>NW_028258323.1:2325415-2657617 GCF_053883595.1 Heterocephalus glaber
GCTAGGATCAAACTTGAACTCCTGAAAGTCTTTAAATGGGTTGCAAGACAACAACTTGACTTATATATAGGAGTCGTAGACACACAAGAACAGGAAAGAATTAAACCAGGAAAGAGAATACAGCTTCACAGTTCTTACAAAACTAAATATACTGATAGATCTTTTGCAAAAGGGAAGAGGATCAAGAGAAGGAGGGAAAGGAGAGGGAAAAGGGATAAAAAAAGAATGAAAGATATATTGTGCACAGGTACCAACTCCCCATGATGAATAATCATGTACTGTAAATGTGTGATAAGAAAACTAAACATACTACTATTGTATGATGTAGGATACACAATATGTTTAACCAAATGGATTAAAAATCTATGTCCGCAAAAACCTGCCCACAAGTCTTCAGCAGCTTTATTTGTAAGTGCTAAAACTTAGAAGTAATTAGGGTATGCTTCAGTAGGTGAATGGGTAAGTAAACTGCAGTACATCTAGACAATGCAGTATTATTTAGTGCTAAAAAGAAGTGAACTATCAATTTTTAAAAAGACATGGAGGAAACTTACATGCATATAATGAAATGTGAGAAACCAATCTAAAAAGGCTGTATGGTTCCAACTATATTACATCTCTTGAAGGCAAAACTGTGGAGACAGTAGAAAGATTAGGACTTGGGGAAAGGCTTGGATGGATTGGGGTAGCATAGAAGATTGTTACTTTCAATTGCTTTATTTTATAGAGCAGTTTAGGTTCATTGCAAAATTGAGTGGAATGTACAGAGATTTCCCTCCCCCTCCCTCTCTTACACATGCATAGCCTCCGCCCTTATTAATGATGAACCGGTTACTACAGTTTCATGAATCTATACATCTTTATTCCCAGAATCCCACACAGTTCACTCTTGGTGTTATACTTTATGGGTTTGGACAAATGTATAATAACACGTTTCTATCATTATTCATTATATACACTGGAGAGGGGCCAGGAAGAGGTTTAGTAGACAGTCCTTAAAAGTCAGGGTAAAGAATTTTAATTAAAAAGTTTTTCTACAAGTGTGAACAAATAATTTGACCAAAAAACATACACTGGGTCACTTCATACCTCTCTTTGATAATGTTTGATAGTCTTTTTTTTTCTTCTTTTTCTCCTGTTTTTTTCTTGTCCCTTCTTGCAACCTCCTTCACCATTTTTCTTCCTCTTTCTCTTCCCTCTTTTTCTCTTTCTCTCCAGTCTTTCTGTTCCCCCTTTTCCCTCTTTTTCTTTTCCTTCTCTCTCTCTTTCTCTTCTACTTCTACTAACATCAGCCCTGTATTTCTAACCCATATTAAGAACCTGGTGTAGGTCATTCTGATTTCTTTCATGTACGTGCAATAAATAGTATAGATATTTGTGGCTGGCAGAGTAATGCTCCCCTCTGAAGATGTCCACATCCTAATCCCCAGAACCTCTGAATATGTTGCTTTATATGGTGGGAAAAGGAACTGCATATGTGATTAAAGATAAAGACTGAGGTGGGAAGTCTTGCATTATCCAGGAGTACTGATCTAATCAAATCCTTACAAATGGAGAATGATTCTTACCGTGGTCAGGGAGAGATTTGACTACTGAAAAATGGCCGGAGAGTCTCAGTGTTGCAGGCTGTGAAAAGGATAAAAGTGGGCCTTGGACCGCAGAGGGCTCTGCCCTCTAGAAGCTGGGAAAACAATAGGCCTTCTAGAAAGGAATGTGGATCCTTAGTCACATGGCTGTCTTACTTTTCTCATTGCTGGGACTCAGTACTGACACTCACAAGTTAAAGGAGGCGACGTTTGTTTTGGCTCACAATTTTGTAGAAGTTTCAGTCTTATCGTTGGCTGGCTCCAAGGCAGGACAGTATGGTAGAGGAGCATGGCATTGGGAAGCAGAATCAAGGGAGGAGCCCAGAGGGAGATATAACCTTCCAGGGCAGCTCCACAGTGACCCACCTCTCCTGAGCAAACACCAGCTCCTAACAGGAAGTCAAGCTTGGCATGGTGGTGCATGCCTGTAATCCCAGCAGGTGGAGGCTGAGGCAGGAGGATCACTGCGTGTTTAAGGCCAGTCTAGGCCACATAGGGACTTCAAGTTCAACCTCAAATACATGGTGAGACCCTGTGTCAAAAAAAAAAAAAAATTAGCAAATCATCTGTAATGCCTGTATAATCCAATCACTTCCCAAAGGTCCTGCCTATGACTGCATGCAGCATTAGGGGGCCATCCAAATATGAACTATAACATTGGCTTTAGCCCATTTCTAAGTAGAATCCTAAGGTAATAAATTTGAATTGTTTTACGCCACTGAGTTTATGATACTTTATTATGGCAGCAATAAAAGCAAATGAATTATACACATCCTTGCATAATGTCATTGCTTTATAAAAATAACATATCGTACACACTTTTCTTTCATCTTGCTTTACTGTTCAATGATACCTTATGAAAGTACTGCCAAGTTACTTGATGGAATTATTTTTAATCCCAAATACATTCACAGCTTTGCCAGTACTCACCCTTTCTTTCCTCCTAGTGACCCTCCCCATGAGTATGAGGTGGCATCTCATTGTGGTTTTGATGTACATTTTTTTAAATGATTAGTGGTGTTGAGCATCTTTTTTTTGTGCTTATTGGCCAGTTTCCTATCTTCTTTGGAAAAATGTCTGTGCAAGTCCTTTGACTATTTTGTAATTGGGTTGTTTTCTTGTTGAATTGTGGGACTTCTTTATATGTTCTTGACATTAACTAATACCTTATCAGGCATATGATTTGCAAATTTCTTCCATTTCACAGGTTCTTGTTTGTTCTGTTATGTCTAATACACAGAAGTTTCTAATTTTGATACCTTAATTTGTCAGTTTTCCTTACGTTGCCTGTATTTTTGCTGTAATATTTAGGAAATTATTGCCAACTCTAATGTCATGAAGTTTTCCTGTATACGTTCTTATAAAACTTTTATTATTTTGGGTCTTACGTGTAGCTCTTTGATTCTTTCTTTCCCCTGCAGTGGTGGGACTTACCCCAGGGCCTTGCATACACTAGGCCAGTGCTCTGTTACTGAGCTACTTCCCCAGCCCTGGTCAGGTTTAGTTAATGTTTGTATATGGTGTAAGGTAGGGGTCCAACTTCATCTTTTTTGCATGTGAATAACCAGATTTTTCAATATTGTGTTTTGAAAAAACCTTTTCCTTGTTGAATGGTCTTGGTACTGTTATGGCTTGTGTTAAACTTTGTTGAAAGGTTCTCGTGTATCAGTTAAGAACATGTCAGTATTTTCCATCATTCTGTTCATGTGGCATATTACATTCATTGGTTTTGTATGTGGAGCCATCCTTTAATTTCATCAGTAAGTCCCTGTTGGTCAGAGTGTATACTGCTTTTAATGTGTGGTGTAATTATGCTGGGGTTTTGTTGAGGATTTTTGTATCAGTATTCATAATAGATGGCTTCATAGTTTTCTTGCAGTGTCTTTGTTTGCTTTTAGTATCAGGATAATGCTGCCTTCATAGGAATGATTTTGAAAATATTCCCTTCTCTTTGATTTTTTTAAAAGAGTTTACAGAAGAGTGCTTGTAATTATTTGTTAAATGTTTGGGAGAATTTACCAGTGAAGCATCTTGTCCTAGGCTTTTTTATTGCTGTTGTTGGGAGTAAATAGATACAGTCCTTTAAAAAAAAAAATCACCTTTTGAAAAGTTTTATTTTCTGTGTTATTTTATTAGTACATGTTTGCAGTGTATCATGAATACATTCATTGTAGGTAGTTGGTACATACGCATGACAAATCTTATTTCTTTTATTGTCCCCTTATTGCAGCATTTGAAATTACTTAGGGCCCCATTCAAATTTTACTGCCTGTCCTACAATGGTTGTTTTTTCCTTTTCGGTTCAGGAGCAATCCAGGATCACTGATTGGATTAAGTTGTCATGTATCTTTTAGTCTTTATCAGGAAGAGCTCCTCCATCTTTGTCTTTCATGATCTTTCCAGTTTAGAGAGTATAGACCTTTATTCTGTAAGATGTATTTGGATTTGAGCCCTGTTATTGGCAAGAACACCTCACTGTGATTGGTGTATACTTCTCAGCGTGTGATACCAGGAGGCACATGGTATAGTTCCGTTCCACCACCTGGTCACCTTAGTGTCCCATCAATCAACTCATCTCAAGAAGTACTGTGAGAGGAGGGGAGAGAAGCTGTCATAGGTCATCATGTTCTCAGGATCCAATTTTCTACTTTAGATGTTCTAATTTAGAGTTATCAAGAATTTTTACTTTAAGAATAATGAGAACTGTTTAAGTTTTAAGCAGAGGGAAGCATGGAGTACTTTTGGATATGCTGTGAGTTTACTGTGAAGGTTTGCCTGTTACTACGTTTGGTTATTACATCCAATTATCTCATACATCTTACTTAATTTAAATTTTGCTCCAAAGTTTATATGTGTATGTATCTTTTTCACATTCTACCTTTAAATAATGTTAATTACTTTATAGTCAACACAAGAACTTTACAACAGTAAATTTTCATTTTCCCATTTTTCTTCCTTGATGCTATTTTTGCTATACATTTTAAATATGTTAAACTGTAGGTGGTTTTTCAAAAATGTTTTTCTTTGCCTATACTTAAACAGGTTTTTTTCAAACATTTGTTTGTGTGGTTGCATTCTCATAACAAACTTCCCATTCCCCAACAGATAACACAAATAAACTTGTGTCCTTTTTTTGTCAACTAAAATAAATTCAGTGAGTAGGCTCCAGTTGATGAAATTTAGCTATATTTAAAAAGTTTTCATATTTGAAAACCTCTCACAGATGAACTGATTTATTAGTATTCAACAAATTTGAAGTTTTTGAATTTTAAAAGTTTGTAAAATTGAAAAAATATGTTCTTAGGGCCTTTGAATTAGATTTTTAAATTAATATACTTTTGATTTCTCTGTAAATATTTTTCCTCCCCAGAAACTCATTTTCATCCCACTGGTTTCATCTTAATTCTAACATCATGTCTGGTTCTAATGGTGCCAAAGAGAATTCCCACAATAAGGCTCGGACATCACCTTACCCAGGCTCCAAAGTTGAACGTAGCCAGGTTCCTAATGAGAAAGTGGGCTGGCTTGTTGAATGGCAAGACTATAACCCTGTGGAGTATACTGCCCTCTCTGTCTTGGCTGGACCCAGGTGGGCGGATCCTCAAATCAGGTGAGCAAAGAATTGAGCCTTAGCTGGGTTTAAGGCTTTCAGAGAAGATAATGGCTGCGTCTGTAAATTATCATTTGACATCTGAAAAGTCACTTTTTATCCATGCTTGAGTTTGTTATGTCAGTTTTCACATTTGGTTAAATTTTTGCCAAAGTTAAAGAGTTCATATTTATTTATTGTTTTCGGGGTTTTATGAGGTCCTTCCTAATAGGTGAATCTGTTTGGAGCTGATAGAACAGCCTTTTGTTATGAAATAACAACTAGTGGTATCCATTTTCATGTGTTTTGTTTGGATTATCAATAGTACATCTTTAGTGATTATTTTCTAAAATAGCTGGATTTATATTTGAAGTAGCAGAAATATTTTTCAGAATTTATTCCAGACTACTAAGAATAAGATGATAAGAAATTAGACTAGTGTGGAAGAAATAGGAAAATAGGAAAGGGACAAAGTGTGTGTGTGTGTGTGTGTGACAGGGAGACAGAGAGATTGACTGAAAGACAGATTGGTCAGAAATCTTGAGAAAATGCCTATAGTAGTCAGCTGGGACATTATTCCCAAGATTTTTTGTTGAGGCATTATATAATTACAGTAAAGTTCATATTTCTTAAGTGTGCAAGTCCAGCACAGTAAATTTTTATGTTTGTAAATTATATAGCCATGTAACTATAATCCAGGTCAAGGTTTAGAACATTTCCACAATAATATGTCTTTTTAATCCACATCATATTTGTTGTATAGTTCTTGGGCTCAGTCCATTGGTTTTGTGAGTTTACTTTGATAATATTAGTATACATGTGAAGAAATTAAAAGTTATTTTGACAGAACATCAAGATGCTCAGAAAAAATCTTATTTTTGGAACTACTTGGGAACCAATAATTGCTATAATGTGCCCACAGTCAGTTCTTTGTTGCTGCTAATAGTGTGGACCTTTTGAAGCATGTAGGAGAAGATTCACTTCTTCTGCTGGTAATCCTTCTAAGAGGCGGTTAGTAAGCCTAATAATGATTGTTTTGGTTAAAAAGGGTTTTGTTTTCCCTTAGGAACTATTTTGAAGACATAAGACAGGTTTATAAATGAAAATTAAACTTTGAAAAATTTACTCTTTCAGGGATAATGCATGTACATGAATAATAAGTTGACTTACATTGTTCAGCTGTTGTAGTATTGTTTTTTTTTTTGGTACCAGGGATCGAACTCGCGTCCTTGTGCTTGCGCAGCAGGCGGCGAAACCACTGAGCTAAATCTCCAGCCTAACTGTTTTAGTATTGAATCATTATTTCTTATTTTGTGTTGATATTTTTGTTATAGTGAAAGTACCTTTTCTCCGAAGTTTAATGAAAAGGATGGGCATGTAGAGAGAAAGAGCCAGAATGGCCTATATGAAATTGAAAATGGAAGACCCAGGTAGGTAATGAAAGAGAAGTATCTTACAATAATTGGTCTTCAACAAGTAGAGAAGATAGTTGACACTTACTATATTATTGTATATGCAAGACACTGTACAAGAATTTTGTGTATGTAATCCAATTAAATCTTCACAAAGCTGTGGGTGGATAGTTTTAATTTCATTTTACAGATAAGGAAAGTGCACGCAGTTTGTGTGCAGGTAGTAAGTAGAAGAGGCAGGATTTGAATGCATCTTTTTGTAATTTCATCTTGAAGGTAGAAATAATTATGAGTAAATTAACAGAGAAAAGATTGTAAATTATGATTTCCAGTAGTTGTTTATTAAATGGGAGATGCCTTAATGTAAGAATTTATCCAAACATCTAAGACTAAAAATAAAACTAAGGCATTAATTTTAACATCAAGGTTGTTTTTGTACTTTTAAAATGATTTTCTACACAACTCAAAGATCATCCATTTTTAAGAAGACATTGTAAAAGTGAAGGAGAAGTGTAAAAATTAGCTTGCCCCAAATAAAATGTGGATCACAGTCATGATTATCACCATATAAAAATATCGCATTTTGTATTCTTAGTTTAGGGCAAGGAAATGGTAGTGCTCCTCTTACTCTAACCTGAGCCTTCAGTTTTGCTAAATTCTTTCTTTGGTCATAAGGTACTGAGTCTTTTTAAGTTATACTCATTTATTTTTTATTAGTGCATATTAGTTATACAGAATAGGTTTTATTTTGGCCTATGAAGTCAAACTTGAATTTGACTTACTTCATAGGTTCTTTTCTAGGTAAATGTATGAAAAGATTTGTATTTCTGTGAAATGATAGGTAGCAAAGCCAAGACACATTGTTATAGTTAAGAGTATAAGAAACACCAGCTGTGTAACTTGCCTGAGCAAAAAGTCAAATTTATTTTAAGGCTATAGGCTTGTGTCAGGAGCCCAAAGCAGAAATACATCTAACTTTAGGAAAGGGGAGAATTGGAGATCCAGCAGGACCCTTTCTCTGCCTTATCTTTTTTTTCTTCTATGTGTTGGCTTAATTTCTCTCTGAAAACAATTTTCTCCACTCTCAAGCTCTAGGATAATCTATATGTCTATTCCTCGGTTTCTAGTTTGCAAGTTATAGGGTTGGCCATTGTATCAGTTAGAGTTTATTAGAGAAACAGATATAAGATATACAAATATATAAGAATTTATAGATTGGTTTACAATGGCGACCCACAGAGTTGGATGTGGAAGAGTGCAAAAAGGTCTGTCTTTGCACTGGGATGCACAGGATCCAATCAAAGGCCTGGAGCTCCTTGTAGTGTCCTTAGCAAGTCTGTATCAGGAGGCCGAAGGGTCTGCAAAGGAAGACAGAGGGGTCTCCACCAGAAGGCTGAAGGATTGATACTGGAAGCTGAAGAGCCTGGGCTGGAAGCCAGGAGATGACATCCCAGGTGAAGGCGAAGACTGGAGCTCCTCCAAAGAAGATGGAAGCACTCTTTCCTTCTTTATTTCCTTTTTATAGTGTTCTGGCGACACTCCTCCCTCGGATGGCTCTTCCAATTACCCAGAACTATGCTGAACCAATTCAGTTGGGCATTTCATAGTCAAATTGACACAATAAAGTATCATAACCATTTACAAAAACTGACATTCTCTCTCTTAATACTTGGTTTTGATTGTGTTCAGGGTGTGTATTTACATGGAAAAAACTATGCTTGTTAGCCACCTTGCTCCTCCTCATATGAGTTTGAAAAGAATTATTATTATTATTATTATTATTATTTTTTTTTTTGGTACCGGGGATCGAACTTGGGTCCTTGCGCTTGTGCAGCAGGCGGCGAAACCGCTAAGGTAAATCCCCGGCCCTGAAAAGAATTATTATTAGCTGGCCAGTTGTCTTTCTGTGTATTTGCAAGTCTTGCTGAATATTTCTGAGTCTAGTGTAAAACAATATAAAATTCATTCAGTTTTTAAAGATTGAAGTTCTCTACAAGATATCATAGTCACTCAATAGTCCCATGTTTTCCCAAGGATTTATAAAATGTAGCAACTTAATAGTTATAACATAATCTGTGGTTGGTGATGTGAGAAAGTAAATAAATGTTTCAAAATTAAAATAAAATTTAGTTTTAATATAGTCACAGGGAAAAATAAAAGAAATGGCTAATAGGGAATTTTGGCAATTTGTTTATTCACTCTCACATAGTCAGAAGACAGAGAAAGATAGTTTTAAACAGGTAAGATTACAGATAAGGACATTTTATTGGTACCTAATGATAGTTGAACATTTGAAAAGCGTTGACTGGAATAATATTACACAAGTGTGAGTGTGATGTGTTTACCTGACACACTTTAGCACTGAGTTATGGCATTAGTTTGAAAAGTAGATTGCTCAGGGTACAGCTCAATGTAGAGTGGGAGCATGCACCAGGTCCTGGATTCAGTCCCCAGTACTGAAAAAAAGTAAGTTGGCATTTTTATAAAATTGGATTTTGGTATACTCAAAATCTATGAAATACTAAGTAATACTATCTCATTATGTGCTTCAAAACATATATTGCTGGAAATAAAAATGCAGAACCCACCTAGGAAAAATGGACTTTGAATGTGACATAAGCTACTTCAGTGGGGTCGGTTTTTGGAGAGTGGAGGAGAAAGGATGATGAGAAAGTGAAGGGAAGTGTGAGTATCCTGAAAAACAAACTTTTGTAGAGATAGAGGCTTAAGTACACAGCATTGTAAGAATCCATTAGGGCTCTAGTTTGAACTTAGGAGGATAGGTGAAACTGGAAACAAATTTCTATATTGTAGAACCACTTTGGAAATGATCTCCTCCTTGGAAGTCAAACTTGAGACATGTGCAAAAGAAGACGCGCAATTAAGTAACAGTATAATGAGATGTGTGATTTCAGTGCCAGATAAGTAGTTATATGATAGTGCTGGTGGACTTGTGGGAATATATTACTTTCCTCTCACTGCTTCTAGTACCTGTTTTTGGGTTTAAAAAGATAAACACATTAATTTTATATATGTATGTGAAAGTATGTATGTGTGTGTGTGTGTGTATATATATGTGTGTGTGTGTGTGTATATATGTGTATATATATACATATATATATATATATATATATATATATATATATATATATAAATAAATAATTTTTTTCCCCTCTCCCAGAAATCCTGCAGGACGGACAGGACTGGTTGGCCGGGGGCTTTTGGGGAGATGGGGCCCAAATCATGCTGCAGATCCCATTATAACTAGGTAAGAACCAAGTAAAATATTTCAGTAGTAAAGACCTAAGTGATCAGAAAAATACAGACTCTGGTTACGTGTGTACATATGTTTGTACATACACATGGATTTTGCATGTTTGTGTACATTTGTGTGTATATACACGTATAGATACATACATATGCACACAAATCTGTTTTAAAGACTTTATGTAAAATTATAACGATATATGATATAAGCATACACCTGTAGTTTTGTGTGGTGAATTAAGCATTAATGTAAACAAAATTAATATACCACATTCTTTTGAGGATCTGTTTGGTTTTACCATCAAGTAGATACTTTAGAGGATTTAAAAACATCTTAAAAAGCCAACGTTTTGGTTCCCTGTCATTAAAGAGCTTCATTTGTATGATGGAAAATTTGAAATAAGAAAACTTGTCACATATGACTAAGTCCAGTCCTGTGTTACTGACAAGGGAGACATGTCTGAGCAGAGTATCGTAAGGCAGTTCTATCCTTGTGCAGCTATCATAGAATGTATTTACACAGACAGAGGTAGGGTAGGTCAGTCATGTGATGTGGCCTCTTGATGCAGTCTGGTGTAACATGGCAGAGTAAATTTATTTTTAAATAAGTAGAGGGAGTACATGCTAACATAACACAAAGTACAGTAAATTTCTAAACCTGTCACGTAGTCCTTTGTTATGAAGTGTTAGGTATTATACATAAGTGTACATGGTATGCTTTTATACACCTGGCAGCATGTTAGGTTTGTTTATACCAGCATCACCACAAGCATGTGAGAAATGCGTGGCACTATAATGTGTCACTAGGTGATAGCAATTTTTCAGTTCCTTCATAATCTTATGGAAGTTGTATGTTGTCATTATGACTGAAATGTCATTATGAGGTGCATAAGTGTAATCTAGGTGATACAGAATGCTTAGAAGATTAGAAAACTGGATGTGGACTTAACCATGGTTAAATGGAGCCCCCAAGAAAGGCTTAATAAAAGAGGTAGATTTTTTTTTTGAGACAAGTTCTCTATCGAGGCCCTGGCCAAGAGTCTCAAATCTCCTGCATGTCAATATGACACAAGGGGAAAGGAAAGACACAGAAACAAGACTTACACAGAAGCAGGGAACTGGGATGGGCCACACCAAACATGTGGCGAGGATGCCGAGCATGTGGCCGAGCATGTGGGGAGGACCCCAAGCAACCAGGACCTCTGGTTGATTATACAAACATAAGTAAAACAGGGTAGGGGGATACAGAGGCATCCGGTGATATCAGCTGACACAGGCAGGACTTTTTGACACAGGTAAGGTATTGTGAAAAAAGCCAGACAGACCAAAGGTCAGTCATGGTTAACTAGTAAATTACTGAAACAACTAGGGGAGGCGTAGCTGTATGAATGGAACTTGGTCTGGTAAGGTAGTTAGTTACTCACTTATCTCGCTTAGGAGCCCTGCAGCTTCACAGATCAGGACTTAGATCTCTGAGGCAGCCTTGTGGAAGCTATAGCCTGCAGTGCCATCTGACATGCTCTGAGTCATGTAGGCTTTGGTCCTGTTCCATGTACATTGTAGCCAATTATGGGGTGGAAAATTCCTGCTTTGCTTCATGTTATTGCCTGCTCTGACTTTGGTCATGGGGTCTGCCACAGGTTTCACTATGTAGTCCAGGCTAGACTTTAACTCACTATGTAGCCCAGGTTGGTCTCAAACTTACAGCGGTCCTCCTGCCTCAGTCTCAAGTTCCTGGGTTACAGCGAACACAACCGTGCTTGGCAAAAGAAGTAGTTTTGAGCTGCACTAAAATCTTAGGTAGGGAGTAGGAGATCTAAGAAAAAGGTTTGCAGAAATATCTATACAGTAATACCTCAGTTCACACTTTTGTTTGTGAATAATTCAGTTTGTGAACAGAAGCATTCAGGAAAATTTTGATTCTGTTTGTGAACTCTGCATTGGATGACGAACACAACTGGACCATCTTTCCCACATGAATATGAACTCAGCCATCTTCCCCAGAAAAAAATTAAGTTTGTGAAATGAGGCACCACTGTATTTAGTTCTCCATATTCTCAGGCTACTCATCCACGGATTCAACTAACTTTGAATAAAAATACTAGCAAAAATAATTGCATCTGAACTGAATATGTACAGACTTTTTTCTTGTCATTGTCCCCTAAACAACAAAGTATTAACAGCTATTTACATAGCTCTTATATAGGATTAGGCATTATAGCTATTTACATAGCACTTATATAGGATTAGGCATTATAACTATTCTAGAGATGATGTAAAGTACATAGGAGGGTGTGTGTAGGGAATATGTAAATACTGTGCCATTTTAAGTAAGCCTGGGCATCCAAAGGTTTTGGGATGCGGGGGGGGGGGCGGCGGTGGGGGTGGTCCTGGTCCCCTGTAGGCATGAAGGGACAAGTGTATTTCAGTATTGAGCAGCAATAAAAAAACTGGCTGGGTTGAAACAAAAGATTATTTTAGAAGAATGGTGGGTGGTAAACGAAACTTCAAATTGATTTTTGTACATTTCTGTTGTGGAAAATGCCAAAGTTAGAAAGTAGGAAGTGGAGTCATTGACAGTTTCAGAGTTAGGGGAAAGGCGGTCTCTTCCTGAGCCTAGCTGTCTGTAAGCCAGCTCATATTCAGGGCCCCCTTTGGTAATCATTAGTCAGAATACAGCCATGAGGTGAATAGCTATCCCTGCCACAAGGTCTCCCTAGAAGACACTGCCTTGCCATGGCCCAAAGTGATGGGCCCAAGTGACTGTTGACTGAAGCCTCTGAAACCATGAGCCAAAGTAAGCCTTTCCTGCTGAAAGTTGGGTTCTCTCAGGTCTTTTGTCACAGTTACAGGAAGCTAATGCAGAATCCAATGAGCTCATCTTTTATCTTCAGTGGACCACACAGTGTCTGAGTATATGTGATGATTGTTTGTCAAGTTGTTTTGAAATAGTAGACCTCTTTAGCTCAACTCATAGTCTTGCAGGTAGGGGACTGAAGGCTTAGAGATAGTACAAGGATGCAAAAGAACCCGTGAGTGACAGAGTCTAACTGTACTTGTAGGTTGATGTTCTTTGTTATCTCAGTGATGCATATAAAAAATGCTAAGTTGCTCTGATAGACCAGTATTTCACTAAGGAATATTCCTAATAATCACCTAGGCAGTGTTTTTTTGGGATACTGGGGCTCGAACTTAGGACCTCGCATTTGGCAGGCAGGCATGGCACCACTGAGCCACAACCCTGGGCCTCACCTAGATACTTTTGAAGCAAAGATTCCACCCCCCCCCCTTTTAAAAAAGTATTTCATGATTCAAAACAACATTGTCTAGTGCAGAGTTTTATAAACTTTCTTGTTGAGAATCTTTTTTTTTTTTTTTGGTATTGGGGATCGAACTCGGGTCCTTCTGCTTTCGAGGCAGTTGGCGGAACCACTGAGCTAAATCCCTGGTCCTCTTGTTCAGAATCTTCAGTGTTAAGTGTTCAGATTCCCAGGAAGTTCCTTGAGATTTTAATTTTAATTTAATTTAATTTTATTTTATTTTTTGAGACAAGGTCTGGCTTTGTAGCCCAGGCTGGCCTCCAACTCATAGTGATCCTCCTGCCTCTGCCTCCCGAGTGCTGGGACTACAGGAATGGGCCACCACGCCCAGCTTAGATTCTTTAAAAGTAAAATGAGATGGGAAATGTTAATTTAGTAGTAAACCCAGCTCAAATAATGGACTATTCTTTTCTTTTCTTTTTGGTTAAAGACAGGAAGATGTGTGCCATCAGAAGTGGGGAGGGAATATCAGTAAGAAGTAACATAGTTGTTACATAAGTTAATGTAAGTAAATATTAATGAGGCTTGTTAATTAAAATGATACTTAGTTTCTGTTGTATCAAATTTTATTTTAACTTTGATGGTCATGTATCTAGTACTGATAAAGAACAGAGCAAGAAATTTCTCTGCCTAAAATCCTTAAATCCCTTCAAAATGCAACCTGAGAAGGTGGACATGGTACTTGGGCTGCTCCTCCCTCTCTGGTACTTTCTCTCTCCATTGCTCTGCATCTCTGCACCCTGGCTGTGACTGCCTGGATGGGGAGCAGGGGCTCCACACTGAGTCTTTGTTTTCCTTAGTCCTTGTGCGTGATGTGTAGTAGGTGCCAATAAATGTCTGTGTGTAAACAAGGCCATCACTTGCCTTTTTCCCTCTCTTCTTATCACTACTTTTTGATTTGGGTGGATAGTGATTAATAGCAGATATTGGTCCCCAGTGCCTTGGTTCAGGTTTAGGTTTACACCCTCATAAACACTGTACTCTGGGCAAGTTATTTGCCTGCTCTATAAGGAAGGATAATTCAACCACTTCATGGTGCTGTTTGAGACTTGAATAGATAAATACATTAAAGAACTTAGAACAGCATTAGATGTGTAGTAAGTGCTATAGAAATGGCTTTGTAGAGAATAAAAATAAAGCAGCTTTTCCTCTCATTATCACCTTCTCTGCCTTTCATCCTAACCTCCATCTTTTCCTTGGATCATGGTAACAGTCTTGTGGCTGATCTTGCCTCTGATCTTTCTTTCCTATGGATCAGTCTCCATGCTTTTGTTAACATGAATGGTGGTCCTGGTGGCCTATAGTCCCAGCACTTGGGAGGCTGAGGCAGGAGGATCATCATGAGTTCAAGGCCAGCCTAGACTGCATAGTGAGTTCAAGGCCAGCCTGAACTACATAGCAAGACCCTGTCTCAAAAGCAAAACAAAACAAAAAACAAAAAAAAGAAAAAAAAGATAGAAATACAAATTGGTTATGGCTGCATCCTGCTTGAAAATATTTTCCATCCCTCCAAGTAGATGACTTGGATGAATCTTGTCATAAAAATACTTTGCCTACTTCCTTAGCCTCAGCCTTTTTCTTTTTCTTTGCTGATACCCATGGTACCAGACCCCACATAGATGTTTGTTCAGTTTCTTAAACACATTATTTTATTGCATACTTTATTTCTTATGTTATTCATCTGTCTGGCATCTTAAAAACAGATACTGATTATTCTTTGATTTCTGTTTACTATCTTGATCAAGTTGCCACCCTGTCTTATAGGTTATTCCTTTACTGCTAGACTGTGAGCTCTTTCAGGGGAAGAACTGTAGGTTAGATATGATAGTCAGCTTACCATATAAAGAAGTGTGGTGACGTACCCAAATTAGCATATTTTTTGGAATTCATCCACAGTGATGATTAGAGACATTTTTTTGGATTTAGTATTAGAAATTGTAAATTTTTATCTTTGTCTAAGAGACCATTAGAAAATTTTTAAAATTGAGGGTGGAGGCTGATGTGGTAGAGATTGGAAAAGAGAAGAGATTTATTAACATCTTTGGAGAAGAGGATGTGGTTAGAGAAAGTGTGTTCTGAAATTAACGTACATTTTACAAAATCATATAATTTGATTCAGAATATAAAATTAAAGGGTGGAATGTGAGGGGTTCTTTGTTGCTTATGAAAAAGTCATGAAGATTGGAAAGCACTGCTTATGCGTGTAATATGTTCTTACCATGTAATATGTTCTTTCTGAGAACACAGGATGGACCTTTAAATGCAGTTATCACCAGGTCTTTTTCACTACCTGTAATTTTTTAAAAGGATCCTTGCATTTTTCCTCCCTTTTTTTTTTAACAACCATTCTTTAAATTCTGTTCTTCTTTTAAACTTTTTTTGATAGCACTTTAGTAAAAGCTATTTGTATCTTGACTTTCAATTACCAAAAATATGGTGTTCTTCAAATAAAGTAGGCTATGGTCGTGGTTCATAACATACTAAATACAGAGTATTTCTAATTAAAAAAAGAGGTCTTTTGGGGTGAGACTTGCTGATTTGAGGTAAATTTATATATACTCTGTTATGAAGAACAATGCATCTTTATAATTTTGTTTCAGGCTTGAGATAGAACCTTGGCCTTTGCCCTAGATCAGTTATGATATTACATTACTCTTCACAGGTGGAAAAGGGACAGCAGTGGAAATAAAATCACCCACCCTGTTTCTGGGAAACACATCTTACAGTTTGTTGCAATAAAAAGGAAAGACTGTGGAGAGTGGGCGATCCCAGGGGTGAGCATTACAATGAATGTTTAAGATTGTTTTAGTGGGTTTGCTTATTACAAGGTTACTGTGTGTGGATCGGTCCATTTCTCCCCAATCTCTTCAGTTATCTTGCATCATTGCGTTGAAGTGTCATTCTTGGTAACAAGTTTAGCATAACATAAAGCTGTTAGAATCTGACTGTAATTCTGACTCTCAGGAAAAGAACATGGGCTTTGGAGTTAGTGTTTTTGTGTTCTGGTCTTTCCACTTACAGCTGGATGATGGGGAGTTCAGGTCCTCATATGTAAAATACAGATCATCATATCTACAACACAGGATTGCTAGAGATAGCATAGAAACAGTAGATATGCGGTAGGCAGTTATTAATTCTGGCTAACTCCCCCTCCAAGCTCAAGGTAATGATTTTAGTATTATGTTTGAATTTGGACAACTTTAAACATAATAAAAAAGCTTTTGTCACTTACTGATTCTTGTAGTTTAAAAAATTTCCAAAATATCATCAGAAGAGTTTACTTTTGTTGGCTTGTAGTTTTAATTTATCCCAGTGAGACAGTGACCTTTTAAAATATGTATACGTATGGTAAAAGGTTTTATATTTTATGCCTTATTGTGAAATGGAGATAGTTTGTGTGGGGATGATTCTATAAATACACCATCTGCAAGAATAACTTTTTCTTTGTAGGATAAAAATGGAATGAAATTAAAGATCTCCGATAAAAGCCTAGGCTAAATTCTGTATGCCAAATCATCAAACTTCACTCATGCTGAATACAGTGACATAATAATGATTCCACCATAGGATTTTATCTCTTCATTGTCGTTTGAAATTCTGATCACCAAGGCAACTCTTGTCATTGACACAATTTTGAGAGTTATTTACTCAGTGTGATTTGAGTATCTTCCTTTTTTTAGACAGTAAGGATGTAACTGAGCAACATAAACATTCCTGTCTTCTGGTACTCACATTCCAGTGGGACAGATAGATAATATAAGATAAATACATTAAGTATGTTAAAAGGAGATAAGTATTAAGAAAGAAAGTGCCTAGGAGAGGTTTGAGAGTTTGCAGTTTTAGGCAGTCACTGTCTGTTTAGAGAATTCCTCCTACCAAGGTGACATCAGGGTGAGTCTGAAGTGGGGGAATGGACAGTTACGAGCAAGTGTGAAGGTCTCAGGTGGGGTATGAGTGAGGGGTCTTGGAAATACTGGAGTGGACCAAGCAGTGGAGAAGAAGCGACTTCCTGTGTTCTTCTTTGCTTCCAGGCCTTCTCTCTTTGCAAAGTGTTAGGAAATGAATTAGATTAGTGTAGTTTGCCAGAGGCTAACTTTGGCCTGTCACTGTGGCCTAATACACAGCTTCTTTCATGGGCTGTTTCTACTAGAAACAGATGGTTTAGAGCAGAGCATACAATAGGGAAATGAGAGCTGGTGTACTGACGGATGATGTCTTAGTTACTTACTCAGTTCTGGGACAAGATACCCAGCACCCACAACTTAAAGGAGGAGAGGTTTATTTTGGCTCACAGTTTGTAGAGGTTTCAGTCTATAGTCAACTTGCTCTAAGGCAGAGCAACATGGCAGCAGGGCATTACAGAAAAGAAATAGTCTAGGCAGAAAGTAGTGAAGGAGCAGAAACAGCAGCAGCAACAGCAACAGCAGCAGCAGCAGCAGTGAGCCTCCCTTTCTTTTTTATCCCATCCAGGCTCCAAGCCTCTTGGGTGGTGCCACCTACACCCAGGGTGGGGCTTCTAACTATGCACGCCCAGAACTGGGCTAAACCAGTTATTGGATTGATCCATTACCACACATCCTTAATCCTAGTATCACAAACCCATGATCCAGCCACCTCTGAAAAGCCCCACCTATGAGTGCATTAGGCTGCGGGGAGATGTCTAGATAGGAGCCCTAGCGGGTGAATACCTTCCAGACCACTCAGTAAATAGTCGTTGAATGAATGAAGGCTCATTGCTCTTCTTTTTTCTTTTAAATGTGATTTTTAGGGGATGGTGGATCCAGGAGAGAAGATTAGTGCCACACTGAAAAGAGAATTTGGTGAGGAAGCTCTCAACTCCTTACAGAAATCCAGTGCCGAAAAGAGAGAATTGGAGGAGCAGTTACACAAACTGTTTAGCCAAGAGCACCTAGTGGTAAGATGGTGCTTCTTGGGAGAGACTTGGTCCTAAAAATTAACGAAAAGACTGCCTGGATGTGTGAAATACAGGTTCATAAAAGAACTTTAGGTTAATTTTGTTATTTATTCTTTTTTCCTCTTAGTTATTCTTTAGGCACCAGCTAACAGACCATTTCCTTATATGTTGTGTGTCCATCCATAAGAAAACATTTTAAAAAGAAATTATTAATCCACCTTTCTCTGAGGGAACATTTAGATTTTTAATTATGTGATATAGAATTTTCCTGGTTGATAACCATTTAAATATCATGTCTATTTTGTCTATATATGCTCTATAATTAAAAAAGTACCTTATAAACTATATGTGCACTAATAAGGGAAAGAATAGATTTTTCTTTTTGTTGACTTTGATTAGAATGCTTTATTTTCTTTGCAGAATTGGGATTTCTTAATTTTTTATTGATGTTGTCCACATATTTTGGATCATATTTGTGTCAGATGATTAGATCCAGATCTTTTTTTTTTTTAAATTAAATTCTTTTATTGGTACATTTTAGGTATACAGCACAATTACATTTCTCATTGGGAATTGTACCTTTACATAATGCATCTTGATTCTTATTTTGTCCCCATTCCTAGCCCTCCCTTCACCCCCTCCACCCTTCCCTATTTACAAAGACTTTATTTCCATTTTTTCCATTTCTCAGCATTTTTCCTTTCCCTTCTTTCCTTTCCCCTGCCCCTCCCACTACCCCTACCCCTTTGGACCTTTTCTTCCTATTTTGCATTATCAATTATTCATTCTAATCATTGGTACATTTTAGGTATACAGTATAATGACATTCATCATTGGAAATTTGCACCTTTACATAGCCTCTCTCGGTTCTTATTTTTCACCCTTGCCCAGCCGTCCCTTCAACCCCTCCATTCCTATTTACAAAGATTTTGTTCCTATTTTTCCATTTTCTCATATTAATCCCATTCCCTTCTATCCTTTCCCCTAACCCTCCCACTTCCTTCCCCTTTGCCCCTTTTTTTCCTATTTCACATTACCTATTATACATTTAGTCCTCATTTACACTTTCAGTTTCTCACACCAGAGAAACTATTCGGTATTTATACATGTGTGTCCTGTTTATTTCACTTAAGAGCATCACCTCAATGTGCATCCACTTAGTTATAAATGTCTCTAATTTCTCATTTTTTATGGCTGAGTAGTACTCCATTTTATAAAAAACCCCACATTTTCTTTATCCAGTCTCCAGTTGATGGGCATTTGCGCTGTTTCCAAGTTTTAGCTATCACAAACTATGCTGCTATGAACATGGGCGCACATGTATCACTCTGGTATGATTCTTTTAATTCTTTGGGGAAGATCCCCAGCAGTGGAATAGCAGGGTCAAATGGGACTTCCAGTCCTAGTTCTTTGAGGCATCTCCATACTGATTTCCACAGTGGTTGCACCAGTCTACACTCCCACCAGCAGTGGAGCAGGGTTCCTCTTTCCCCACAGCCCCGCCAGCATTTGTTATTGGTTGATTTCATGATAGCAGCCATTCTTTCTAGAGTGAAGTGGAATCTCAGCGTTGTTTTCATTTGCATCTCTCGAATGACCAGTGATGTTGAACATTTTTTCATGTATTTATTTGCTATTTTTACTTCTTTGTCTGAGAAATGTCTGTTCATTTCAGATGCCCATTTTTGGATTGGGTTTTTAAATTTGGGAGGTCTGATCTTTTTAAGTTCTTTACAGATTCGAGATAGTAGACCTTTGTCTGAGGAAGAGCAGGGGAAGATTTTTTCCCACATTGTGGGTTGTCTCTTCACACTGCTGGTGGTTTCTCTTGCTGTGCAGAAGCTTTTTAATAAGGAGAGATCCCATTTGTTGATTGTTTGTGCTAGTTCACGGGCAACTGAGGTTTTGTTCATAAAATCTTTTCCTACACCGATGTCTTCAAGGGTTCTGCCTAACCTCTGTTCCAACTGGTTCAGAAATTCTATTTTAATATTTAGATCTTTAATCCATTTTGATTTTAGTTTAGTGCATGGTGACAGATATAGGTCTAGTTTTAATCTTTGTCAAGTTGAAGCCCAATTTTTCCAGCACCATTTATTAAAGAGGCTATCTTTCCTCCAGTGAGGGTGTTTGGCTCCTTTATCGAAGATGAGATGACTGAGTGTGTCTGGTGTTGTTTCTGCATCTTCTAATCTGTTCTACTGGTCCTCAAGTCTATTTCTTTGCCAGTACCATGCTGTTTTTATCACAGTAGCTTTGTAGTAGAGTTGCAGGTTGGGGATTGTGATACCCCCTGCCATGTCTCTGTTACCTAGAATTGCTTTTGCTATTCTGGGTCTCTTCTTGTTTCAAATGAATTTTTGGATTGTTTTCTCAAGGTCCATGAAGTATGCTGCTGGGCTCTCAATTGGAATTGCATTAAATCTATATAGCAGTTTTGGAAGTATGGCCATTTTCACTATATTAATCCTTCCTACCCAGGAGCAGGGGATGTCTGTCCATTTTCTGATATCATCTTCAATCTCTCTTTTCAGAGTGCCATAGTTTTCAGAGAAGAGGACTTTGATTTCTTTTGTTAGGTTGATTCCTAGGTATTTCAGTTTTTTGGATGCTATTGTGAAAGGAATTATTTGCCCTATTTCTCTCTCAGTGAGTCTATCATTGGTGTAGAGGAAAGCTATTGATTTTTGTGTGTTGATCTTGTAACCAGCTACTTGACTGAATTTGGTTATTAAGTCTAGAAGACTTTTGGTGGAGTTCTGGGGTCTTCTATATAGAGTATCATGTCATCTGCAAATAATGACAATTTGACTTCTTCATTTCCTATCTTTATTCCTTTTATTTCTTTCTTTTGTCTAATTGCCGTGGCTAATGTTTCCAGAACTATATTGAACAAGAGTGGTGATAGTGGACATCCTTGTCTTGTTCCTGATTTTAGTGTGAAGGATTTCAGTTTTTGACCATTTAGTATGATATTGGCTGTTGGTTTTTCATAGATGGCTTCTATCAGTTTGAGGTAGAGACCATCTATTCCAATTTTTTGTAGGATTTTTATCATCAATGCATGTTGGATTTTGTCAAATGCTTTTTCTGCATCTATGGAGATAATCATATGGTTTTTGTCCTTGGCTCTATTGATATAGTGTATTCCATTGATTGATTTGCGTATATTGAACCATCCCTGCATCCCTGGGATGAATCCCACTTGATCAGGGTGTATGATCTTCTTGATGATCTTCTGCATTCTGTTTGCCATTATCTTATTAAGGATTTTTGCATCTGTGTTCATTAGTGAGATTGGCCTATAGTTCTCCTTTTCGGTTGGGTCTTTCTCTGCTTTGGGGATCAAGGTGATGCTTGCTTCCAGGAATGAATTTGGGAGTATTGCTTCCCTTTCAATTTCATTGAAGAGTTTAAACAGTAGTGGCAGCAGTTCCTCTCTAAATGTCTTGTAGAATTCAGCAGTGAAGCCATCAGGGCCTGGGCTTTTCTTAGTTGATAAGTTTTTAATTACATTTTCAATTTCATTGGTTGATACTAGGTTGTTCAGAATTTTTAGGTCTTCTTCATTCAACTTTGGTTATTCATATGTATCTAAGAATCTCCATTTCTTCCATGTTGTCCATCTTATTGGCATATAGGTTCTGGAAGTAGGTATTGATGATCCTCTGGATTTCTGCTGGGTCTGTTGTAGTTTCACCCTTTTCATTCCTAATTGCAAGGATTTGGGCCTTTTCTTTCCTTTTTCTGATAGGGTTGGCTAAGGGTTTGTCAATTTTGTTGATTCTTTAGAAGAACCAACTCTTGGGTTCATTGATTTTTTTGTATTGTTCTCTTAGTCTCCATTGCATTGATTTCTCCTCTGCTCTTTATAATTTCCTCCCTTGTATGAGCTCTGGGGTTGTCCTGTTCTTCTTTTTCTAGAAGCTTGAGGTGCAGCATCAAGTTGTTTAATTGGGCTCGTTCTGTTTTCCTAATATGCATATTCACTGCTATGAATTTCCCTCGTAAGATTGTTTTCATTGTGTCCCATAGATTCCAATATGTTGTATTGTCATTGTCATTTAATTGTCAGAACTGTCTGATTTCTTCTTTAATTTCCTCTGTGACCCATTGGTTATTCAGAAGTGTGTTGTTCAATTTCCACGTGTTTATGAAATTTTTTGAGTTTCTTTTGCTATGGATCTCCAATTTCATCGCACTATGGTCTGATAATATACAGGGGATAACTTCAATTCCTTTGCACTTTCTTAAACATGTTCTGTGTGTGAGTATGTGGTCTATTTTTGAGAATGACCCACGTGCAGCTGAGAAGAATGTGTATTCTGATTTTGTGGGGTGGAAGACTCTGTAAACATCTGTTAAGTTCATTTGTTCAAGAGTTCAATTGAGTTCTAGTATTTCATTACTTATTTTTAGTCTAGTTGATCTATTTGTGACAGTGGGGTGTTGAGGTCCCCCACTACAATTGTATTAGTGCATATATGACTTTTCATGTCCATTAGTATTTGTTTTGTATAGTTGGGTGCACTAGTGTTTGGTGCATAGATATTTATGATTGTCATCTCTTCCTCTTGGATTGTTCCCTTTTCAAGGATGTAGTGTCCTTCTTCGTCTCTCTTCATCAGTGTTGGTTTGAAATCTACTTGATCTGCCAAGAGGATAGCTACTCCTGCTTTTTTTCGGGTTCCTGTCTCATGCAGTATTGTTTTCCACTCTTTAACTTTCAGTCTATGAGTTTCCTTTTGAATTAAGTGTGTTTCTTGTATGCAGCATATTGTTGGATTTTGCTTCTTGACCCATTCTGCCAGCCTATTTCTTTTGATTGGTGAATTGAGACCATTAACATTGATGGTTATAACTGAAACGTATTGACTTGTCATTGCCATGACTTTTTCTTTTTGTTGGATTCTCCCCTTTTACCTTTAATTTCTTGTCATGCCAGTTGGGTTCATTCTGCTTTGCTTCCTGGGGTTGTGATCCTCAATGTCTATTCCTAGGATATTGTGTAAAATTCTTTAAAGTGCTGGTTTGGTATTCACGAAGTTCCTAAGGTGCTCTTTGTCATGAAAGTATCTTATTTCTCCATCCATTTTGAAAGATAGTTTTGCAGGGTACATCAATCTGGGTTGGAGGCTGTTTTCTTTTAGGGCTTAGAATATGTCGCTGCAAGCTCTTCTTGCCTTGATGGTTTGTGTTGAGAAGTCTGCTGTGATTCTAATGGGCTTTCCTTTGTATGTGATTTGTTTCTTTTCTCTGACTGCTTGGAGAACTTTGTTCTTCTGTTGTGTTTCTGGAATCTTAACAATTATATGCTTATGTGTAGATTTTTTTTTGATCAAGGCTATTTGGAGTCCTATATGCCTCACTTATCTGTATGTCAAGCTCTTTTCCCCTGCTTGGGAAGTTTTCTGCCATTATTTCTGTAAAGAGTTTTTTTTTATGTCATCTGCACTGTCTCCTGTATCTTCATTGACTCCAATCAGTCTTATGTTCTTCTTCTTTGCATCATCTAGCAGCTGCTGGATTGATTTCTCATGTTGCCTTATAATTTTGAAGCCATTTTTCTTTTCCTGGTCACTAATTGCAATCTTATCTTCTATATCTGAAATTCTGTCCTCACATTGGCTCATTCTGCTGTGTAGACTTTCAGTGGAGTTTTTCATGTCCTGGAAATCTATTTGCATCTGTTTTATGGATTCCATTTGTTTCCTATGTTGGGATTCCATCATGTTCCTGAGCTCCTCTCTAGATTTATTAATCATATCTTGCACTAGGGGCACAATTTCTCCTGTTTTCTGAGAAATTATTTCTGATTTCATATTTTCCAGATCCCCTTTTGTTGCCAGTTCAGTGGGTCCAGGTGGTTGAGTATCAGAGTGTTCCATCTCATTTCCCTTTGGGGTTGCTGTAGGTGATCTGGGAGTCTGGTTTTGAGACTTATTTATGTATTTTCTCATTTCGATGCGGGTGGGGGCTGTTGGTGCCTCCCTGGATTACCTCCACTGAGCTGGGAGAGGTGGGACAGGGGCCAGGAGCAGCTGTAGGGATGGTGGCCCAAAAGCCCTTTCCTGTGGGCTGGGAGTAGCGGGAGGGATGGTGACTGGGAAGCCCCTTCCTCTTGTCCAGGAACAGTGGGATGGCAGCTCAGAAGTCCCTCCCTCTGGGCTGGGAGCAGTGAGAGGGATGGTCGCCCAGAAGCCCCTTCCTCTGGGCGAGGAGCTGCGGGACAGAAGGTGGCCCAAAATCCCTTTCCTCCGGGCTGGGTGCAGTGGGAGGGATGGTGGCCCAGAAGCCCCTTTCTCTGGGCCAGGAGTGGCGGGACAGAAGGTGGCCCAAAAGCCCTTTCCTCTGGGCTGGGATCAGCGGGAGGGATGGTGGCCGGGAAGCCCCTTCCTGTGGACCAGGAGCCAGTGGGCAGTGGCTCAGAAGCCCCTGCCTCTGGGCCTGGAGCAGCGGGACTCAGTACTGTGGTCTGGTGGTCCGGTGTTCTCTGAGTCTTTGTAGTGTGGAACCAGGTGGCTGCACAGAGGAGCTGGGGGTCGGGTGGGGGGGTGGGGGAGTGTCTAGTGGATTGCTGCCGGGGCGTGGGCTGGTTCAGCCTGTTCTTCCCGACTCAGGACCTCGGTAGGGCATGTGCAGACCTGCCTGTCTGCAGCGGGCTGATTCGGCCTGTTCTTAGCGACTCGGGACCTCGGTAGGGCGTGTGCAGACCTGCCTGTCTGAAGCGGGCTGATTCGGCCTGTTCTGCTGGACTCGGGACCTCGGTAGGGCGTGTGCAGACCTGCCTGTCTGCAGCGGGCTGATTCGACCTGTTCTGCGCGACTCGGGACCTCGGTAGGGCGTGTGCAGACCTGCCTGTCTGCAGCCGGCTGTTTCGTCGTGTTCCGTGCGACTCGGGACCTCGGTAGGGTGTGTGCAGACCTGCCTGTGTGCAGCGGGCTGATCTGGCGTGTTCCGCGGGATTCAGGACCTCGGCAGGGCGTGGGCATACCTGCCTATCTGCAGGGCGCTGATTCAGTGTCTTCCGTGGGACTTGGGTCTTCGGTAGGGCATGCGCAGACCTGCCACAGCTGGGCTCCGGCCTCCGAAGATCCGTGCAGCGACTTGGGTAGCGGGGTCTCGGAAGAGACCTGGAGGGGGCCCGGGCTGACTCGCAGTCCTGGCCGAGGGGCCAGAGGGCGAGAAGAACTGCCCGAGGAAGGGTCCCAAACTGGAGCTTGGGTCCTCAGACAGGGCTTCCGGGGTGGGGCTTTTTGCAGGGGCGTGGCCCATGAAGGCTCCGCCCATGCTGGGCTGAGTGACAATCATCATTTTTTTTTTTTACTGTGGCACTGGGCATTGAACCCAGAACCTTTTCAGTGTGTTAAGCCCCAGGCCTTTAATTAATTTATTTATTTTTATCTTGAGACAGAGTCTTGTAAAGTTGGGTCATTCAAGCTGGGCTTGAATTTGTAATCTTGCCTCAGTGTCCCAAGTAGCTAGGATTATAGGATCCAAATCTTTTCATGAATTTTGGCCAAAATATTAATGTTTAGTTTTAATTATAGATCTCACATATTTAATTAGAATAGTCTGCCTTTCTATTTATGAAATTTTAATCACAGGAATCACTATAAGGAGAAGGGCTTAAGTTATGGAACCTTTTAAAAAATGCTATGGCCAAACTCTGACTGTTCTCCCTTCTCTTGCAGTCCTGGGGATGAGTGTAGGGCTACCCCACACTCAGCACTCTAACCCCTGTCACATTTTGAAATTAGAGTCTGAGTTGTTGATGGCTTTATGTATTTTAAAATGCCTCAAAAAAGGATATTATTCCCTGAGAAGTTTAAATCGAGTGAATATCAAAGGTACATTAGCGATTCTGTATTTACATTTCTTTTTTGAAATTTTTGTCCAGGTGTGGCACACACCTGTAATCTTAGCACTCAGGAGGCTGAGGTAGGAGGATTGCCGTGAATTCTAGGCCAGCCTGGACTACATAGTGAGTTCAAGGCCAGCCTGAACTACCTAGTGAGATTCTGTCTCTAAAATAAAATAAAATAAAATTGTTGGTCAAAAAAACAAAATTTACCATTGTAACTAACTTTTATGCATACAGTTCTGTTAAGTACTGTGCAGCAGGATTTCTGAATGTAGTAAAGGTAATGTGTTTCTGTTCTCCCGACTTGTGTTTCATTTCAGCCTAGCTTTTTTTTTTTCCGGTACTGAGGATTGGATCCAGGGCTTTTCCAGTGAGCTATATCCCCAGCACCTTTTGATTTTAAGGCAGGATCTTGCTGAGCTGCTAAATTGCTCAGGCTGGGCTCAAACTTGTGATCCTCCTGCCTCAACATCACAGAATGCTTGGATTACATATGTGCACCACCACATCTGGCTAACCGTCTGCCTTCTTTTAAAAATAGGTATATAAGGGATATGTTGATGATCCTCGAAACACTGACAATGCATGGATGGAGACAGAAGCTGTGAATTACCATGATGAGACAGGTAATTTCTATCAATTA
Source organism: Heterocephalus glaber (assembly GCF_053883595.1). Taxonomy (NCBI): domain Eukaryota; kingdom Metazoa; phylum Chordata; class Mammalia; order Rodentia; family Bathyergidae; genus Heterocephalus; species Heterocephalus glaber. Next base: position 2,352,012 of record NW_028258323.1, read on the forward strand.
CACTGATAGGAATTGGAGGGTCAGTTTAAGCCTAGCAGCCCACTAGGGCATGACTACATCCCCACTGTGTTAGCATTTCAAGCCAGATAACTATTTACTTTAGGATTGCACAGTATTTTTATGAAACCAAAGTTGTTGGTACTAAAGAGATTCATGGAACAAAGCCTTGAAAGTGTTACCACCAGTGACTAAAATTTCTTTAATCTGATATTAGCATATGAAATTAAGCTTGAATATATGGATTTAAATTATGAACCTTAAAGTTCTCGTACTATTTGTATAGCATGATTCTATTTAAAACAAGCAACTGGGCACTTGTGTGGGAAAGAATGGCAATGAGAAAAGAAATGGGATTTATATTTGTCATACTCTGGAATATTTTTGTAATAAGCATGCTTTATTAAAGTTCAGAACAATACCAAAAAGATTGCAAGTTGTAAAAAATTTAAAATGAGTACTTTTTCTGCTCCATGGATTTTAAAATTTATTGAGGGAAGTCAAATCTTACTATGCGAAGGAAATCTGCTATCATAAAAATTAGTTATGGTCTTTACACATTGAGTGCGTTCTCTTGAAGCACATTGTGTTGTTAAGTGGGAAGATGTTTCATTTGGTATTCATCTGTAGTATAATGAATTGGGGCCTTACCAGAGAACTGAATGTTCTTTGCCTGGCTTCTTTAGAAGTGGTGTAACTTTGTGCAGGTCACGTGTCCTTCTGGACTCGGCTAGAACTAGAAGAGCTGTCACTTTTACACTCGAGCTTTTGCTTGTTGGTCTTGGGGGAAACTCCTAGCACCATTTCCATTCTGTTAAAAGTTTATCCTTCTGGTATTGAGAAGTAGGAGAAATAGCAGATGTAACTTAGAATGATGTTTATACAATTTAAAACTGACAGTTTTTTTTATTGTGGGGTTAAAAACAATGACTTCTCCTCTAGATGTTGATTGTATAGTTTATGGGCAGATAACATCAAAGCCTTTGGCTTATCTAAGTTTGGTTGTTAAGCTTGGTTGATCTCTTGAGACTGTTCTTGGCCTTTCAGCATGCCTTGTAGTTTATTTTTTTTAATTTTTTTTTTTTGGTACAGGGGATCGAACTCAGGTCCTTGCACTTACCACGCAAGTGGCGGAACCACTGAGCTAAATCCCCAGCCCCATTGTAGTTTATTTTGAAAGCTGAACATGGTTTATCTGGTAACAGAAATTAAGGCAAATGGGATCATTTTTATGAGGTTTCATGCTTATCTGGCTAAGAGAGGTGTTTATTGTTTGTTATAGCTGTAAGTATCAGAAGTTAAATATCCTCTAGTATCCTTGTTTTTATCTCCCTGTTACATTTGGGTTTCTCTAGAGACTTATTTTCTTAAATTGTTTTATTGGTACATTTTAGGTATATCGTACATTTACATTTATCATTGGGAACTTGTACCTTTACATGATGTGTTTTGGTTCTTCTTTTTTCCCCTTCCCCTGCCCTCCCTTCAACCCCTCCATGAGACTTTTTTTTTTTGAGTGGTTCTGGGGATTGAACCCAAGGCTTTTGCATTGAGCTATGTCCCTAAGCTTTTCTAAATTTTTAAAATTTTGAGGCAGGGGCTCATTAAATTGCCCAGGCTGGGCTTGAACTTGGGATCATCCTATATCAGCCTCCCGAAGAGCTGGGATTACAAGCATGTGCCACCACAGCTGGCTCCAGCAGAGGTTACTTAGTAAGGCTCATAGCATCTGAGCTATGCCTTCTTTCACTTGTATCCCCGTTATGGTAGTAAGTTTGGAGGTAGGGGAATCATAGGAGAATTCTGTGATTGGGTCTCAGTCTTTTAGTGGGCCCATATCTGAGCTGAGACCGTCACACCTGCTTCTCAGCTTCTCTTCCTCCTCTTCCTATTCTTAGGACAGTTAGGAGGTCTAGTGGAGGCTGCAGTTGGGTATTTGCTCTCCCCTAAATTGGTTAGGCTTTGGTAAACTAGTTTTTCATGAAGGCAGTATGGTGTGGGCATATTTCAGAATGGTTGCTTTTCCCATCTCCCTGCTAGAAGTGAGAGAGTGTCTGTGTGCCTGTGCCCTCAGTTCTTTGATGGAGCTATGTAGAATTATTATTATTTCTTTTGGTATTGGGGATCGAACACAAGTCCTTCCGCTTGAGGGGCAGGAGGCAGAACCACTGAGCTAAATCCCCGGCCCCTAAGTAGAATTATTTATTTTCATTTCAACTCTTTTCTTGTGTAGATGAGAGTGGGACTCCTGAACTCTGCCTATCAGACTCTCTTTCATTTTGTATAATTTACTAAGTGACCTGAGGGACAAGTAAAAGAACATTTTAGACATTCATTCTGATAAAAAAAAGTGATGTTACAGGAAGTTGATACTTCTGTTTAACTTTTGGGTTCAGATTTACTTTGTTTTGCAATGCTGGGGATGGAACCCAGGGCTTTGTGCATGCTAGGCGGGCACCCTGTCACTGAGCTATACCTCAGCCTTTCAGGCTTGCTTTGTAATTCTGTTTCTTTATTGATGGTTAAATGTAGGTTCAGGGGGGATATGCATAGAACTGTCATTTAGGCATTGAGATTTGGAAACCTGTTTGCTAAAATATAAATTAGTTCTTTTTATAAAGGTTGTTATTATACAGGTAAAAGTAACTGGAAGTTATTTAGAAAATAGATGAAGTAAAGGGGGAAATATTTTAAAAATTATTATTTCATTACCCAGGAGTATGCATTTCCTTTCTAAAAACAACTGATAAACATTGCCAAACTGTCCTGTAGAAATATACCATTTGCATTCCTGTGAGAACACTTATTTTACTTATTATAACTAGAAATATTTTAAGAAATTATATATGTGTGTGTATGTATGTATATATATATAAAGTAATCATAGATTCTTTCTATTTGGTTTCTGGTTTGGTGTTACTTGAATATATATAGTTTTACTGAAAAAGAAAATTCCTTTTTTTGATGGTGGTTTCCTGGTGACCAGGTGAGATCATGGACAATCTGGCCCTGGAAGCTGGGGATGATGCTGGGAAAGTGAAATGGGTGGACATCAGTGACAAGCTGAAGCTGTATGCCAGCCACTCTCAGTTCATCCGCCTTGTGGCAGAGAAGCGAGATGCGCACTGGAGTGAGGACACAGAAGCTGACTGCCGTGGCTCCTAGCCTGTGTCTCCAGGTCCTCAAAGGCCAGCAAGGAGCATGTCCTGAGGAGAGGGAGAGTCACAGAGCTCGTGCTGGGGCAGGCCAGGTCACCCAGAAATCATTTTATTCATGTTCAGAATGTTTATATTTAGAAGGTTTGGCATCTGAGTAAAATGAGATTTAGTGATAAAATTTTCATCTTTCTGGTCAAAAGGATTTGATACAGTGATATTTTGTATATGTCCTATTTAAGCATGCTGTAAGCTAAATTTAAATAACTGATGCTCTTTGGAGAATTGTTAACTAGCATAAAAATAAATTCTCGATTGGCTGTAACTTCTGCTTTCCATCTAGTTCTTGTTAGTTCTTTTCATCCTACTAATCTGAAAAACGTGAAAACCTCATGCATTCTTGGCTTTGAGTCATCAGTTTTATAAATTACAGGTATCCTTTTAGTCAGTAAGGTCAAGATCAATGAATATGCGTTCATATTCTCATTTTCAGAAGTCCTAAACTTAAAATAATCTCTCCAAGGAATTAGTAATGTGTGGAAATTTTACTCTAAGTACCGTGTGTCACAAATTGATTAAAAATGGATGTAGAAAGGAATAGAAAGGAATTGAAGTCAGGCAGGGTCTGAGAGAGGTCCTTGGACTGACCTTGTTTTTGTTAGGGAGTGTTAAGGTTGAAGTAAGTTTTTTTGAGATGCATGGTTAACGTTCTAAATCAGGAAAGCAGAAGGTTGGTGTACCAGTGTCTGTCTCTTGGAAGCAAGGAAGAGGAAAGAAAAATAACACTACATTGTCCCAGTGGACCTGTGTGCCACATCCTGGCCAAAGAAAGCCATTGGGAAGTTTCATGATATCAACTCCTGTCAACCTAAGTAGGAGCTGTCACACCAAGTAGGAGCTGTCACACCTCCTTCATTCCAGATGGAATAGAGATGGGGCATCTGAAGGAGAGGAGGCCAAGGGAAAAAGACACAGTGCTTTTCTTCAGATGTGTGAGAAAGGTGTTAGGTTTACTCTGTAGCTCAAGAACAGAGCTAGGGTTAAGGCTAAACAAATGATTTTTTGTTTTGTTTTGATTTTTATTGATTTATTATTAGGACTTTCTTGTTGGTAAATCTGAATGGAACTGACAGGAGGCCTTTCCTTCTTAGTCCACCTTAAAGTTTTGCTAAGAAACATTTACACATGTGATTTCAGGATACCTTGAACTTGTTGGAAGTCATGTAATAATTGTTTAAAATCCATAAACCCTGTGCCCTAGGCCATGTCATAAGGGACTTACACTTGATAAGGATGATCTCCTCTGGGGTGGGAGGCTGCAGACCTTGCCTCAGCAGGAAAGGGCTTTGACTTTTCCTGTTTTGCAAGGAGAAATTTCTCTTCATGGCACGAAATAGAACTCTTTCAACTTGACACTACTTACAGAAGCTCTCAGGAAAATGTGAGCAACTTTATGAAAAATGGCATTTATTTATGTTTAATAGTTTTGATACATTTAAACAAATAGACACTGGGTTATATTAAAATTTTATTTTAAGTAAAACTAAAGCAAATGACTGGTCTGTAGATCATGAATTTTTTGTGGATTTTGGAGTTTTCACTGAAACTTTTATAGAGTGTACAAAATGATAAAACTATCATTTGTAGATAAGCTAGAACCATATAATCTTCTGATATCTGTAAATATTCAGCACCATCTGAATAGGAAAAACCAAATGAAAATATTAGTTTAAGACCTTTTTGGGGTTATACCTGCTCCTATATCACCAAGTAATATTCCCTTCATGTTTGCTGTTCTTATGTCTTAGGTATAAAGAATATTCTTTCTTCTCCTTTAGAGACATATAATAAAGTAATGAATATCTGTATTATATCATAATTTTCACAAAACTTACAAGTTGAGGTGGTATTATTCCCAGTTACAGATGAAGAAATAGCTATTTTGAAATGCTGTCTAGGATTTTATCCAGTAAGGAACCCAGCTTGAATTTGAATCTCTGTCTTCCTAGGTCTGGAATCTATTTTCTGTCTATTCCTTTCTGAGGTTATGAATCTTTTGTGATTTGTTACTTTCAGGGTGCAGTTGGGTAGCTTATGTTACATGAGTAGTACTCATGTCAGCCAAAGTAACTGTGACTTGAGATGTAAGGGCCAAGCCTGACTGGATGGCATTGTTGAAATTGCTTGCATGATTTTATCACAGAGACAATTCATTTCTTTTCTTAATCTTAGAGTAAATGGTCATAATCAGTATTTGTCTTACTAGCAGGTATTCTTGAGCCTTCCAAAGCATTTCAAACACAAATAATGCTGAATGCATGTAAGAACATAATTGTCTTAAAAGTAATATGCAGTAGCGTTTGAAAGATATTTGGACATTTTACTAACCGTGTATAACTTCTGGCATCATAGCAATGGAATTATTTCTGTTGAAATAGACAATACAGATTATAGCTATTATATGAAGATATTTTCACAGTAATTCCTTCTTCACTGCTACCCATCTATCCCATTTTATGGTTATTTTATTGCCGACGTGTTAATATGGATATGATTATGTGGGTTAGGGGTAGAAAATAATGTAGTTGTGTTATACATAAATACTGATAAATTGAATCCTCAACTGTTTTTTTCTGAAACATGGAGCTTCATTTTTCTCATGTGGCCTCTGATGGCCTGATACAAGTATCTAAAGTGGTAGAAAGTACTAAGTAAGCGCTTTAGGACAGTAAAGTAATTTTAATTATATTGTATTTAAAAAAGAATATACCTTTTTAATCTCTACATTTTTGCTATCGTATGTTTTAAATGAAAGCAAACTTTAGTGAGAGTCAAAGCACAAGTCCCTAAATTTGCAACCTTTCCACCAAGCAGGCTGATGCTCTGTGTTTGGAGATGTAGTAACTTGCCTTGAGGTCAGGCCGTGGCTTGGTTTGGAATTTTACAGTACACTTTTCTCATTGTTTACTATGAATTGTCCATCAAATGGAAGTAAGCCTGATGTAGACTTTACTGTTTGAAATTCCGTAAACTAATATTGAATATGTTTCTGAAACATAAACTTAGTGAGATAACCATGGCATTCTGAAAAGAATACCTTTTTAGACATGCAGAAATTTAAATTTAAAGGTCTTAGAGGAAATTGACTTTATAACTCATGAGATCTAACTGGGTAGATCAACTAAGCTTTTTTAGTTTAGGGGAGTTTTTCTTACCTTTCCTGACAGTGAGTGTCAGTTTTATCAATGAAATCATAAAAATAAAATCTTACCCCAACAAAACCCTAAAAATAAAAAATAAAGATATTTAGTCCATTCAGTAAATTTGTAGTTTATAATAGCATAAAAATAAATAGACTTACCCTCAGTTGGTTCAAAATAGAAGTGATTAACTGTGAAAGAAGAAAAATCAGTGATTAATACTATCAGTAGGTTTATTTTTAACTCATTTTTAGTGTATGTGTAAGTTGAAATAGTTTGTATACAAATTTTTTTTGAAAAATTACTTCCATTTTATTGCATAGTATTTTGTTTACATGATGTAAGATTTTAAAACAAAGGTGCATTACTTAGCTGTAAATTCCTTTAATTCACAGAAATGTGTTCTTGTTTTGTAACTGTGATCACAGCATTTGAAAGTCAGACAACAGATTTGAATGGCTAAGAAATATCCAGGGTACACTTCATGCAAGTGCCGCCTTTCTCTGTTGAGTGACACATTCACATTTCTCTGTTGAGTGACACATTCACATGCACATTCTCTGTTGAGTGACACTTGAATCAGAATCTCAGTGCAACTCTGAATACACACTTTGTCTCAAGAATTTGCTTGCACAAACTGATTTACTGGAAAGGTACTTCTTTGTAGTTTCTACCTGGTTCTTTTGTTTAGAGCTCAGCAGCCAGCACAAGAAATTGACCACACTACTTTAATGGTGAATCCCTTTCCTTGGAGAGTTATGAGCCCCAGAGTATGTGCAAGAATGTTTATGCTAAATATTATCCAACCTTGGCAGTTCTAAGGTAAGAACAATAAGAACAATGCTCCAGGGTAGTGTCCTTTCCTGCTCTCTGCCTTAACTAGGAGTGCTGAGAGGAAAAAAATCTCATCACTATGTAGATACTGTGGTTCTGTAAGTTGTTCTCTCAGGATCCTTTTCCAGAATAGGTTGTGGCCAACATTGCTTTTAAAAAGCTCTGGTAATTTGAATGAGGCAAATGTCTTGGAAAACATTTCCGCCAGAAATGTTAGTTAAATTCTCTGAGTTAAATTCACCAAGATCACACAGCTGATTTAATTATACAGATGAATTGAAGATCTAGATTAGATCTAGGATGAAATCCAGGATCTAGGATGAGATTAGGAACATGCACCAAGTGCTCCTTAGCCATGCTTGGATATAAAGGTGAACTTTCTAATTCATAATTATTCATGGTTATGCATTCAAGGTAGTCTCTCAGACAACTTCAGTTAGTGGTATACTAGAGTTTTATGATTTGCCCTTTGGAAATGGACTGTAATACTGCTTATACAGAGTGCGTTGGGGAACAGCACCAGGGATTTGACCTCTATGATTTAGGTTTTTATTTAATTAGGCTCAGAGGCTACCTGTTTGACTTTCAGTTGCCTGGTGTGTTTAAATGGTCCCCCAAATGACTTTAATCAGACTGCATTAAAGAATTTTGAAAAATTTTATGTCAGGCAACAAATGATTAAGGCCTAATTTTCTTCCCTTTAATAAAAAATACCTCATGTCCCTGATTCTAAGATGCTATTAGTAATAAAAGTTTCATTAATAACAGCATTTTAAAGAAAAAGAAGACCCTGATTGTGTGTTTTGTCCATCATGAGATGCATTCTGATTTTAGAAATGTCTGTGTGAAAAGTGTGTTTCAAACAAAGGAATGGAATTTTTTAGTGTCATCTTTTGTAACTATTCAAGTAGTTCTCTTATATTTTTATAAAATAAGATTTGGAGTAATTTATTGTACCAGTAAATCACCTCATTAAAAAGTTGAAATGGGCCGGGGATTTAGCTCAGTGGTTCTGCCGCTTACCTTGAAAGGAGGCAGTTTGGTCCCCAGTACCAAAAAAAAAGTTGAATTATGTGGAGTTCATTAAAAACATCTAGAATTTAGATTTGATAATGTTTAATGTGTTACATATTTATGCTAATTCTTCATTAGTAAAGAAATAGTGAAATTTGTCTTTCTTAAAGCCAATTATTCTATAATCCTAAGTTTTCTGACTCTTCACTCAATCTCATCAATAGAAGAAATTGTTTTGATTTATAGTTTGGAGGAATTGAATAAATGAATATAGAACTCTTCTCATTCGTTGAAGTTGATATTTGGCTTTGAATTTAACATCTGTGCTTTATTTTATGTCCAGATGAGTTGTATTCATAAAGGTAATAATTTTCAGTATGAACTCTTATTATAAAGGATATTTAATGTTTAAAAAGGATATGGAGGGCCAGGGATTTAGCTCAGTGGTTCCGGTGCCTGCCGTGCAAGCGCAAGGTCCCGAGTTTGATCTCCGGTACCAAAAAATAAAAAATAAAAAGGATAGTGAATGTAATATTGCTGTAGAATTTATACATTAACAGGACAAAATACATTTACCGTTATAAGATCATTAGGTGTCAGGGCCTAGAATAAAATAAACACAAAATAATCAAGGTGTTGTAATTCAGCATTTAAACTGTTTTTTATGTTACAATTTTAAATTATCATGGTAAATGAAAACATGCTGAATTCTTCACATTTCTAAAATACCATCATTAAAATTCATATTCAATAGTATTTTCAGCACCCTTCTTGGCAACCCTTTTAAGACTTATATTGGAAAATATAGTCCATATTTTCTTTTGTAGACTCTAAGCAGCAGGGACTTCCTGTGAAGATTGTTAAATCTATGCTTGCTGGGTTGGAAAAAGTACTATGCTTTCAGATAACATTTTTATGAAAAGAAACTAAGAATTTTATTTCATTTCATTTTAATAAGATTATCATTTTAAACTTTGGAATTAATATGCTATAATAGTCAACTTTCATTTGATTTTTGGCTGAATAAATTTCATCATAAATATCATTAAGTAAAACCTTACAAAAAGCATAATTTAAACATGCTTGTAGATTATGACCATAATCTTAAACCAGTTCAAAGCCTTCTAGGACAGATTACATTTCAATCAGAATGTATTTTCCCCATTAATGGCAAATGTAAGCATAACATTCTAGAGATGCAATGGACTTTAGAATCACCTGATTTTACTATTTTGTATTCCAGGAAACTCAAAGTGGTCTGATTAGTTCAATATACTAAAGAGCAAACCTGGAGCTTATGTTTCCAGACCATTTGACTTCAAATTAAATGTTTGCTGTATTGGTATTGGCCTGTGAATTTACTCCATATAGTTACCAAATGTTTCAGGTCAGTAGTTCAGTTTTCAAGGGGGAGATTTATACACTAAATTGTTTAAATCAGACAAAAATAACATTAACTAATGGTTCCTAAATGTCAATCATGCTAATCATTCTTGGTAGCAAATTCTTCTCCATTTAAAATCTAAAGCTTTTCAAGTTTTTATTTTCTATTTATTTAAATATTTGCTTAAAAGAAGCTTTCAGTAGAATTACCTGATTTGGATCATAAGGAAAAGGAAGAGGAATTGGTATCTACAAAAAGGGAAAAGTAAATTGTGAACGAAACAATCCACAAACATTTCCTTTTGGCTTTTTTCACATTCACTCTGTCAGTCTATTCATCTGTGCAAAACATACTGAGCAGTAGTCATTGTGTGTCTAGGACTAGGGAGAACATCACACAAGACACTGCCCTCAGGAAGCCCACGATTCTACATAAATTTTTTTCTTCCAAGAGATTTAGTTATATTGTTTAAGAAGTCAGATATAAGCCCAGGAATCTGTTTTCTGTATCAGTGTTGATAGTTCTGGCAAATCTACCAGTTTCTCTACAGTAGTTCCTTTGCCTGCTTTTAATGCTATTCCGCCATCTGGTGGTAGGAAGAGTTTCCCTTTCAAATACTAATGATTTTGCTTGCTTCAAGACTTGCATCATTTTAAATATAAGATGCTGATAGGCCAGGAATGGTAAATAATAGTTTTATCATTCTATTTTAAGTATCTATTGGGAGTGATTTTTCTCTAATCTGTTGATATCCTAGATAATAGAATTCTGTTCTTTAGTATTGAGCCATTTGGGAATAAATTGTTTGTTTTGAGGCAGGGACTCTTTATGTATTTCAAGCTGGCTAGAACTCACTATGTAGCCCAGGCTGGCCTCAAACTCATGGTGATCCTCCTGGCACAGCCTCCCAAGTGCTGGGACTACAGCCATGTGCCACTATGCCCAGCTGGGAATAAATTTTTGACTACATGCACACGTGCATGTGCACATGTGCGTGTGTACATACTCACAAGCACCCACAAAGGAAGATGTTAATGGAAATTCCTACTTATAAACCAAAACTTTAGGATTTTACTTTAATTTAAAACAAATCTGAATTTCAGAAAAGAATGCACCTATTCCTGATTGGAACCAAAATAATTTGCAATTGATTATAAATGTGAGTATTTAGAAATCAAGCAGCTAGTGCTTGATATATGAAGACATTAAAGAGAGGTCTGTGCACGCCCTACGGAGGTCCTGAGTCACGCGGAACATGCCGAATCAGCCCGCGCCCCGGCAACAATCCACTGCCCCCCCCCGTACAGCCACCTGGTTCCACACTACAAAGATGCAGAGGACACTGGACCACCAGACCACAGTACTGAGTCCCGCTGCTCCCGGGCCCAGAGGTAGGGGCTCCTGAGCCGCTGTCCCACTGCTCCTGGTGCAGAGAAAGGGGCTTCCTGGCCACCATCCCTCCCGCTGCTCCCAGCCCAGAGGAAAGGGCTTTTGGGCCACCTTCTGTCCCGCCGCTCCTGGCCCAGAGAAAGGGGCTTCTGGGCCACCATCCCTCCCACCGCTCCCGGCCCAGAGGTAGGGGCTTCTGAGCTGCCATCCCACTGTTCCTGGACCAGAGGAAGGGGCTTCCCGGCCATCATCACTCCCGCAGCTCTCAGCCCACAGGAAAGGGCTTTTGGGCCATCATCCCTACCGCTGCTCCCAGCCCCTGTCCCACCTCTCCCAGCTCAGTGGAGGTAATCTGTGCAGGCATCAACAGCCCCCCCCGCCCCCCCATCAAAATGAGAAAACATGTAAATAAGTCTCAAAACCAGACTCCGAGATCACCTACAGCAACCCCAACGGGAAGTGAAATGGAACACTCTGATACTCAACCACCTGGACCCACTGAACTGGCAACAAAAAGGGATCTGGAAAAAATGAAATCAGAAATAATTTCTCAGAAAACAGGAGAAATTGTGCCCCTAGTGCAAGACATGATTAATAAATCTAGAGAGGAGCTCAGGAACATGATGGAATCCCAACATAGGAAACAAATGGAATCCATAAAACAGATGCAAATAGATTTCCAGGACATGAAAAACTCCATTGAAAGACTACACAGCAGAATGAGCCAGTGTGAGGACAGAATTTCAGATATAGAAGATAAGATTGCAATTAGTGACCAGGAAAAGAAAAATTGCTTCAAAATTATAAGGGAACATAAGAAATCAATCCAGCAGCTGCTAGATGATGCAAAGAAGAAGAACATAAGACTGATTGGAGTAAATGAAGATACAGGAGACAGTGCAGATGACATAAAAAAAACTCTTCACAGAAACAATGACAGAAAACTTCCCAAGCAGGGGAAAGGAGCTTGACATACAGATAAGTGAGGCATATAGGACTCCAAATAGCCTTGATAAAAAAAAATCTATACATAGGCATATAATTGTTAAGATTCTAGAAATGCAACAGAAGAACAAAGTTCTACAAGCAGTTAGAGAAAAGAAACAAATCACATACAAAGGAAAGCCCATCAGAATCACAGCAGACTTCTCAACACAAGCCATCAAGGCAAGAAGAGATTGGAGTGACATATTCCAAGCCCTAAAAGAAAACAGCCTCCAACCCAGATTGATGTACCCTGCAAAACTATCTTTCAAAATGGATGGAGAAATAAGATACTTTCATGACAAAGAGCACCTTAGGAACTTCGTGAATACCAAACCAGCACTTTAAAGAATTTTACACAATATCCTAGGAATAGACATTGAGGATCACAACCCCAGGAAGCAAAGCAGAATGAACCCATCTGGCATGACAAGAAATTAAAGGTAAAGGGGGAGAATCCAACAAAAAGAAAAAGTCATGGCAATGACAAGTCAATACGTTTCAGTTCTAACCATCAATGTTAATGATCTCAATTCACCAATCAAAAGAAATAGATTGGCAGAATGGGTCAAGAAGCAAAATCCAACAATATGCTGCTTACAAGAAACACACTTAATTCAAAAGGAAACTCACAGACTGAAAGTTAAAGGGTGGAAAGCAATACTCCATGTGACGAGAATGCGAAAAAAAGCAGGAGTAGCTATCCTCTTGGCAGATCAAATAGATTTCAAACCAACACTGATGAAGAGAGACGAAGAAGGACACTACATCCTTGAAAAGGGAACAATCCAAGAGGAAGAGATGACAATCATAAATATCTATGCACCAAACACTAGTGCGCCCAATTATATAAAACAAATACTAACGGACATGAAAAGTCATATATGCACTAATACAATTGTAGTGGGGGACCTCAACACCCCACTGTCAGAAACAGATAGATCAACTAGACTAAAAATAAGTAATGAAATACTAGAACTCAATTGAACTCTTGAACAAATGAACTTAACAGATGTTTACAGAGTCTTCCACCCCACAAAATCAGAATACATATTCTTCTCAGCTGCACGTGGGTCATTCTCAAAAATAGACCACATACTCACACATAGAACATGTTTAAGTAAGTGCAAAGGAATTGAAGTTATCCCCTGTATATTATCAGACCATAGTGCGATGAAATTGGAGATCCATAGCAAAAGAAACTCAAAAAATTTCATAAACACGTGGAAATTGAACAACACACTTCTGAATAACCAATGGGTCACAGAGGAAATTAAAGAAGAAATCAGACAGTTCTGACAATTAAATGACAATGACAATACAACATATCGGAGTCTATGGGACACAACGAAAACGGTCTTACGAGGGAAATTCATAGCAGTGAATACACATATTAGGAAAACAGAATGAGCCCAATTAAACAACCTGATGCTGAACCTCAAGCTTCTAGAAAAAGAAGAGCAGGACAACCCCAGAGCTCATACAAGGGAGGAAATTGTAAAGAGCAGAGGAGAAATCAATGCAATGGAGACTAAGAGAATGATACAAAAAAATCAATGAAGCCAAGAGTTGGTTCTTTGAAAGAATCAACAAAATTGACAAACCCTTAGCCAATCTTGTCAGAAAAAGGAAAGAAAAGGCCCAAATCCATGCAATTAGGAATGAAAAGGGTGAAACTACAACAGACCCAGCAGAAATCCAGAGGATCATCAATACCTACTTTCAGAACCTATACGCCAATAAGATGGACAACACAGAAGAAATGGACAGATTCTTAGATACATATGAATAACCAAAGTTGAATGAAGAAGACCTAAAAATTCTGAACAACCTAATATCAACCAATGAAATTGAAAATGTAATTAAAAACTTATCAACTAAGAAAAGCCCAGGCCCTGATGGCTTCACTGCTGAATTCTACAAGACATTTAGAGAGGAACTGCTGCCACTACTGTTTAAACTCTTCAATGAAATTGAAAGGGAAGCAATACTCCCAAATTCATTCCTGGAAGCAAGCATCACCTTGATCCCCAAAGCAGAGAAAGACCCAACCGAAAAGGAGAACTATAGGCCAATCTCACTAATGAACATAGATGCAAAAGTCCTTAATAAGATAATGGCAAACAATGCAGAAGATCATCAAGAAGATCATACACCCTGATCAAGTGAGATTCATCCCAGGGATGCAGGGATGGTTCAATATACGCAAATCAATCAATGGAATACACTATATCAATAGAGCCAAGGACAAAAACCATATGATTATCTCCATAGATGCAGAAAAAGCATTTGACAAAATCCAACATGCATTGATGATAAAAACCCTATAAAAAATTGGAATAGATGGTCTCTACCTCAAACTGATAGAAGCCATCTATGAAAAACCAACAGCCAATATCATACTAAATGGTCAAAAACTGAAATCCTTCACACTAAAATCAGGAACAAGACAAGCATGTCCACTATCACCACTCTTGTTCAATATAGTTCTGGAAACATTAGCCACAGCAATTAGACAAGAGAAAGAAATAAAAGGAATAAAGATAGGAAATGAAGAAGTCAAATTGTCATTATTTGCAGATGACATGATACTCTATATAGAAGACCCCAGAACTCCACCAAAAGTCTTCTAGACTTAATAACCAAATTCAGTCAAGTAGCTGGTTACAAGATCAACACACAAAAATCAATAGCTTTCCTCCACATGAGTGACAGACTCACTGAGAGAGAAATAGGGCAAATAATTCCTTTCACAATAGCATCCAAAAAACTGAAATACCTAGGAATCAACCTAACGAAAGAAATCAAAGTCCTCTTCTCTGAAAACTATGGCACTCTGAAAAGAGAGATTGAAGATGATATCAGAAAATGGACAGACATCCCCTGCTCCTGGGTAGGAAGGATTAATATAGTGAAAATGGCCATACTTCCCCAAAACTGCTATATAGATTTAATGCAATTCCAATTGAGAGCCCAGCAGCATACTTCATGGACCTTGAGAAAACAATCCAAAAATTCATTTGAAACAAGAAGAGACCCAGAATAGCAAAAGCAATTCTAGGTAACAGAGACATGGCAGGGGTATCACAGTTCCCAGCCTGCAACTCTACTACAAAGCTACTGTGATAAAAACAGCATGGTACTGGCAAAGAAATAGACCTGAGGACCAGTGGAACAGATTAGAAGATGCAGAAACAATGCCAGACACACTCAGCCATCTCATCTTCGATAAAGGAGCCAAACACCCTCACTGGAGGAAAGATAGCCTCTTTAATAAATGGTGCTGGAAAAATTGGGCTTCAACTTGACAAAGATTAAAACTAGACCTATATCTGTCACCATGCACTAAACTAAAATCAAAATGGATTAAAGATCTAAATATTAAAATAGAAACTCTGAACCGGTTGGAACAGAGGTTAGGTAGAACCCTTGAAGACATTGGTGTAGGAAAAGATTTTATGAACAAAACCTCAGTTGCCTGTGAACTAGCACAAACAATCAACAAGTGGGATCTCTTCTTATTAAAAGGCTTCTGCACAGCAAGAGAAACCACCAGCAGTGTGAAGAGACAACCCACAATGTGGGAAAAAATCTTCACCTGCTCTTCCTCAGACAAAGGTCAACTATCTCGAATCTGTAAAGAACTTAAAAAGATCAGACCTCCCAAATTTAAAAACCCAATCCAAAAATGGGCATCTGAAATGAACAGACATTTCTCAGACAAAGAAGTAGAAATAGCAAATAAATACATGAAAAAATGTTCAACATCACTGGTCATTCGAGAGTTGCAAATGAAAACAATGCTGAGATTCCACTTCACTCTAGAAAGAATGGCTGCTATCATGAAATCAACCAATAACAAATGCTGGCGGGGCTGTGGGGAAAGAGGAACCCTGCTCCACTGCTGGTGGGAGTGTAGACTGGTGCAACCACTGTGGAAATCAGTATGGTGATACCTCAAAGAACTAGGACTGGAAGTCCCATTTGACCCCACTATTCCACTGCTGGGGATCTTCCCCATAGAATTGAAAGAGTCATACCACAGTGATATATGTGTGCCCATGTTCATAGCAGCACAGTTTGTAATAGCTAAAACTTGGAAACAGCGCAAATGCCCATCAACTGGAGACTGGATAAAGAAAATGTGGTTTTTTAATAAAATGGAATACTACTCAGCCATAGAAGATGAGAAATTAGAGACATTTATAGCTAAGTGGATGCACATTGAGGCAATACTCTTCAGTGAAATAAATTGGACACACATGTATAAATACCAAATAGTTTTTCTGGTGTGAGAAACTGAAAGTGTAAATGAGGACTAAATGTATAATAGGTAATGTGAAATGGGAAGGAAAGGGGCAAAGGGGAAGGAAGTGGGAGGGCTAGGGGAAAGGATAGAAGGGAATGGGATTAATATGAGAAAATGGAAAACTAGGAAAAAAATCTTTGTAAATAGGGAGGAATGGAGACGTTGAAGGGAGGACTGGGCAAGGGTGAAAAATAAGAACCAAGAGAGAGTATGTAAAGGTGCAAATTTCCAATGATGAATGTCATTATATTGTATACCTAAAATGTACCAATGATTAGAATGAATAATCGAAAATGTAAAATAGGAAGAAAAGGTCCAAAGGGGTAGGGGTAGCGGGAGGGGCAGGGGAAAGGAAAGAAGGGAAAGGAAAAATAATGAGGAATGGAAAAAATGGAAATAAAGTCTTTGTAAATAGTGAAGGGTGGAGGGGGTGAAGGGAGGGCTAGGAATGGGGAATAAATAAGAACCAAGATGCTTTATGTAAAGGTACAATTCCCAATGAGAAATGTAATTGTGTTGTATACCTACAATGTACCAATAAAATAATTTAATAAAAAAAAATTGACATTACCTTTATCATAAAGATAATTGTCATCCCTTAAAAAAAAATTAAAGAAGTGTTCCATGAAGAATTTAATGACAAATTTCCAAAGCCTAATTATAGATGAGAGATATAGTTTGAAATTAAATGTATAGGAAACATCTATTACATTTATATATGAAATTATGCAAAATAATGTTTGTATTTTTAAAGTGTTTGGTATGTCAGATATGAAATTAGGTAAGATGCTATTTTAAAATGTGTGTGATCTTTTCAAAACATCACTTCTTACTGTTCAAATTTAATGTGGCCCCATTTTTTAATGCCCCAAATTTAATGCAGCCCCATTGTGTGGGTCATTCTGGCCCCAGCTGCCCTGTGCCTCTCAGAAGGGTCCATCTACTCCTCACCCTTTGTGACCTGGCTCAGGTAAGTACTGTCTTCTTTGTGGATTCTTTGACTCACGGCTTAACCTTGCTTTGTATTTGCATCCAGAAGCACTTATCAAACTACATGGTGTTTTTCATTTGTGAATCTATCTTCCTCATCAGATCATAAACTTATCTCCTGCCTTTTATATTTCTAGCTCTCATTCGACCCTGTCATGTAGTAGATAACTCAGTAAATATTAGCTGAGAGAACGTTCTCTGACTCTATCTACTAAAGGGTCATATTTGTAAACTCATATATTTAGTGCTGTTCTGGGCTTTATTAAAGAAATATTAGAAAATTCCAGATATTAGGAAGGATTGGAGAGTGTCCATCAAGAAGAACAAAATAATTTTATTGCTTGACTTTGAGAAAAAGTTATAGAAATGTAGGGAAAACTTTTTAGTGAAAAGAAATTAGGAAGGGAGCTGGGGATTTAGCTCAGTGGCATCATGCTTGCCTCGCAAGCGCAATGTCCTGAGTTCGGTCCCTGGTACTTAAAAAAAAAAAAAAGAAATTAGGAAGGTAATTTAATAAAAGATCAGTTGTTATAGAAAGGTTAGTGTTCTTTCTATGAAAAGTAGGCTTATCATAGTTGAAGAAATAAGTTCAGCATAAACACCTTTCTGGGCAGTTGTAGAGAGACACTGGAAGAGGTTGCTGATGATTTGAGGGGAAATTTGTTAATCCCTGCAAGCTACAAAGGGAGAGGAATAGGAGTAGTTGATGCCTGGTGAGTTCTTAACTCCTCATATTTTTTGTAGAAAAATTTGGGAAATTTCATAACTATCACCAAACTAATAAATTTGAGATTTCCCCAAACCCATCTATACTTACCAGGGGCGGCAGTTGTTGAGGCTGGGGAAGTAGGATTGGAGGAAAAACTGCAGGTACTTGTGGTGGGTAAAAGTTAAATCTCTAAAAAGAACGTGATGTTAGTGATTTCAGACAACTGTAAAAAATTTTAAAATAATGTGTCATTTGAAAATGCAACTAGAAGTTTACCTGTGCACTGGAACTTTCTCCAGATTGGTCAAGCTTGTAAAAATAATAATGGCAACAAGGTCAAACAGCATAGGGCAATATATTATCCATTAAAGAGATTTGGTTTTAAATGAGAATAGGTTGCAAGCCTCTATTGAGCATTCTGCCTGCCAGTGAGGTAGCTTCACCTCTGAAATAAAAAGCAGTTGAATATCTAATAGGGAAAAGTCAAATTTATTTTGTCTAATTTAGAAAACAAAGTACTTTTTACCTTAAATGTATATCCAAAGAATGCTCTTATTTACATTTCTTAAGATCAATTACATAGTCTATCAGTAGTGTTCTCAGTTTAGTTTTCAGCGTTTGTAAGTTCAAAATGAAGGGAGTATGGGAGTATAAACTTAAATTTTGTATACCCAAACACAACTTTGGAAAGATCACTCCTTCCAAAGCTCTTTGGTTACAGAATATGCAGAGGAGAGTGTTTTTTGCCTAGTTCATGCCCTACATACATGTGTAGACTACAATAAACACAGATTGGATTTATAGATCTAATTTATATAGATTGGGAAGCATGAATGGCAAAAGGTCTATGAAGTTGAAATGAATGGTACTTTAGGATTACTATACTTCATATATGCTAAATTGCTCACATTGTAAAATGGATCATTGTTTCATATATCACCAAAAAAGAAAAACAATCCTGTTAAACTGACACAATACTTTATCACATCACGTTGTGGGACACATCTCAATTTCAGAGATATTTAAAATATGCAAAAGCCAATAGGAGAATTAAGGAAATATATTACAACCTTTTTAGGAGCATAAAGAAAAGACCACATGAGTTGTCTGGAGCTCTAGACAATTGGTAATACTTGTCAGGGCTGGGAGTGTAAGTGGTAGAGCACTTGCCTAGCATGTGTGAGGCCCTGGGCTTGACTCCCAGCATTGGAAACAATAAAACCAAACAGAACCTGTCAACTTTGGAAAAAAGGATTGTGGTTTAAAGAAACAAATTAGGTTTGGTATCCAGGGGTATGATATATGAATATAACTTGTTATCCAAATCTGGTTTTTAGAATTTGGACTTTTAAAGACAACTATATGTAATCCTTCTAGAATTTATCTGTGTACTGGACTCAAATATAACTCAGGGACAAATATTCTTTTTACATTCACTAATAACCAGTGTAGGTAGTCTTAAATATTCCTTTCTGTAAAATCAAATCTAAAAGGAAGTAGATAGTCCTTTAGTGTCAGAGCATTTGTGCAGAGGCTTTTAAGAAAACCTGAGCTGGTTTAGGGCAAGGGTGTTATAAATGAAATTCAGTTCAAATGCTTAATTTAAATTGTGGGCACTGCAGAATATTTGTTATATATTGCTAAGTTTGCTGAGAGCTTTCTGTGTATAAGTTAAGACTTAAGTACTTAAGATGCATTTGTATCATGTCC
This sequence comes from Heterocephalus glaber, assembly GCF_053883595.1. Taxonomy (NCBI): domain Eukaryota; kingdom Metazoa; phylum Chordata; class Mammalia; order Rodentia; family Bathyergidae; genus Heterocephalus; species Heterocephalus glaber. The sequence goes on from NW_028258323.1 coordinate 2,371,687, forward strand.
ATATCACTCTGGAGTATAGACAGGGAAGTAATTGGTTAGCTCCTTGCCCAAGGTTGTGCAGATAGGAAAGGGCTCGTGGAGCTGGGATCTGTGTTGGGCAGAGCTTTGAATGAGGAAGAGTGAACTCCTGATCCCATGACTTTCTTGGACTCCACTTTCCTCTTTGCATGAAATGAAAAGATATGGGAAATGCTTTCTAAGCCAGAACTCTGAAGACTCCAAATGTGAAATTGAGCTGGCCACCAAGGAGCGAGTACTCACAGGGATAGGCAGGGCACACACAGCGCTCAGAAGGCCAGCCAAGATGAGACATTTCATTCTGAAGGGAGAGCCTAGAATTAAAGGTTAGGAGATTACTTCTAGTTTTCTGCTAAGTCTTAATTTCCATTGTAACTAGATTGTTGAGGTATAGATACTCAGTAGTGGTCAGGCTGAATCCTGGTTCCAGATTCAGATTTTGTAAGCCTAAAAGAGAGCTTTAAAACACTTTAGACCAGACCTGCGCTCTTTTATTCATAACATTTTTCACTTCCTCTGACTCTTTCTTATAACCTCACAGTTCAGCCAATATCTCTTTGGCCCTTGATGTTATTTAAGTTTGTCATCTCTATTCACAAATATTTAATGTTGCTCAATGTTTATTGGGATTAATCATCACTGGCTTAAATGAGAGGGTAGTTTTAATCTAATACACACAAAAAATCCACTTGAAGCTTGTGTCACCTTGAGACTACATACAATCTGGATGCTGTTGTTGGCAATTACAGTTTCTCAGGAAGGAGAAAGGAGATCATGTAAGGCATAATGGATTGGTAGAAGATAAGCATAATATGAGTAAATTCAATCGAGCAACTCAATATGGTCTTTACTGGCTGGTTGTTCTGAAAGTAAACTTTTTACATTTTTAAAAGTCATATTTAATTCAAATTAACTTACCTTGAAAGTATCAACTCAAATCATTGTACTCTGGAATTTGATTTTGGGAGAAAAACAATTTTATCACATTCTTATTAAGATATTTCAAGCATCTGAGGCAAGTTACATCAATTTATAGATAAATCCTTTTCAAGCTGTTTCATGTATATTTAAAACTCAGTTCTGATTCGCTATTTTACTTCACTTGAATTTAGGTAATTTAACCCCTCCTTCTTCTTTTTCATGTTTTCCCCAAGTACTGTATTTTTCTTCCTTTGGGATTCAAACTCTTAAAATTCTTTCTTCATTTCTTAAGTCTACCAGGTAGAAATCATATCTATCTATCTATGTATAGGAGATAGATAATATATATATATATCTCATTATATATATATATATATATATATATATATATCTCGTTAATTACCTTTGCTTCACACGGCCCTTGGAGCAACACATTCAGGAAGCAGAGCACTCTCTCAGGATCTCTGCACGCATCTACTATTTAAGCCATGTAACTAATGCCTTCATGGGCATGGGCAAGATGAGTCATATAGTTCAAAGGTGAACTAGACCTACCCTTGAGCCTACCCTTGGTTTCAGGCTGGAAAGTCCAACTTCTGAAGTATTTCAATTACACAGAGATAGACTTAAGTCCCAATTATTAAAATAATAACCCCTTGGTTGGGGTCAGAGTAGTTCTTTATCCCAACCAACTAATAATTAAAAATTGTAACCACTAAGAATATTGAAGTATGCCCATAATATGTCATCCAGGGATAAAACTGATAGAGAAATTTGAAGTTTGAAATTTTTTATTATTAAATATTTTCCTTGTAAGTTGAAAATTATTTTTAAATAAAAATTTTGTAGTAACTAGTTAATATTAAAATCACTTCTCCTTATTCTACAACATTTTAAAGTCGCTTGAGGCTAAAAGATAATTTAAGTTTAATAGCTCCAATTATGGTTTCTAATTAGAGAAACAATTTCTAATTTCTTAATTTCTGAAACAATTTGTAAAACTTGGGTTCTAATTGGTTAAATCCTTTTCAGCTACATATTATGAAATATCAAATATTTCTAAAACTATTTTTGTAGTTGGAAAAAATTACAAATTAATTTTGATTAATCAAATTGAACTTAATTATTAATGATTTAATGTGGTTGTGGTTAACAGCAAAAGACTTAAGGAGCTGAGATAAAAATATCAGTGATAATTAGATTGAAACCTTATATTTCAGATAGGAAAATATGTTTTTAAAAAAACCTGTTTCAGGCTGGGAATTTAGCTCAGTGGTTCCGCCACATGCCTCGAAAGCGCAAGGTCCTGAGTTTGAACCCCGGTACCAAAAAACCCCAACAGAACCCGTTTCTTTTAAATATTATAAGTGGAATGAATTGGATGAGTTTTTTCTTTTTTTATTGCTTTGCTTCAGAGCTTAGAAAACTCTATCTGGTGCCATTTGTATTTTTGTGACCTAGCTTTCACTGTAATAGTTACTAAAGAAGATCTCAAGTCAAACACAAATTTTCTACTTTTTTTTTTTTTTTTTTTTTGGTACTGGGGATTGAATGCATGACCTTGTGCTTGTGAGGCAGGCATGGTGCCACTGAGCTAAATCCCCAGCCCTCTGCAATACAGTTTTTATTTTTTGGTACCAGGCATTGAACTCCAGTCCTTGTGCTTGCGGGGCAGGCGGAGGAACCACTGAGCTAAATCCCTGGCCCTGCAATACATTTCTGACCATCAGTTTGTAGCAGTAATGCTTATGTCTCACCACATTGGCCATCATGACACCTATTGTTCTCCACCTGCCTAATTCACCTTGCTGTGCTTTTATTTTCGAAAAATGAAATGTATAGAAATTTTGCAGAGCTTCTTCTCAACGAACACACAGAACTGCACAAAAGCTAGAACTAATTGGATCAAGCCATGGATAATCATCTGCATTTTAAATTGAGTTTGGCTAAAAAGCACTTGAATTCATTTTTTGTTTGAACTTAACATAACAACAAACAAAATTCATGAGCAGGTATTAAGAGCTGTCTCATGTTTCTCCAGCTACCCTCACTTTCTCTCCAAGGTAGTAAGGTCTAGGAAGCATAACTGTAATTTGATTTGAACTGTGAGTCCTGTTTTGATCTTTCATGAAGGTTTATTTAAATTTGTTTATTTAAATAAATGATGAAATAAACATGAATAGACATTTGGATTTTTATGGATTCTTTATTAGGATATTAAGATATTGAAAATAATACATACTAATCACAAAAGAGCAATATTAAATTCATCAAGTGTGCATGATGTTATAGATGATGTGAACTGTTTTTTCAAGTTTTATAATTAATAATTATCTTACAAATTGATACAGAGAGTGAAATTACTATGAGTTAAATTGCTGTTCACAAACAGTATACAGTCTTTCGTATATACTGAGTTAAAAGATTTATTTCCTAAGTTAATGTTAATTGCCTGGTACTTGTATATTGTTACCAAGCACTTACTCTCATTTTCTTCTCATACATGCAGACATTTTGCTATATATAAATCTACCAGTGTCATGGTTGTATATATTTCAGAAGTGGTTAGAACAGAGGAAGATGCTTGAAAGTTTGAGTTCCTTCAAATCTTAATTCAGAACAGGAGATTTTCATCTATGTCTTCTGTAAAAAACAAAAACAAAACAAAATATTACTTTTAGAAAGTCAAAGAAGTGGTAGCATGAACAAACTGTTAGAACTAGGGGATCAGAGAAGACTTCTAATACGTCGGTACGGTGGTGACTCAACCCTGGTGGGCACCGGCATTACTCATGATCTTTAAAAAATGTATATTCTTGGGCCTTATCCCTGGTCTCTGGAAGTAGAATCTCTAGGGGTCGACTAATGACATGTAGACAAATAGACATCCCTGCAGGTACTGCTGGTGCAAGGTTGAGAACCACTGACAGAAAGGACAGGTTAAGAGAAAGCCCAGCCAAATATGCTCATATAAGGGCAGCTAAAATACAACAGAAAAAGGCAAAGTATAGTGCTAGTTCAATTCAGTAACTTGTAGAAGAACTTGCTGCCATCCTATGGAAGATGACAGCATCCTCTGGGGAACATTAGACTACTTCTTACAGCATGGCTCACCCAAATGTACTTGGATGTGTTTTGTCAACTGTTAAACAAATACTTATAGCAGGTTAATTTGAGGCATACTAAACAACTACTCTGTTTCAGTAGCAGGTAATTTTACTGGCCAATATAATTATCTAACGAAAACAGTGGAAAGATTATAGACTTTGATATATTTCTTTTGAGTACTGGCTTCATTATTAAAATGGGCATACTCATTTCATTACTTTTAAGTTTTTTGAGAAACATAAGGCTTTATTAGGCAAACTTTGAAGTTCACACTCAAAGAAAATGGAGATGGGCCCTCAAGAGAGAGGTGCCTCGTTACTTACAAGTTTATATTTGAATACATACTTTTTGGCTGTTTTTGAGCTGTCCTGTTGACCTAAGGCTAATTCCTCTACCTGTGCTCAAGATCGCTTCTGACCTCAGGATTCTCTTTCTAGTCCCCACCCCCATATTCTTAACCTTTCCTTTTTGACTAGACCCCTTCCCCTTGGCATTTAAATACTGTAAGTCCAACCTCTAGAACAGTGCCTATTGTAAACCATCAGTAAAGTGGATGTTGAGCGAGTGACTAGGTGAGTGGATGAAGGAATGAATACATGAACTGCTCAAGCCTCTTTCATTCTAAAAAATGCTTCCTGCAACCCTCACTCTTTCCTGTCTTCAAGCATACACTCTGTCCTTTCTCATCTTCCATTCTTTCTCAGCCTGTAGAATCTGGTTTCTAACCTGACCACTCCACCATAACTACTCTTAGCAAAGACATCAGGTGTCTTATTTCCACATTGAAAGAGCATTCTCATTCTTTCATCCTCCTTGGTATTGCAGCAGCATTTGGCACTGTCAGTCTCTTCCTCCTCTTTGAAATATCTCCTTTGGCATGCGACTCTCCTGGTTGCCTTCCTTCATTTCTGGAGAGACTCCCCATTCCCTTAGTAAACTCCTTCCTCTTGTATCCATTGTCTAGCTGCTGCTGTTCCTGGGTGTTTTGTATTAGACCTTTTTTCATGCAAGTTCTCTTTGGGAGAATCAGTTCCCTTCCCTCATGTACATTACTCTCTGTATGTTCACAATTCCCAGATATATATTTCATTTCCAAAACTCTGCCTTGAAATGCAGACCCACATTTATCTGTCAACTTTCTGATGTCCCTATCCCACATTCTCCATGGAACCTTGCCTCCTTTTTTTTTTCTTTTGGTACCGGGGATTGAACTCGGGTCCTTGCGCTTGCGCAGCAGGCGGCAAAACCACTGAGCTAAATCCCCCGTCCTTGCCTTCTTATTTCTACATACTGTATACTTTCAGTTGGTTATATTTAAATATCTTGAATGTGTTACATCTCTATCTCCCCCTAGTCATTCCCCTGTTCAAGTTCTTTGCATCTCTTGCCTTGATTTATCACAATAACTTCTCAGTTGTTCTCTGGCCTCTCCACAATGGGACCAGAAAAGTCTGTCTTCAGCAAAAACTCACTCCTTTGTTTGGTAATTCCTCAGCACTCTTCAGATAGTGTCTCTGAATAGCTTAGTGAGACTTGCATGATCTGACTTGTTCACCCTAGTAGTCTCAGTTCGAATGTTTTCTTAAAGATTAATATGGATAGATGTCAATACCTGGTATGTCATGAGCCCCCCAATCACTCTAGCAAACCCCATTATTACAGGTAAAGATGAGACTCACTGAAGATAAGTGGCCTGCCTATTGCACATAGCTAGTGAATGACACAACTGAAAGAAATATCAACAATTCTGGTTCAAATCCTGGACAGTTAGCATTCAGGAAAACACTGGCTATCTCCTTCGTGGATTTCTCAGCTCCAAGTCAGGGAACCTGATGATTTTTATTTTATTTTTTTCTTTCCCTACCTGTATCCCAAGGCGATAACTTTTTTACTTATTCTGACTGATTAGTGATTTATTATGTGTTAATTCTTTCCTTTCTTCAAAATAACCTAAAGATGGCTAAACCACAGAGCACAAACAAGATCATTAGCAGCTTTGCAAGGCAGTGACCTGTAAGCCCTTCCTGCTCCTCCCAGACAGCGCCCAGCACCAAACTCAGTGAGCTCACAGGTTGAAGAGCTGCCAGCAGTTTTGCAAAAGGAATGACCAAGAACAACTGGTTTCCTTAATTAAATAAGCAGCCTTCATTCAAATTTGCCCTTTTTCAGCCCTTTAAAATTATATGTTCTGCCAGGCGTGGTGATGCACGCCTGTGATCCCAGTACTTGGGAAGCTGAGGCAAGGAGGATCGCCATGAGTTTGAGGCCAGCTCCGACTACATAGTTTAAGGACAGCCTGAACTACATAGCGAGACCTTGTATGAAAACACCAAAAATAAATAAATAAACAAACAAACAAACAAATAAATAAATAAAATAAAATTACACGTCTTGTAAAAGGGCCTAGGTAGAAATGTCCCATCTCACTTAAGTTCCTCTTTTTTGATAATGGTGGTATGGGGGTAGGGTGTGGGGAAGTTGACCTTGGTACCCTTTGTCTTTTTTTTTTTGGTACAGGGAATGGAACTCGGGTCTTTGCGCTTGCGCAGCAGGCGGGCGAAACCACTGAGCTAAATCCCAGGTCCTCCCTTTGTCTTTTTAATAGGGGAGTTGGGAAATATAGTTTTAGCCTTTTTAAGGCCCAGAATTGAATTTTTATAAGTACTGTACTTGTAGAATAGGTGCCAGAAAAAAATTAACATTATTTGTATGTGTCTGTATCTTAATAGCTTATCAATTTCACATCAGTGCTAACAAGATCTAGCCTCTGAGATGGTTTTCAATGATCCCCACCTCCAGTGTGACTGACATAATATGACAGAATTAATAGCATGGGCTTCAATCTTTCTGTCTGTCTCTAGCTAGAACCATCCAGTGAATGAGCTACTGCTAGATTCCTGACCCTTGAGACTATGAGGGAAATTTCAGGCTGCTAAATTTGCACTAATTTGTTATGCAGCATAGACAGCTAATACACAAAACTAAGTTCTTGCTAAAATAGACATTGTTCATTACAGTTATGTTCATTTTACAGAATAATATTTTAGAGGAAAAGGACTAACCATTTCTGCTGCCCTATTTATCAGTAAATATGTTCTCATCCTCTCAGTTCTTTCTCTGATTTCAAGACACTATATACTGGCATGAAGACTGTTTTTAAAGTGAAAGTCACACAGGTTACCTCCTTTTGGGAAATTCTGACCTTTGGTAAACTTGCTTTACTTTCCTGATTGGCTAGGGTTAGACATAAAACCTCTCTCTGCTTCAGCATTTTGATGTTCACTATTATTTACATTCTGTGAACAGCTTCAAAGCTTGTTTTTAAACATATTTCATAACTTGATTTTTTTTTTTTTGGTACCGGGGATCAAACTCAAGTCCTTGCAGTTGTGCAGCAGGCAGCGAAACCACTGAGCTAAATCCCAGGCCTGATAACTTGATTATTGAAAACATACTGTCTCATAAAATTCAACTCAAACTTAGGAAAAGAAAAGGAAGTAGATCAAGACATAACAACACGTGTCTGAATTTAAATTCTTCTATTGCAAGAAAAAAGAAAGAACTATCTAATCTCCCCCATATCTCCACGCCTACCCCAGTTACTGAAGATGCAGCCATGAGTCTATTTTGGATTAAGTATTAGTATATGGGTTCAACTTGTGGTGTAAGATCCCATCTTTAGTGGGTTGGTAATGACTTCTAAGGTATCTTCTGACATCTCCCATTTTCAGAAGGGGGCTTGCTGTTTTATTTTCATGTATGAGTTTTAAAAGTTTAATACTCAGGTTGAAGAGGGATATAAAGTAAGGAAGCATACAAAGCCTTCTGAGATTTGGCACAGCTCTCTGGATTCATATTGCTTAGGTGGCTGCTGAACCCTCAGTGCAGGACTATGCTCTTAGGCCTATAGGGCTCAGGATTTATTTGAGGAAGAAAACTCTACTATCCTTTGGCCAATGATGAATTTACCTTCTTTAATTCCAAAGCAATGGCCCCACTCCTTCAAGGTGATGTGCTTGTCCTTGTTGGGGTCACACTCTTCGAAGAAGCGGGTTATGCAGTGTTCCATGGGCACCAGAGAAGCACGTAGAGGAGCAAGCTCAGAATGTGTCAAGACCCTGCAGTGAAGTAAATGCCAGCCTGTTTGTTACCAGAGTAGCTTGTGTATGAAGATTGTATCTTAGGATCATTGAGAACATTTCCCTTCTCCAAAGTGCTGTGTATGCCAGACATATAGTACATAGAGTAAAAACTGTGAATGTGGCTAAGTTTGTGGGTAAGATTGATAGGTTTTGAGATGTCAGTTCCTCTGGTGTCTGTCTCCACTGGAAACTGTCCTCCCTCTGCCCTAAATCTGTAGATGTACACCCAGAAATCATGCTTGTGCAACCTAGCTCTTACCCACTGGTGACACTTTATTATTCCTGATGTAGGCACCTACCCACATTTGGCCATCAGAGTATCTTAGAAATTTTGAGTCAAGAATGAGAAAGTTGAAAGAATCTCTATGGGAAACTAGATCTTAATATGTAACATTAGGAGGTATGGCATAGCCATATTCTGTTATTTTCAAAATTTTGTGTTTAGACTCCTAATCATGATTATTTGGCATTTCATTGTTTGAAAATGGAACTGGAAATCTTCCTAATTTTATTTCAATTTCTCCTTTGCATAGATATCCATTATATCATAGAGTGACCTGGTAATGGGGAGGTAAAGAGTTTTTACCTGTCCATAGGATGCCGGTCAAGTTCATTAAACTGCCAGTGTACAGGATACACATACATATGGTAGTTTTTCTTAAAGTCTCTTAAGAGAAGTTCAATGGGATGGTCCCCAGCCAAGAGTCTCTTCTCATCCAGGTAGATTTTCTTGACCTAAGATTAAAGAAGGGAGATGATTGTCAGAACATCATCAGAAAAGGGTAATGGAATTGCCACTTGTTAAACTGTACTTGAAGGATAACAAAACATGACAGAGGAAAACCTATCCAGGGCATCCTGTGCAACCCAACTAAATGTCTTCTAATCAACACTATAGTCTTTCTTTATAGAATAAAGCTGACGGAAGAAACGTGGTTTTCAAAACAATCCGAGGCTTTTAAAAAAATCTTCTCTTTTAACCAAATAAGTTCATCACATGTTTTTAAAACTCCAGAAGGTTATAATGAAAAGAGATGAACTGACTTAGGCAACATTCCTGATTAGTTAGTGAAAAATCCCGCTCCTTCCCCAAGTGCGCAGTCCATCCTTAAACCTCTGTGTATTCCAACCAGTGTCTGCTCAGTCTCCATGTAGCCTGATCTGCTGCTGAAATTTTAAAGATTGGCCCTTGAAATTCCTCTGTTTCAAACTTAGTGTTTTCAAGGCTGTCTGCAATGATGTATTAAAGAGGGAGGACAGCGATTACCCATGAGCAATGCACAGGAAACTCTTACCCTGGGTCATTACCTATTTACTGACCAATTGGAAGTAATTACACAGAACTTCCACCCTGTCCCACCTACCCATTTAATGACTTCCCTCCCTGGTACCAGCAATGAGCTTCCTGTGCTCCTAATGTCAGCCTCATCTTGCACTTTTTAACCTTAATATATCATTGACAGTATGAGAATAGGTTTCCCTTGTATCATACATCTAAATCTTGTCTGTGAGGGCAAAAAAAAAAATCTCAGATTTAAAACATGTTAGGATCTGGAGTGTCCTGAAGGCCCCTGTGTTTAAGGCCAGGTTCCTGGCCTGGGGCTCACTCCTGGGAGAGGGTGGGAGGTGTACAAGCTGAGCTGGAAATTTCCCAGTCCCATGGGGTGAGCCCTTGAAAGGCAAGGGCAAGTCCTTATAGCTGGCCCTTCCCCTTCCTTCCTTCCTTCCTTCCTTCCTTCCTTCCTTCCTTCCTTCCTTCCTTCCTTCCTTCCTCCCTACCTCACCATGAGGGAAACAGCTCGCTCTTCCACAGCAGCCTACCATGACTGTTGCCTCAGCACAGGCCCATATGATAGAGGCAATAGATCAGGAACAGAATCATCAAAACTGAACCAAAACAAACCTTTACTCTTTTTAAGTTTCATCATCTCAGATACTGGTTATAGTAACTGAAAGCTGGCTAACACAGACCTGACTACACAAATTCTGTATTTATATTAACTTAGCTCAACCACAGCTTTCTCTAGGTATGATTTAAGGAGCTTAGGCCACTGCTTTTTTGGTGGGAATGGGACAGTTAGACAGGGTCCCAAGTCCTGTGACATGAAGGGTGATCGCGACAAGGATGTTAATCCCTGTGCAGAGGCAGAGTAGGCTTTTGTCACTGTCCAGAGGTAGGTGGCCCCCACTACATTGTTTCCTCAGGCCCCGCAGACAGACACATAGGCCATGGATAACTTACCTTACTTCTCTGTTTCTCATTTAGATACCCAGCATGTTTAGGGTTAGGTTCATAAAGCTGCATGAGGATATTCTTGAGCCAGTCTCTCATCCGTAGAGGAAACTGAGCCACTTCAAAGTCCGTACAAACAGGAATAGCTGTTAGGAGAAAAAAATATATTGTGATCTTTGGAACTTGTTTCTGCCCTATGATAAGTCCTCATAACTGGAAGCTCAGCGACTTCTGGAGACTGATGGTGCTTCCCCTCTGCCCATTATTACAACAGTGGTCCTTGACACTGTGGCATAGCAGAATTGCCTGGGTGTTTAAAAACATCAAGTGCCAGATTCCACTTAAGGAATTTCTGATTTGATTTGTTTAGAGTTGAGGCTGGATATCAAGATGTTTCAAAAGCTCCAAAAACAATTTTTTGTGCATAGCTGAGACTGAGAATCAGTGCTTGAGAACAGAGAGCTAGAATTTAGAAGAGCGGGGCATGAGAGCTGTTTCTTAGAGGAAGAGGAAAACGTAGCACACACTACAGTAACAAATAATGCTAAATCTCAGTGGCACAAGAAACAAAAGCTCATGTCTCCATCTTGTTACAAGTCCAGAACAAGTTGGTAGGAGGGCTCTGTGTCTCGCAGTCTCCTCTGGCCTCGTCATTTGCCTCTGCCATCTCAAAAGACTTTGAGGTTGGTGGTGGCAAAGAGGGGGACACTGAGAACCATACACCAGCTCTTAAATTCCTCTGCGCCGGACACAGGGATGAGTTTGCTCATTCAGTGAACAGGGCAGGGCATAGCACCACATCTAACATCAAGGGGATGATGGGTTTAATCCTCTTGGAGGCAGGAAGGGGAAGAAAACCGAGACATGGTTGCAGGAGTTTTTGTTCCTGAGAGGAGTCAAACACAGTTGAGAGTATCCTGGGGAAAGACAACTACTTTAGAAAACTTCTGGGAGAATATGTTGTCATAAAATTCTAGGCAAAGACTTAAATCGGGAAGAGGGCAAATAATTTACCAAAATTCCAGTAATTCATCTCTATTGTTCATTGGATAACATTATCCTAGTGGTTCTGAGCCCTGGCTGCACATTAGAATTGTCTAGGTTACTTGATAAACAAATGAAAAACAGTGTCAGGGTTCTAGCCCAGTCCAGTTAAATCAGAGTCTTCTGTGGCAAAGGGCTGGGAATTCTCATTTTTTAAGTCTCCCCAGTTGAATTGAGTGTTCACCCTGAGCTTCTAACTACATGAACTTTTTCTTACTTGCATACATAGAATTCAGCATAGACAGATTCATCCCAAACCCTCCCAGAAATGATGGTTGTAGTCATGAGGGAATCTTACATTTGCAGGCCCCAAAATAATCCAGCTGCAGTTGGTGTCCCTTTTTGGTCCCCTCCAGTCTGCACTTAGTGGCAAACAGATGACAGGAGCTTGCATAGGTCTGGTTGTCAGTGCCACAAGCCTGGGAAAGGCAAGCAAACACAAAAGCAGATGGAAAACACTGCTTCCGAGAGCTCAGAGGATGTCTGATAAATGGTGCTGTGCTGAGGATGTGGTTGGGTAGGTAAGAATATTACAACTACAGTTCTCCACACAAGCTTAAATATCGCATAGTTTCTCTTATATGAGAAACCTAAATTATAAATAAAGCACAAAATATGAGATGGATAATAAGAAGTAGGGAGATACACTTTTCTCACAAGGGGAAGGAGACGAAGAGATGGAGAGAGGGAAAAGGGACCAAAAAAGAAATTATTATATGTTAGGTACATGTACAAACACCCTACAATAAATGTAATCATTATGTACTACAAACGTACCAATAAAAATAAAAATTAAGAAAAAACAAAAAAATTACAGTACAAAAAATATGTATTATGTACATGCACCAAATATACATAAGGAATGCAAACATTATGTACTGCAAACATGTACTAATTTAAAAAATGACACACAAAAAATTGCAATTCTCCAATACAGCTCAAACAAAACAAAACAGCAAACCAACCTCAACTAAATCATATCACTGGTGGTGACAGTTGAGCTCTAGATAAGCTCAGAAGGGTGGATGTTGCAGATGTTCCAGGGATAAATGAGTTTGAACTCATTATTACCTTTTTACGGAATACCTAAAATACTTATTTGTCTGGCATTTGTTTTTGTTCCGTATCACTTCAAATATTAGATGATAACCTGTGCATCTACTTCAAAAAATAAAAGAAGTCACTTGCCAACTCTTCATTCAGGTCACTGCTGTGGTGCAGCTGAGGGACTGCTTTGGGGAACACTCACTTGATCAAGGGGTTTTGCCGGAGGACAAGCCACTGGGTCTTGGCAGACGCAGTGGGGCTTTCCCTGTGGCTCGGCCTTGCAGACATGCCCTCTTTTACACTGGAAGTTCACACAGGAATCTAACAGGAAATTTTGGAAAGGAACATGGACAGAGAAATTGAGTGCATGAATGCAAATTCATCCAGACAATCAGGTTCATTTTCATAAAGAAGGCAGAGCATTTGAAACTTTTGAAATTGATAAATTTTCCAGTGGGAAAACATGAGTAACTGCTTTAACTGATGTATTAATTCCCAGATGGAATCTTCTGGCATCAGATTTTAACATGATAGTTTAGATTTCTTGTGGCAGTTTAGAATGGAGATGTAAATTTGATTGGCCTGCCTGTGTTGCACAGTGTGAAGTGTGTTGGGCAGATTCCTCAAAAGTTAAATAAGCCAGGAGAATTTTATTGTATTGAAATTTAAAGTGTTTGTGAATGGGGTAGGAATTAAGCCCTTCATTAAGTAAGGGATCTGAATTCAGTAGTAAATTATAGATTTGGAAATCAATCAATAAATTTGAATTGATTATTGTCAGAAGCCAATTAGGTTTGCAGTGATAGCTCAATGGGACTTTTAGTTTGTCAACACATTAATCCAGAGTTTATCAAACAAACACAGGAATGTATCAACATTTATGGGAACTTGTCCTTGCAGAGGACTGGGGAGAGGGAAGGGAAGGGCAAAATTGGAATTTGCCAAAGGGGCAGATTCAAAGTGGCAGGTTCTGTCTCCTCCTGCGTGTGGTCATAAAGGGCTGGCTGCCGGCATATTCACCAACACTGTGCACCCGCTCGTGGTCTTCACTCCAAGTCTCTTCTTCATTTGACGAGCTCTGCGCTTTCTTGGCCTTTAAGATAATAAGAGCAGAAGTTAAGCCCTGTTGGAGGAGAGCTGTTAATTAGTTTATACATTATAAATTATAATTTATATCCCCACTGAGCATACTTCTCATGGCCAAATAATGTCAGGTTTCGGAAAGAACCAGCACCAGCTGCAGAGGTAGACGGTAATCTTTGGAGGGCTGGACCTCACCTGTCTTCACGCACTGCATTCAGAGCTGTATCCCAGGGGATCCCTCAACATGAGTTAGAATTTCCTTTTTGGAGTTGGAAAACACTAGCAATGCAAAATTTATTAGTGACTGTTCTGTAACTAAGACAGGGTTATATCAGAGATCTCTACAAAGTTGTTTGTTTGTTTTTTTAGTACCTGGGATTGAACTTGGGACCTTGCACTTGCAGGGCAGGCGCCAGCACCACTAAGCTAAATCTCCAGCCCTCTACAAAGTTGTTGATAAAGCTTTCTGAGCAGATTTTTAAAATATAAGAAAACTCCCACCTTAGAATGGCAGCACAGTTCTGAGCAATGGAGATTGCTGTTGGCCTTGCTCCCCATGGCTGTGCCAGTTCCCCCCTGGGTGGCTACTGGAGTTTTGCAGGAAAGCTCTGAATGATTAAACAGCCAAATAAAGTACTTTCTTCTTGCTTCCTGTGATTTCTGGATTTTCATTATGGTGTGTATTTGCTTAATAAAGCAGAACTGCAGTCTTTATAGCTAACTCCTCAGACTTCTCTCACTACGTCAGAGGCATCTTGTTGGATATCGAGGATTTTACTGGAAGGTAATATGGCATCTGCTTTCCACACACTGGAGCTGCTGCTGTTTTCTGGGTCTGTTAGAACTTATTCCTGCTACTGCCAGGGACTTTCAACTGCCTGCATCTATATTTCTGGTCACAGAAGACCATGCAAAGCTACTTAACCTGCTCAAAGGACAGAAAATTGAAAAATTGAAATGCTCCAAAATTGAAAACTTTTGAGGACTGACAAGATATCATAAGTGGAAAATTCTATACCCTACCTCATGTAATAGCTTGCAGTCAAAAGACAGGTATACTAAAAATATTGTACAAAATTATCTTTAGGCTATGTGTACAGAATATGCATGAAACAAGTTAATTTTATGTTTAGATATGGATTTCTTTTCCAAGATATCTCATTATCTCCTCCATATTCTGAATTATGAAAAAAATATGAAATCTGAAACCCTTCTGGTCCCAGTCATTTCTAACAAGGTTTACTCAGCCTATATTATATCTCAGTAATTAACTGATGGAAATGCACACGGGACACTGTGAGAGCACAGAGAAAGGGCCTGGCTATTTGTTGGTAACCAACATAATTGGATGAGTATCACTGTAAATAATCTTACCCCTTGGTGGTCTCCAGGCTCACTGGTGTCTACATTCTCATTCTTACGTGCTCTTTCTCTCTCCTCCTCATATTTGAGGTGATAGGAAATGGATTGGGCCTTTTCAGCCTCTATAAAGTCCTGGCTTGGCACAAAGTAGTCATCACTTGCACTGTGCTTTGAGTCATCATTACCCCCATCAGCATCAGCTCCAGGGTTTCTGGGTGTCATGTGACTATCATCAGTAGGATCCATTAGTAGAGCCTCAGAAACAGTCTTTTTATCTGTGTCCTTATGGTTGCCAACAGCCACAAGGCCCGTTTCTCCTTCTTGGCTCTGCCATTCAGTATCTTGAACATGTTTATTGATGTTTGAGGCACTGTCCTCTTCTATTTCTGCATTAGAATTGTCTTCTTCTTCCTGGTTACCTTGCTCAAACTCATCCTCCTGCATCCTGCTTACTTGAGTTGGTTGATTGGATTCGTCCAAGGTATCATCAGAGTGCCTACTGTCTTCTTCTTGCTTGCTGTTAGAATTTTCTTCAGGAAATTCTTCCTCCCTGTCTGGGTTATCCATGGGGTTGCCATCTTCCCCTGGCTCTTTTTCCTCTTCCTCTTTTCCATTGGGAATATTTGGATCCTGCTCTTGGCTTTCTTCCTCTCTTAGGTCTTGGTTCTGTGTGCTGTTCTTGTTCAACTGAAGATGTGAATCATTTACAGGCTGTTCTTGGTTTTCCTCTCCCTGTGTGATGTTTTCTTGTTGGTTAGAATCCACAAAGAGAGTAACATTGGTGGCAGGGAAATCAATGTTTTCTGGGAGTTTTTTCTTTTGAGACTCAATTGTATCTTCTTTTGGCTCTAAGTTAACTTCAGTTGGTGAATACTCTAAATTCACACTTAAGTCATCATCACTGCCCTGATCTACCAATTCCAGCTCATAGCTGTGAGTCTTGTCCTGTTCGGCCGACTGTTCGTGGGTTCCTTCTTCTGACCTTAATGTTGAAGATTGTTCAGCCTTAAAGGAAAAAAATCTTATTTGTTAAATGAATGACAATGCAATCACATTTAAACATTTCCTAAGGTAGCATTTAATATTCACTCTTCCTTTTCCTCACGTATTATCATGCAAATATATGTAAGATGTTCTTCACATTCTATAGACAAGGTTCAACTGGAATTTGAATCTTAAAATAAAACAACTATAGAATTTAACCTGAGGAGTAAAACTCATT
Source organism: Heterocephalus glaber (assembly GCF_053883595.1). Taxonomy (NCBI): domain Eukaryota; kingdom Metazoa; phylum Chordata; class Mammalia; order Rodentia; family Bathyergidae; genus Heterocephalus; species Heterocephalus glaber. The sequence goes on from NW_028258323.1 coordinate 2,387,867, forward strand.
AATCCCCATCAAATGATTACAGCAGTTGATGGAATATCATGTTTAAATAAAGTGGAGACATGAATAAGGTAATCACTTTGACCTTGCTTTGGATAGTAAATTCTGATGAGAACTAAAAATATCATATTAATATGATGATGTTACTTCTACCTTGTGATTAGGATGGTTTTCTGTGGATACTGTGGTTTCCTTTTCATTGTCTGCAGCTTCAACCCTTACAGTAGGGATTTTCTTATTGTTGGGTGTTACCAATGTTTCAGCAGTTGGTTTGGAATGATCAGATAAAAATCTTGCATTTGTCTGAAAAGATTAAAAACTTGTTTGTGTTACTCTTATCTAGATCCCATTTAAAAGTTGGTAGTTTTTCTGTTATTATTATTAGTAGCTCTATGCTTCATTCATATCATCAGTTAAAACACTCTAGAATTTTTGAGGATACAAGTGAATGTTCAGAATATAATGTTAAGTGAAAGAATTCTAATTGTGTTTAAGAAAAAGTTACATAGTATATGCAAAGATTGGGTGAAAATTGAACAGCAAAAAAAAAGTTCAATAATGATTGCCTTTGAATTTTGGAATTATTTTCTGTTCTTCAAACTTTTACAAAGCATTAGTACTGTACAATTTTGAAAAGTGTTGTTTAATATAAATTTGAAGCCAAATAAAATTAGCCATAGGATATAGTATTGTAAATTTCCTTAATATTTACACTGATACTTAGCAGAAAAGGTTATAAAATCTTTTATTAAATATTTATTTAGTTCTTAATAGATAGGCCTTAACATCCTCCGGGAAATCTTTTAATAAAAACATTTTAATCTAGAAGTAATTCAAAGATTATGTGAAACAAGGCACCAGGCCTGGTAGATAAAGATGACCATGGAGGGTTGTCCCAATGGGAAGGATGGCTGTGACTGTTTCTAGTGAAGTCTGGGATGTGGGAGAAGAGCTAGGCAGTGATGCAAGATGGGGAAGTTGAACAACTAGACTTCATGCTAGGGCATTCCTTTAGTTCTTGATTCTGATATTTACTTTCTACGGGTGGTTTGACAAGTTGTTAATTTCTACACTATCATCTCTCAAGGTGAAGTAAGCAAAGATGCCAAGATAAATTTATGTACATAAAATATACCTTAAATTTCAAAGAGTTACCCAAGTTAAAATTATTATTCCTAATGGTAATATCATAGGGTAGTAATAATATGAACTGCCCAATATCTGAGGCAGGTATTCACCATAGATCTTCTTATGGAGATGCTGTGAATATCAGACAGCAAGCATATCCAGGTGTAATTACAAAGCTCAGACTTTGGATAGACTCATTGTTATTCCATTAGCAAGTCCTGTAGGGCTGACTGTGTACTATATAAGGCAAGCCATGGGGTATAAATCTAAGATTTGGTTTCCTCTTTTGCTTCTTATCCCCTTTTCAACTGAAAGAGTTAATAGTCTTTGACAAAGTTTCAAAAGGATCCATAAAAAAAGGGGAAAAAGAGAAAGAATGGTATGTATTTTGGTGCATTGCCACGACAGAAATGGATGGGGGAGATATTAGCTCATTAGTAGAGGACCCCGCTCCCTCTCTGCTCCCCTCCTCTTCCACTCTGTCATGCCCTTACCACAGCAGAAAGAAATGCACAAAATCCATAGCTGCTCCTCTTCTTTCAGAAATACATGGTAGTTAAAATTCTCCCTTTTCATCATGCCCACAATTATATTTATTTAACATGCCCCCTGGAAATCTATTTGGACTTTCCCAACCACACAGGATCCAAGCAGGTGGGAAAATGATAATGAGAGTTTTAATAGGTCAGTCCTCTGAGAAGATACAGTATTTAGCTTTTCACATTTGGCTGGGTCTACTTATACCACATTGCACTAGAAAAGAAACATCTGGAACGTGTCTGTAGGGAGGCATGGCATCTAACATTTGGTTCAAAGACACTTTTGATGCTTATTTACGAAGCAAAAACACTGCAAAGGCAAAACAGATTTTCAGGAGTAAACAATGGTTTGGTGGGTGGCAACTCCTTTCTGTGATAATTTGTTCCAACATTGTAATTTCCAAGTACAATGTATAATTTCAGCTGGACTAGTTCCATGCTCCTTAAGCATGATTCTTTTTTTTTTTTTTGGAACCGGGGACCGAACTCGGGTCCTTACACTTGCACAGCAGGCGGCAAAACTACTGAGCTAAATCCTCCACCCCTTAAGCATGATTCTTAGCTGTGGTAATAAATTCTGTTTCCTAAGAACTACTTGAAATGCATGTCACGGACTTTGTTTCTGATGACACGGGTGTCGACCAGAAGCAGCCATCAGTTATTCAAAAAGCAAGAAGAGAATTTTAGAACAAGAGAGGAAGGGAGGCAAGGGACAATGGAAAAAGTACTTCGTCTATTTAAATGAGGTTGTTCTTCCATTTGATGAAAAAGAAAAAATGGTAGAAATCCTCTGGTTTAACTGAAGATGATACGGATCTTTTTTGGGACATCTAAAATTATCATACCACCGAGGATTTAGCTCAGTGGTTCCGCTGCCTGCCTTGCAAGCGCAAGGACCCGAGTTCGATCCTCAGTACCAAAAAAAAAATCATCCAAACCCTTGCTCCACTCTGCTGGTTTACGTTGCTGACATGGTCTTCAGGATCTGGTTTGTGTTCGGCTGCTTTACTGTTTCTGAATGAGGGGACCAATCTATCTGGCCCTGGGATGGAGAATGTGTTGGTTCTGTCCCCTTGCTTGGACAGCCTCGCAAAGATGAACCAATTTGTTATGACCATAGAATTTTTGATTCCTAACCCATTGGTTCCTATTTTTATTACAGATTCAGAATTTCTCAGCCAGTATGTATTTGACCTTGAAGAAAATGCTGGTGAGTTATATGTACACTCCAAGTTAAATTCTTCCATGTCTCATAGCAATGTGAAAAGATCAATAGGAGAGTTTATTTCTTCCTGTCCTTTTGGTATTTGGCCATATTCTGTAGTTAATAAACTGATGACCAACACCTTTAGCTGCCTATTTATTGTATCTTATAGAACCAGATAGTTCTGAGAAATATTTTTCAAATGTGTCTTATCTTGATTTTATAAGTTTTATTGCCCACTGTTTGGGTAATAAAAATTATAATTTAAACAAACAAGAGAATTTCAAGCCACTGTTTAAGAAAATATTCTTTTAGGAGGATTTCTAAACTGGATGCTAGGAGGGAGACAGGTAACAACAGAAGAAGGGAAGTTTACCGGGATTGCAGCTGAAGTTCCCAAGAGACATAGGAAAAAAAGTACAGTCTTCATGGTTTCTAGACCTGTGAACCAAGAAGATAATTTCAGTGATGAGTACATGTTTCCTTAAAAAAAGGTAAAGACAAGCTTAGCAAAGAGTGAATTTGATACTGTCTTTTAGGTTATTATTGCCTTTACAGACTAACAGATCTGAAAAGACAGATTAATGACAATTATTGCCTAATTTTTTCTCTGTGAAAGTTGCTTCTTGCTTCTTTGGCCTTTACAATAAAATAAGCATTAAACTAACTGGCAAAAGACTCTGGGAAGGCCACTTACTCTTTCTTAGAAATGGTTTTCTCATGTGAGGGACAGTGAAAAGGGCCGCCTAGGCAATCTTCTCGCTCTACATTTTAGGATTCTAAAACTCAAAAAAATTTTATGATTTCATGAACCTGTAAATGCTGCTATCTTTTCTCCTTAAATTACCAAACCCTCTAAAATATATTTTGTGATTATTGTGTCAAAATAAAATCTTTTATATAGAGAACTTAAAGTTGAGTAAATATATATGCTGTCTATTATTGATGATCATTTAAAATATTTTATTCTCTTAGTAAATGCTAATTGTAAAGAATATTGAAAAGTTTGCTTTCCTCTATATTCCAAAATTTAACATTTGTTCATTATTGATTCATTCATTACACAAGTATCTATTAATTTATAGAACTGTAGTTACTTATATTTTAGGTCAACATTATACTATTTTATTGATTTTGAAAACTACAGAAATACAACAGAGTATATAGTATGGTATAGTATAGCACTATTAACATTTGGGGCTGGGTTTTTTTTTCGTACCGGGGATTGAACTCAGGACCTTGCGCTTTCAAGGCTGGCAACAGAACCACTGAGTTAAATCCCTGGGCCTGGGCCTGGGTTATTTTTTGTTGTAGGGGGCTAGCCTGTGCATTGTCCTGGTCTCCACCCACTAGATGTCAGTAGCCAGATCCTATTCCCTCCTAGTTATGACCACTAAAAATGTCTCCAGACATTGCCAAGTGTCCCTAGGGGAGCAATATTGAGAACTACTGGTTCAGTGGAAGAAGAATGGTGCTTTCAGGTTAGAAAGACAAGTATTTGAACTCTGGACCAACACTAGCCATTTGTGTGATCTTTGGCAAGTTACTTAGCTCTCTGAATCTCAGATTCCCCACCTAAGAATGGGGATAACATCCATGACAGTTAATTGTATGTGTCAGTTGACTGGGCCAACAGATGCCTCGATATGTGCTAAACACTGTTTGTGCATGCATCTGTGAGGTGTCTTTGGAAGAGATCAGCACTCAAATCCACAGACTGAACAAAGCAGATTTTCCTACCCAATGTGAGGGGACATCATTCACTCTGTTGAAGGCCTGAGGACAGAAACCAGAGGAAGGGAGGATTTGGTTTGCCTCTGCTCGGGTGGGAGATCCATCTTCTGTGGTTCTCAAGCTGGGACTTATGCATCACTCTTCCACTTCTCAGCTCTCCGGGTTCTCCAGCCTTCAGGGTCAGACTGACTTGCTTCTCTCCACCTCAGAATCCTCAGGCTTTGTAACCACAGGAACCAAGTCCTTACAACAAATCTCTCTCTTTCTCAGTTCCATTCTTCTGGAGAGCCTCACTATAATATCTAATGTAGTTTTGTAAAGTTTTGAAATGGTAATAGTAAACATGCCTGATACATAAGGAGTTGTTCAATAAATTTTAATTTTTCTCTTCCAGAGAAGTTATGATTCTTAAATAAACAATTTAGAGTATAAGAAAATAATATAAATTTTGCTAATAGGTGAGAAAAATTTTCCCGTGGCACATTTAAAGTCCATTTGGCCACACATTTACCAAATTTCCCTTTAACTCTAGGATCCTTTCTTACATTAATCACAAACAGCAATGGAATTAGGCTAGGGAATATTAACATATTTTTATAGCAAGAATAGTTAAAAGTGTTGTGGGTAGAAGGCTGAGTTTTTTTTTAATTTGGTTTTTGCAGTGATTTGGTAGCTAATTAAATTTGCAGAAATATTCTCCTTTTAATTTGACCACAAGATCTTACAAATTTCCTCCACCTCCCTAAACCTAAATGTAGCTGAATGTGCCCAGAAGAAACATGTGCCCATTTGGCTTGAATACGCATCACTCATTCACCCTTTTATTCACTTATTGAATGCTTATTATACATTACCTAAATACAGGCATACACAGCTTTTGCCCTAAGAGTTACAAAGGAGGAAGTAAGTGGATGAGTTTGGTACGATGTGATGATTACATATACAATACAATGGAAAGAGATAAGCATTTAAAGTCAGGCAGTTAATAATAGCTAGCATTTACTGTCTTACCTACTCAGGCACTGTTCTTAGCACTTTGGTCATACTGACTTTTATCATCTTCTGTACAATTTCATGAGGTAAGCATTTTGGTATAATCATTTTGCTATTAAGGAGATTAAGGCATTGTTTAAGATCACACACCTAAAAAGCAGCAGAGCAGATATTTGAGACCTAGCTATAGAGTTTTCCTGAATTCAGTCTCATTGACTAATCCACTCATGAGTTCATAGCTCAAAGGGCTGCTTTGGAGATGGGGCCTACCTGGATGAGGTAGGTCACTGGGGATGTCATTTTGAAGAGGATAACTTGTCTGTGACCTTTTCTTCTCTGTTAACTTCCTTGCTTTCTGGTTCCCGGCTCCCTCAAAGTGAGCAGCTTCCTTCACCATGTCTTTGCACCATGATGGTTCTGCCTGGGAGCCAGCCAACCATGGACTGAAACCTTTGAAATTGTGAGCTAAAATAAACCTTTCCTCCTTTAATTTGTGTATGTCAGGTATTTTGTTCCCGCAATGAAAAGCTGGCCAATGCACATACCTTCCTCCCTTTGTGATTTCAACCTGCCCAGGAGCTCTAGATCCAGAATGTATTTACATTTGGTTCACTCATTAAAAACAAGCTTACCTGTCCTTTGTTCTATACACTTAAATTGTAGTCTTTATGTGAATATAAACCTTATTTAGAAGATAAAAATATTCCTGAGTTAATGTCTTTTTGTTCTCAAGCGAGAGCTATTTTGACATTGGTTTTAACCCAAAGAAGATTCTGGAATGCTGAGACCCCTGGTATCCCTCCCATAGCTGTAGGGGACATTTTAAGGCATAGAACAAGTATACAGTTTGTAATGCAATTTCGTAGCTTTGCAGGCTCTTTGAGATCCCATCATTTCCTGCATTTTCTTGATTATTTACTTTGTCCTAGGATAGAACTATTTGTATTAAGGAGTTGTGTGTTTATTTCAAACCTAAAATTGAAAACAAAATTTAAAAACAGAATATGGCCTTGTCATGTAGAATGATTCAGGTAGGAAATCATCTCAAGTTTCAATAATAAAGATGACATCCATGTTGGATTGTGTGGGACAATCCAAAATTTAGAATTTAGAAAGAAAGAAAGAAAGAAAAGGAATTTAGAAAACCATGAGTTGTTCTATTGTTTTTTACTTTATCCTTTAAGAAAGTCACTAGGTACGTCTGTCTCATCAAGCAGAGTATATTTGCCACTCATTGATCAAAATAATTTCATGGCCTTTAGATTCTTATTTAAGAACTGCACAAATGTGCTGATTTGTATAAATAAGAGAGTGCAGAATCTTCCTGGGAAATGAGAGATTTTTGAAAACAACTATCATACTTAAGATTCAGGGAGGCTTAATTTGCTGATGCTTGCAAAGTACTTTGAAAATGAAAATCATGATGTCCTTGCTCAGCATGATGAATAACATTTATTCTTGGAAAAGTAAAAAGGGATTTATTTTGAGACATCCAAGTCTGGTGTGGTGCCTCTACCAAATGCAGATTGCTATTGTGCAGAAAAAGAAAGGAAAACTCCAGATGAAACAAGCAAAAATGAGACAGATTTTGAATAAGCCGAATTATTATTCTTGAAAATTTTAATGTGCAACATTGATGTGAAATTAGATAAATGTTATTTCTCCAAATGTATGAGCTTATTCAAAGGCAGATGCATAGTTGAAAGGACACTTGGTATGCAATTGGAAGACCTAAGTTTCAGACCTGAACTGCCTTTCACCCAAAAGACTGGTTAAAACACCGATTTCTTTATCTATAGAAATAGGAAAAAACAATAGCACCTTTTCTATTTATTCTCTAGAGTTATTATGGGACTGAAATATGATCATTAGTCATTTGGTAATTTCATCAAGTATAAACATGCAATTATCATTTCTTGAAACACTGGCAGAAAATGGCTTAATCCCAATAACTAATAATTCACAAGTCATCTATTTCTTAGTGTACTTAAATAATTTCTTTCTTTTTTAATACCGCTGCTTATTTTCAGGAATCTAGAGAGCCTGAAGATGAGGAATGTTGGGGAACTTCAAAGGGGAGTCCCTTTTCTACTGCTGGGTACAGTGTGTCTCATCACCAGACTTCGAGGAGAATTTCAGCTGAAACTTTCAGCTCAGACCACAGCCAGACTGCATTTTATAGGTAAACACCTTCTGGGAAAACCCAGCATTTGGAATTTCAAATGCCTAGCCAATCTATCATTAAAACAAATGTCTGGATGAAATATTTGGCATAGGAGAAGTAGGTCTCCCACTAAGAAACAGACATAAATACCAACTCTCTTCTAACTCATATTGGAAGCTTCCTGAGGCAAGTTTTTACATTTCTACTGTAATATATAAATACCATGGTAGAGTAAAAATGGCAGTACATTCTTTGCTCCCCCTCTCATTGAGAGGTGGAGTCTTACCCTCCTCCCCTTCAGTCTGGGCTGTCCTTGGTGACTTACTCAACCAAATGTTGGATGTTCTGGGACTCTTTGAGGCCAGGTCATAAGAAGCCTTGGAATTTTCATCTGAATATCTTGGAACATTCACTTTGGGAATCCTAGCCACTTGAAAAATGTGGTCACACCACAGGAGACACCATTTAACAGTCCCCGATGACCCACTGGCTTTCCTTTGACCTTGTAACACATAGGACACATGAGAAGAGACGTCTGGGACACTCCAGCTAAGTACCTCTGGCTGACCTGCCCAAGCTCAAGACCCACAAAATCTTGAGACTTTATAAACTGATTATTAAGTCACTAACTGTGTACTTAGCAATAAATAATTGAAATAAATATTAATGATTTTATGTGGAATAGCACTCAGATATATTTAATACTTTATGCTATACTCAAGTGTAACATAAGTAGAATTTGAATTTACCGAAATATTATTTTATTGAAAAGTACATTTTCATCATTGGCTTTAATAGGAGCTGATAGTATATGCCAGGTACCATGGCAAGGACTCCCCTACGTACTACCCCTTGTTCCCCCTGGGACCTCACCTCCATTTCACAGCAGTGTCACCCATAGGACCTCCTGAGCATCCCACTTTGCCATTATTCTCATTCTGGTTGTGGGAATCAAAGGGCATCCAAAAAGGTGACTTTCAAGGACATTCTCAAAGATCTATTTTTCTTTTGCTCTGAAGAAATTATTACATTCATCTTCTAAACTGTATAATTGAGGGATTACCATGATTATATTGAGAGGATTCCCACAGGTTTCTTGTGGGCAAGATTGTGTGATGACCACTTCTCCACATGTCTTTATCATTCCATTTGGGGCTCTTCATGCTTCTATAACACTTGCTAATCTCACTGTGTCTCTCTCCAGAGCTCCATACCGACAGCACTCACTCCCTCACAGTGCACCAGGGGAAATTATTTTGACCATATTTAGATTTCTTTGCTCAAGTTATACTCAAGTCTGTCCTACTATTTCTCTGTGAATGCAGGATTTCCTTACGTTTACATCTATTCCCCACCCCAGTCATGTATCTGATTTTTTTTTCTTTTTTTTTGGTGCTGGGGATCGAACTTAGGTCCTTGCGCTTGGGAAGCAGGTGGTGGAACCACTGAGCTAAATCCCCAGCCCATGTATCTGATTTTGACTCTTCTATTTTTCAGAAAAGAAGGCTGGACACACTGTATGACCTGCTTACCTCATGGATTTTATATCCACTCCTAAGTATGACTCACCAGAAGGCCTATGGCATTTGTGGTTTTTCAGAAATTAATAATATTTGAATGATTTGGCTCATTGTAAATAGCATGGAAATTGGCTTTTGGGAGCCTAGCCCCTGAAATGGGAAGATAGTTTAATTCTGTTCTTTTTCTGCCTTTAGCTCTTATCCCTATCTCTTAATTTACTTTTTTCTACTTCCCTAGAATTTCTTTCCTCTGAATGCATGGTTCTTGGCTTTCTCCTCTGACTGCTTTTACTTGAATTCCCCTTATTAGTTAAACTCTACTGGTATAATATAAAACTCCTTTGGATTCAGTGGACATTGTCTCTCTTTTGTTAATAGAGCAAGCCAGTTGTTAAATTCTGCTAGTTGGGAGAGGAATTTCAAGTGCTTTCAGCTCTCTGAATGGATCAAGAATTATTCATTGGGGGAGTCCAGGATTAAGAAAAACAGCAAATAATACCTAAGAACAGTTCCAAGTAGCCTCATTCTCATGGTATTGAGGAACAATGGTGTGCTTTGAGGATTATTTAGTTCTGTGTGAACCTTGAATGAAAGTGCTCACTGCAAGCAGAAGTCCCTGCAGATTTCAGCTCATGGTCAAAGCTTCTCATGTACCTTGATTAGGGCCAACACATTTAATAGGGGGAAACAACTGTTGGCTTGGTGGTGTAACGTTATTCATGATCTGGCTTCTCTGAAAGATGCAGATACAGTCAACCCTAATGGATTTCATGGTTGGAGTTAGAGGAGTTCTTTGAAAACAGGGTAGAAAGTTGTGGATTGTTTGTGCCCTCAGAGGGAACACTCCAGGAAGATTCCTTCAAGCGAGGAAAAGACACAGCTGGTCCACAGCTGGTCTGCGGCTGTTCCTTCTTCCCCTCCCACCCTGGGAAGAAGCTCCCTCTGGATATCTGGGTATCTTGCATGTGCTTCTCCCCATCCACTCTCTCCTTCTCTTCTTGGAGTTATCTGGTCCAGTAAGAGTAGGACCAACAGGTTTTCCTGCCTAGTGGTTTCTGTTGTTTTTAGTTAATGGGGAGCTCTGGGAGGAAGGATTGGAGGGAGGGAGAAGAATAGGGCTTGGTTATGTATTTTTCAGCTCCCTTCCTGGGGCTGTGTTCCTTTCCTGCAGGTTGAGGGCTCTCCTGGTGATCCTCATCTAGTATCTCTTGTCTGAGTTCAGAAAATTCCCTCTCCTCTCAGGTACAAGTTTAGCTCTCAGTCGCATGTTCCACAGCACCCTGAAGCTTTTGTACAACCTGCCACACCTTGGTAAATACAGTCTTAATTGTATTCTCCTCAAGCTCCCAAATTGACTTTCCTGCCTCGACCTATCATTTTCTTCCTGGAGTCTTGGCCATGCAACCTTTGATTTAAACTTTAGGATTCACTGGTGTGTGTGTGTCTTCAGATATCCTCCCAAGAAAGCTGCCTCCTGCTGCTTTAAGGGGTTTCCTGTTTTAAGCCTCCTAGAGCTGCCTCAGCTGGTGTGCTTTTAAAAAACTTTAAATATATATATTTGGGCTTTATTTTTTCTTGGCTCTGGTGCTGGGGATGGAATCCTGGGCTTCCAGTATGCTAAGCTTGCGCTCTACCACGAAGCCACACTCTCAGGGCCTCATCTTATTTTCTAACAGAGTATAGCAGTCTTCATCTTTGAAGAGAATTAGAAGCTACAAGCTATTCAAATGCAATCAGCATCTAACAGAAATGATTTGCTGATGTAATTACATTTGAAGGTGCTGTGGAATGGAAGAGCTTTTGAAGGAAATATGGGCAACTAGCCTTGGAAACATTTTGTGTTGGAAATTGGCATTTTCTGCTTTACAATACTCTCTTTTCATGCTTTCTCTAGAATGTTATGTCACTAGGATTGATCTAGGATGGTAGGAAATAAGTTAGTTCTATTCTTTTGCCTTTCCTTCCAGTCTTCTCTTTTTTTTCCACATCAGAGAAAACCCAACTATTGGCTCAGCCTGATGAAACATTTTAAACACTGTCCTAAGGACATTGCTTTGGGGTGGTTAGTTCTAGAACACACAAAAATTTACTGAATCAGGAGTAGTTCAACTAGCTGAATTGAAATAAAATTGTATTATGAGTAACCAATACTGTTCAAGGAAATATGTTGCTAATATTTTTGGACAGTGATCATTTTAGGCTATGCAATACTCAATTGTACATATCACCTTCAAGAACCAGGCTTTGGATCCCTGGAGGTGTCAGCCCTGTTATGAGGATACCGAGAAGCCATGTGGTGAGTCAGCCACCTGTACCATGACCACAACCTTGGACCTGACTGTAACCACAATCCAAACACATACGGCTTGTGAAAAATAAAAAAAACAGCAAAAGGCCAGACTAATGTAAGCATGTTGTATGTTGTCCTGTGGGAAAAAAGGTTAACAATATCTAGCTTTCAGGCTATAGTAACCATATATCTTCCTTTCTGGAGCAACTTTCAAATTAGAAGAAAGCACTTGCTTTTGAAACCAAACACTATGTTCTGATGACAAGAAGATAACAATCAGCAGTTTTTAGTCAGGGAGCTGATGCTGGTACTTCCCTCCCCCTACCTGTATGTCTATCCAGAAAGCTTCCAATTACAAGATCTCTGGAGGTACCAAGGTTTAAACCAAAAGTTTTCCTAGGGGAAAAAAGCTTCTTTCTTCATGTTTTAGGAGATTATTGTGAACCTCTTCTAGAAAGAGATTGACTGGTAGTCTATTATGAGGCCCACAAACCTACTGTTACATGCTGTACATGGGACCAGGGGAAAAGAAGGCACTTGGGATTCAGCATTTCAGCTTTGTTTCTTCTGAATTCCAACAAAACACCACATCAATTTAGAGTTAGCTCATGTTGTTTGGTCCCCAGTATAAGATTGAGGGAATCCACTGACTGTAGGGTTAGAAATGATTCCCATGGAGGAGCAGAGCAGGAACATCTGACCAACACTGTCTGGGAACCAGTTACAGGTTTTCACTGACTTAAACTGAAGTGAATTTTGATTTTTTTTAGATCTCAGACTACCTTCACACTGAATCACTATCACATTATGTAAGTGATTAGGTAACTCAGGTTGACTTAAATTAGTAAAACTGCTTTGCTTTCAGAGCTATTTAAGGGTCATTTTAACGGTGGATTTTTAAACTGTGGGCATAGTACTCACATGAACATAGGATAAAGTTGTTCCTATTAGGGGAAAAAAAACCACTCCACGCTCCATTTACTTTCAGTTAAAATCTAGAAGCTGAATGAATGCTCATTCCAAGAATTTGCCTATTTTTGTCTTCACAGGCAGCAAACCTGGATGTTCTACATATCCAGTGGAGTACAGTGATTGTGTGGTAGGGGTAGAGATTTGAATAGAACGTGGTTAGTAATGTTATTATTTCATCAATTATAAACTTGTGGCAGGTACTTATAAAACATGGATCTCCACAGATCACTGTTTTGAGAACTGTCTCTATTTATCGCATGTTTTAGGCATTTGAGGTGACTCTTTTCCAAGCAACACTGCTACTTCTCACTAGCCTCAAATGAAAGGGTGGCTGAACATGTTAGGCAGAGTACTGAGTATGTCAGAAACAGATGACAGGGGAATATTGTTAAATAACTCACTCCTGATTCTTTTTCTTATTGAACATAGCCTTTCAAGTTCAAAAAGAAAAGTTATCTTGTTGAATAAAAAATGGTGTATGGAAGGAGTAGATGTTGGCTGACATTTGCTTTGCCTGACTAAAGGATCTTTAGAAAATTCCCCAACTCCTGGCATTGGATATAAAAATATCCAACGGGAGAATGGAAGTAGTCTTAAATGATGACCATTGTTCCTAAGTGAGGTAAGCCAAGGTCTCTGTAATCTTTCTGCATGGTTGCCTGAGAGAGAAGGCAGAGCCCCAGCTTGAAGCCCATTTGTTTGGCTTCTTTTTTGGATTAAAAGGATTGGCTTTCACCATGGGAGAGATTGTAATTGGATTTCACCATGAAAAGAAGTAGTAATTAGATTTCTCCACAGCTCCACAAGCTCTGTCCCTGGAAAAGTGAGGAAAGAGGCCTAAATATCCTCTAGCTGGAAATGCAACCCAGCTGAGCCTGTAGACCTTGGTCTGAAAGGCTCAGTGGAATGGTCCCCTGCGTGTGCCAGCCACTCTCAATCTCTGATGCACCAGCTCCAGCTTTGGCCTCTGAAACCAAGCACATGGTCCTCCAGGTTGAGGTTGGGAAGCTGTGACTGCAATAGCTAACTACCCCTGGGGTGTCACATTTGGTGGGGAGAGTAGGACATTTCTCCCAGTGAAACTGACTCATCTCTATGTCTTTGTCTTGAAATTTCTACTTCCTAGAGAAGGACAGGGTGTCTAAGCTTGGCACACCCTAAGCACCATTCTCCATCTATAGATGTAAGTAGAGACTTACAGGAGAATAGGTTGTAGGTAGTCTGGTTCATTTGGTGTTCTTTTTTGTAATTGCTTGCTTTTCAATTTCTATAGTCCTTTTCTAGAAATTTAAATTAAAATCAGGTTAGGTGAGAATAGATTTTTGTATTTGATTTCTTTTCAATTATCATTTTAAAGCACTAATTTATTAATTTAGAACATAAATTTAAAAAGATAAATTTTATTTTTGAAATTCTGCATCTTGCCTTGCCATGTAAGCCCATTTAGCATAAACAGCTGTTTTTCCTTCTGTTCTTTTCTCTCCTTTCCTCTCTCCTCCCCCTCCTCTCTCTTTCCTTTCTCCTCAGTGTTTGCAGGCAGCATGAACACAGGTACCTGTCCCTTGGAAAGGATTCTTCCTTTCTACTGGCCACAGGAGTAGCTCATTGTAAAGTTTATTGTAGCTAGTTTTGCTTCGAGTTTTTCCAACTGAATTTCTTTTCTTTTCTTTTTTTTTTGCCTAAATTCTTTTATTGGTACATTGTAGGTATACAAAACAATTACATTTCTCATTGGCAACTTGTACCTTTACATGATGCATCTTTGTTCTTATTTTTTCCCCATTCCTAGCCCTCCCTTCACCCCCTCCACCCTTCCCTATTTACAAAGACTTTATTTCCATTTTTTTCCTGTTTTGCTTCTTGATTTCCATTGAAACTAGGTATAGACATGATCAGTTCCCAGCTCTGACACTTACTGTGAACTAGACAGACCCTTAACTATTCCTCTAACTTAGGATCCTTTCATAGCTCTCAATTTCTTTTTTCTTTCTTTCTTTCTTTCTTTTTTTTTTTTTTCCCAGACAGGGTCTTGCTATGTAGTTCAGGCTGGCCTTGAACTCTCTATGTAGCCAAGCCTGGTGTCAATCCTCCTGCCTCAGCCTCCCAAGTACTGGGATTCCAGGTGTGTACCGCCACACATGGCAATTTCATTTTTTTTTTTTTTTTTTTTTAACTATAGCTGTAATTCAGACCCAAGCCCAGGATTTAACCATTTCAGTTGACCCCACTCTGCTATGATCAGCTCTTCAATGGAAGAGCTGGGAATGGGAAACCCCAGTGTGTTCTGAATGGATGGCTAGGAAGAGGGTAGGGCACTACCCTGAATTCTTTATATTTATTCCAATAAGACATGGATACTCTTGCCTGCATTTTCCATATATGGAAAGGATAATGGGCCCATGCCTGACCAGAGGAACTGGAGCCCAAATTTAGACTCTTAGAGTAGACTGCAAACCAATCATCTGCAAAGTTTCCAGGCAGAGTTCCCCCACTAAGGAAGATCTGTAACAGTTCCAACTGAATTTCAATAGTGTTTTCTGGAGTTCCCTGGTGTAGCTGGACCTTGAGTTGTGGGCTCCTTTGTGGGCAGCTGCAGGACTCTCAAGTGTCCCTTCCCTTCCAGACCAAGGAGTCTGTGTCAGTGCTTTTGGGTTTCAAGGCAGATGCTGACTACTTAACCTGTGCATCTCCTTTGACCTAAAGTCAAACAACCGGAAAGGACATACCATGTATCCTAGAAAATGGAGACATTTGTCTTGACTGCTCTCCCTAATCTGTTCCTTTTCTCCTTCTTTTTTTTGGTACTGGGGATTGAACTTGGGTCCTTGCACTTGCTCAGCAGGTGGCGAAACCACTGAGCTAAATCCCTGGCCCCCTTTTCTCCTTCTTATTGGCATTTCATTTCCTGGAGTATGTACATCCACACTTCCAAATAAGGCCAGGTAGCTTCTGTTGAATTTGTGTGTATCAGAGGAAGCCAGTAGGCTGCTATTTTTAGTAATTATTGTAACTGAAAAATTTCCTTTCTAGGAAAGCTAGTAAACAAACTGATTATTATAGGTACTGCATAATCAGACTTAAACAGAACGTTCTCCTGTCTTTACGTGATAATCAAAGGCTTTGTTATCAGAGAGCAAATCCCGTAGTCAGATCTTGGCCACCAAATGCATACTGTTACCTGACCCAGAGTTAACATTAATGCTTTAGAGCTTTTAAAGTATTAATGAGCCTCTGGGGAGAGCTCTATGGCTTGGCATTAAAGTCATCTGAAAGGGAAACAAAGCTCTTCTATTTTGAGTTCTCTGCTGAGTCACTACTGAGTCATCAGGTGTCCCTGTGTTGGGAGTGTAAATGACAGACTCAGATTCAGTGATACAGCCTTCTCTGGACCCCTGGCGTCCATCTGTATATTATCCTTCCTACTGAGCCTACCACCATGTATGTCTTAGCTACAGAGACACATAGTTCATGCCTGCCAGGGCTTTGAGTATAAGCAGAATTCCACAGAGATTTTGAAGATACACATTCAACCTGCACCAGGCAGAATGCGTATATTTAGTGGTCAGGGAAGGAGGTTTTATGGGGAGTTACTTAGGATTTACATCTCCTGCTGCTCTGTTCCTGCTCTTAGAGGACCTGTCTGTTGATTTGTCAAATATAGCATGATCTTTCTTGTTCTGCCTCTTTTTGCAGGAGATGTTCACACTCAAGGACTTCTTTTGTCAGCACCCACTCCTCTCAAAGTCCTCCTCCCAGAGAGTCAACCTCTATTCAGTCTTCAGATCAGAGAAAAGTCACCACTGACCTTGAATAGAGGTCATTTTTCTTATATATTCTCTGAAAGCATAGATACTTGGTCCTCATAATACTTTTCCTAGCATATAATTATAACAGCATGCATTTGAATATAATGCAAATATTTCACCCCACCCTTCCCAATCATGCTATTTAGGACTTGTTGTATACTCTAGTGCTTCTAAAGTCTCACACATTAAAGGCCATTGTCTCAATTACTTAATTTTGAACAAAAAACTACCATTCAGGAAAACAATCTGAAATGATCTCAAGCAATGCTTGTTTTTATTCTTCACAAGGTCACTTTGACGGATGGGATGATAAAGGAGGTAAAGCTGTTTAAAGCAGGTTGAGTCATTATTCTCAAGTATGACTTCATTATCCAAGTATTGAAATTACACAATCTTAGAAAAACCACACTTAGAGATTCACGTGGTTTTACATAAGCCCTTTGAAGAGCACTGCAGAAAGCTGTATCATAAGTAATTAAAATGTGGAGAGCATTGCCTCAGAATGAGAACTAATGTGTCATCAGCATATTTTTGTAAAGGTGTGTTAGAAATAACTTGCAGAAGGGTTGGTGATGTGCCCAGGATTAGATAATTACAGAGTGGACCTGGCATACACAGACACTGATGCTAAAGATGTATATGAAGGGTTTTAAAAACTTGTTTCATAAAATGGGAGAATGGAGTCCCTTTTATGAGTTTAAAATATTGAAAATAAAGTGAGATTTTCAATGTGTATGTGTGACAGTAGATTAAGTATCCTATGTATATGTTACAATACATTATCCATTTGTACATGTAGGTTGGCAAAAACTTTTTATTAGAACAATGAAGATGTCTTTGTATTCAAGGTCACCTTAAATTTGAGCACATGCAGTTTTCACTACTGTGATGATTTAAGGCCCATCTCCCTAAGGACAGTGCGTGCCACAAGAGCACAGCAGCTCTCTAGCCTTACTTTCTGTTACATCCGTGGCATTTCACACTGGATATATTCATTGTCTGAGACATCAGATAAAAATATTACTTATTTACGTAATTGCATGACCTAGAAAACTGTGGAGAAACCAAAGTAGAAATTTTAATAGGAAGCATTTTCATGAGAGGTAAGATGTTTTAATATCTTTAGTCATAGTGTTAATCAAGATGAGAAGAATCTTCGTGCCTCTTCAAAAATGTATTAAATGTTTCATTTTTTCCTCTTTGCAAAATAAACTGTTCACATTTATGCTAAGATATTTCTGGGGTCGCTATTATAGTCTACTCACTAGGTTCAAAACCGCCATTCCTATGGGAGTTAGACCTAACCCTGAGAAGAACTGTAACAGCTACTACTTCCTGAGAAGTCACATCCAGCATTGCATTGATCCTACAGTGATGCTAAGGAATTAGCTGTTTTCTCTGTTTCATAAGTGGGGGAAGCTGAGGCTCTTGAGCTTAGCAGCCAGCCTGCAGCATCTCACTCAGCTCTCATGATAATTTTATGACTATCATTACCTCTGTTTTACAGGTGAGAAGCAGAGGCCCAGAGTAGGTAAGGTTAAAAAACTAGAGAGCAAGGGTGCCAGGGTAGCCCATCAGGAAGAGAGGAGGCAGGAAGCATTTGGGAAACGGGCTGATTGCAGGGTGTTAGTGATGTGTTACTAAGTGAGATCATTTCTATTTGTCCCCGTTTGCTTTCCCAGTTATTTTTCCCAGTAGACTAGCCACTGTTTTAGTAGTTTTCTTAATTCCTATTCACTGAATCTTTAAAGGAAACATTTAGCTACTGCAACTAGTGTACATAAGTTGGTTACATAATAGGAAGGAGACAAGCCAGGACTGGAGACTTCATTTCTAAAGAAGGATTTTAAAGCTGACTAAGAGCTATTTTACAGAGCAGGTCATGACGCCTGAGTCTCTCTGTGCCTTTTCATCGCTATGACGACAGGGAGCTCCTGTGCCACATCCAGGAAAAGCAGCTGACATCTCAATGCTAGGAACAGAGGGGAGAGCTTTACAAAAAACAAAAAACACAAACAACCCCTTTCCTTTGAATTTCAGTGAGAGAGGCAAAAAGATCCCCTAGAGGAAGTCAAAACCCCTATTCTTGCCTTCAGAAAAGATCTGAAAGGGGAAATGTTGGGGGCCTTCTCCCCTGTCCAAGTAGGCCAATAAAGCAGGAGCCACCGCAGAGCAGCCTGTCTTCTCTGGCCTCATGCAGGCTAACCAAAAGCTCCCTGGTTTCATTTGACTTGACCATTAGGAAGCTGGTAATTGAAGGAGCAATAAAGGCTCCGTCTAACAAATACCTCCTGCTGAGGGCCCCAGGGTAATCCAGGAGGGCCAGATTTACCTTTACATTTCTTTGGATTAAAAAGCCAACTCAAAGAATTTCTTTCCTGATCTCCCATTTTACTACCCGAAACATCATTCCAGCTGCATAACACATACCTCACTGAGAGATGAAATTTCTTTATGAGCAACCAATACAATTTCCTGTGTATCAAGTAGTCTGCTAGGTGCTGTGCTTGATACTTAAAATATATCTCACTTGATTCTTACAACTGGTGGGGTTGCCCATTCTGCTTTATAGGTGGGTAAACTGAGTCTGGGAGGTGTGATGTGACTGCCCAGGCTCATCAAGGCAGAGTCAGGCTCCAGCCAGGGGTGCTGGCCTCTGAAGCCCCTGTGCTGCCACTCCAGTGGGCTGGCTCAGAGGCCTCGACTTGGCGTTGACATTTGTTGTAGAGCAAAATGTGTGCGTTTTGATAGGGACATAGAGCTAGGCCAATACTTCTGTATTAGCTGTGATTGATTGCTTATTAGGTTCCAGGCACAGCTGCTGCTTTCACTTAATTCTCATATCAAATATCTGCAACATCTACTCATTTTACAATCCCTATTCTACAAACGAGGGGATTGAAGCACAGAGGGGTTAGGACATCTGCCCAAAGTCATAGAACTATTTCATGGTAAAGTCCAGGTATAAACCAGATCTATATGGTCACATACAAACTAGAGCCCATTGTCTTACTTTACTGATCAACTACAGACGTACAGAGCAATCAGTCAAGACCACATGCTGTTTTCCAGAGTTCGGGACATTTTTCAGTGCCCGTGACAAAAGCCAAGCTAGCTCTCAGCAGAAGGAAGACAACCCCACAGGACCCATAAGAACCAGACAGGGGTCCTGCCAGGCATCTGCCTCTTAGGCAGCCAGTTATCCTGGACTTAGGGGATCTCAGAGTGATATGCGAGAGTAACACACACTCCAAGTTTCTTAACAAGTTGTTTATGTTCTTCTTGATGAACAAATGTACCCAACATGGATTGGACATTGTGTAGAACTTAATAAAAGTAATAGTCAAGAGGAAATGAAGTGAGTTGCCTGGATAGATCACTGTGCAGTTTCATTTCTGTCATCACTATTTATTATTTTTCCTTAATTGACATGTGAAACTGTGCTATGAGAAGTTCTTGGGGGTTAAATCCTAAGGGACAAGGAAAAGAATCCACAGTGCTATAATTGCTCTGAGGCCGTACAGAATGTCTCTGAAAGAACAAGGCAGGATTCATGAGTAACATTTATGTTCCTTTCCAAATCGTGGAAGGCAGCATTAGTTGATTGGATGATAAACAGGTGAAACAGGCTGCTTTGCTAGATTTTGTTGCATGATCAGGCACATAAACTTATAACTGTCCCAAGAAGGGTGTCTTTCCAAAAATGTACTCAGAGTTAACCATAGTTATAGCCATCAAGATATAACTGAATGAGCTGTGAATGGAAAAAGCTGGTATCCATGAGAACAGAGAGAATTAAAAAAATTTTTTTGCTGAGCTGGACTGAATGAACATATCTATTCAGTGTGCTGAGGCCCTGGGCCAGAGGAGAGCACAGAGACAAGGACAAGGTGACACTGTTCACCTCTCTGCAGATGAAGGCAATACCAGTGAGCTGCTGCTCCTGCTTTGCCTTGTGGTATGCACCTTTCAACAGTATCAGCAGTGGAAAGCAGGGTTTTTTATTTAATACTAGGAGGGATGAGTGAGCATTATTGCCATATGGTAAGAGAGAGGGCGGAAATGATAGTACTCTCATGGAATAAGAGTGATAAAATCTCCTTAGCTCCTTCTTTTTTTGGTACCAGGGATCTAATTGGGGATCTTGCGCTTGCGAGGCAAGTGGCGGAACCACTGAGCCAAATCCCTGGCCCTCTCCTTAGCTCTTTAATTCTTCTTCCCCCTTTTTGATTTTCTATGTAAGATATCATTAGGAATTAGGGAAATTTTATGTCTATAGTAGTTGTCTTAACAAATAATAGTAGGAGATAAGACCTAATTATTCATAAAGATATAAAAAAGAATGAAGGAAGAGATAATTTAAAATAATTTAGAAATAGCAAATAATTTAGTATTTGAGGGATTTTCCTACCTCTTAGAAAAGCAAAATGTTCCATTTGTATGCTGCTGTTAGAGACAAAGTGGACTTAACGATGGTGATGAAGAACTTCAGATAATTTAAACATGGAAAACATACATTATTTGATTTGAAGGTTTTAAAAACTACTTTCTTTATGGTTTATTCATGGATTTAGCAGATATAGAGTTTCTATAAAACTCATTTCAGGATTTAGGGTTTCCCAAGATCTGAATGCTACTTGGACTAACAACAGTTCTACATTTCTAGCCTTTGTCTTTACTAAAACTATCATTTACCAATATTTGCTGTTTAACCTTGGAGGAGAAAAAACAGAAACATGAATACAAATAGTAAAATTCCCTATTAAGTAGCTTTTCTGTAAATCATGTAAGATGTTTTTCTTTTTGTAAATACATGGCTTTGTATTTTTTAGGCAAAAATATTAAACAGTTTTGTCAAATTATGCAAATCAGTTTAACAAATGCAATTATACAATACAATAAATCTATTCCAATTTTTACCTTCAGGTAGATGGCTGGACCCAGAGCCTCAGTAGAAAATTGAAGTTGGATCTCCTCCTTGCACACAGCCAGGAAATAAAAGTTTGACAAATGCCCAAGAGAAACTCTTTCAGTCCCTTCCCTTGTTAGCTCTGCTTCTTTGCCCAGAAGCAGTCAAGCCCACTGGAGTTGAAATTCTGCTGTCCTATCAACTAGTCAGGGTCTGAAGTGACAGACGAGACTTTGGAGGTTGGCACCAGTGAGCATTTCAGACTGTCAATCGATTTTACTGCAGATTCCTGGCTTTCTCTTCTAGCAGCTTGGCCTCTCCCCTGGAGGGAACGGTGAGCTCTGCCGGCAGAGCGAGCCCAAAGGGAAGGGAGATCTACTCTGCTGGCATGCAGGGAGTTAACAGCCCTCCCCTCAACTCTCGTTCTCACAGGCTCATAACTTGGCCAGAATATAAGCAGTTGGCTCTTTATGCAATTTTTCTTTTTCAAACAACTCTGAAAGATTTTATAAGCAGGATCTCTTTTGGGGGGATTTTTATTTTAAGACTTTGAAAATAAACTTCATGCTGTTATTTTTTTCCTAAAGGCAACTGGGGAGTAGAGGTTAAAGAGAAGGCTAATTGTACCAGATGCATTTTTATGTTGTTCATTTGGAAGTTGCTCTCACAGATACAGCCAGGATTTTATAGCAGAGTACTTCAGTTACTTGAACATTTCTAGGAGTGAGCTTTGGCCATGTAGGTTTGGATAGCCCACTTGTCTGCTGCTTCAGGGATGCTGCAGTTCTTACACTCTTCTCTCCTCAACACAGCTGCCTGCTATAACACAGTAAGGTCCATAGAGGACTCAGGAGGTTGGGTACATAACAAGAAATTGTCTTGTGAAGCAGACTGGAGGTGTGTGCTTATTTTTGATATGCATTCTGGTTATTTATGTCATCACATCTGCATTTATTGCGTATTTATGATGTGTCAGACACTGTGCCGGCAGCTTCTGATGCATCGTATCAGTCAAATCCTCCCTAGTCTATCAAAGGTAAGGTTTACTGGGTTCCCATCTGAGGGTCTGTGTAGCACCCTGGTTAAGTCTGCAGCTTTCAGGCCAGGCAGGTTGGACTTGCACTGTGGCTTTCCCACTTCTGAAGTGTATGACCTGAGGCAAGTTTTATAATCTAAGCTTCCCTGTCCTTGTCTATAAAATGGGGCTTCAGATATGGAAATGATAACAGTGTTTATCTCAGGCAGTTGTTCTGAGTGTTAAGTAATTTAATACAAGAAACTGCACAGAACACCCTCAGCTATCTAGTAGGCACTCAGTAAAGGTTATTAGCTACTGTGGTTTGTAGAAAAGGAAATCAAAGCTTGGTAAGGCTATGCAGTTTTTCCAGTCTCCAGCTGTAACTAATAGAGTGGGAATCCAAGCTGAATTCTTTGGTGGATGGTCACACTTGCATGTCACTCAACTGTAGCACCTCTTTCGAGCAGGCCGTTGAGCCCCTTGAAGATACAGGATGTGCGTCCTCTATGTCCTCCAGATGCCTAAATGCTCCACCTGCTGTAAATGCTCCATTAACTCTGGATCAATAGTGGTAATTTAGTATAGTTTAGATTTTCCAAATGTATGCCAAAGTCTAGCAAAAGCGAAACTAGTAAAAACAACACAAGATAAAGCAAAAATTAATCAAAACCTGGGTTATCATTTTAGGTAAATATGCCCTCTGCCAAATCTCTCTAAGCACCTTAGAAACATTTGCCCTATTTATTTTCAGAACTCTGCAAGAGAAAGGTAACAAGAATTATCTCTGTTTTGCACTTGGGGAAATTTGGGAGCAGAGGAAACTGGGCAATTTGCCAAGGAACCAAAAAACAAGTCACAATGCAGCTGGGAACAATCTCAGTGTCGAAGATCAGGATTACTTACTCCAAACTGCCTTTCCAAGGACAGGATGAAAGGATGTGATGTCCTTGTGGGTCTGACAATGGGATGTTTTTCCTTAGCCAAGGTCCACTGTGTGAGCAGTCTCCTTGGAGGAAGGATGAAGGGGTGGGCTGTGTTTGTATTGCTTCTCCCTGGTCTCCGTGCACATCTGGTCTTAGAAGTGTAGAAGACACAGACGCTGTTTCTCCCACAGTCTCCTCAGGGGCCTGGTGAGAACATTGCAGGGTAGGTAGGAAAAACATTTTTGTTGAAGTTGACTAAAAGATTTTCCCAGGGACCCAAAATATTAACTTCTGATTTCAACTAGCATTTCCTGTTTATTTGAGATGGCTTTAGGAGGTTGAATTCAAGTAATAACATCAAATCAATGAAAACGCAGAGTTTTAGCTAGAGAGCTATGGAAAAGATATTTGACCAACTACAATATCTTTTTTTGTAATACTAAAGTTCACATATTTCTATGAAATGATCAAAATAAAATTTCATGTAGATGTTTGTTTAACATAAAAATAATTTTGTTAAAGCAAACTAGATTCATGTCATAAATGTACATACGTATATAGAGAGTTCATTTGTACAAAGCAAAACTTGAGAATTTTTATTTTCATCTTTACAGGATGTTTTCTTAATCTGTAAAATGGTTACACAGATCCACTGTATTACTTATAACTAGATAAGAGAGAAAAATGAATAGCAAAAACTGAAAGGGTTTTAAACTCTCATCATCTTTTAGTATGACTTTATTTTGGGAACGTTCATTGGCAGGTACCCAAAGTTTTATTGTTTCTGAACCTGTGATTTCTAAAATAGTTTACAGCTCATGAATCTGAGAACAATAAACCTACAACAATAGCTGCCTCCCAGATGGAGCTGTGATCAGATTTAGAAAACATATACAATCTTTAAGTGTAATGGGAGTATTTTGATAAAGAATTTACTGTATTCCTATCTATGAACTCACCCACATATCAACATTGATTGCTCAGAGCCTTATAAGCTGGAGCATTTTTTTTAACCTTTTAGTACTGAGGTTCCCTTTGAGAATTTGATGAAAGCTGTGGGTAAACATCTGAAGCCCATCTATGAATCAACCCCTGACTCCTGCCATCACTCAGGGTTTCTATGAAGTTAAGAGCCCCTAAATCAGGGAAGGAGCCAGAGGACACAGTATTTCATTAGCCCTCCATTTCTGTGGATTCTGTATCCATAGAGTCAATTGACCAGGGATCAAAAATATTTGAAAAAAATTACAGTGGTACTTGACATGTTATGGCTTGTGTTTAGATGTCCCCCCAAAGCCTCATGCGGTCTTAGTGTAAGACCAAGGGCCTTACCAAACGCTCTGAGGAGTTGACTGCAGTGAAGCACACCCGGGGATCCCAGCGGTGCCTCCAAAATGTAAGACTGAGGGCCTTACCAAATGCTCCGAGGAGCTGACTGCAGCGAAGAACACCCGGGAAGGAACACACTGGACAAGTTGGAAAGTAAGACAGACCTTAGTCTGGCAGCACTCCTAAAGCAAAGTAGCTTAGAGAGGCGACTAGCCCAGAGTCCGAGGCTCTTTTTATAGGGGGTTGCAGGGGAAGTTAACAGGCGAAATTTACAGAAGAGGAACAAAGGTTAGTGGTCAGCTGACACGTATTGATGGTCAGCAGATGTTTGTAGATTGTTCTATAGATAGTGGTGTCCGGAACATCAGTTTCGAACAAAGAGTTGAGTACTTTACTTTGGGACCTTATGGCTGATACAGATCTTATCTAGTGTCCCGGAACTAACAAGCATCTTTATCTATTTACTCACATTCAATCAGAGTTGGGGCTAGGGGAGTTTTATGATTACAGAGTTATGCAGTCCCACATTAGGTGGGGCTTTTTCAGAGGTGGCTGGATCTAGCATATGTGATTGATTCATGGTGCAATGCTAGTCCTGAGGGCACTAAGGATTAGAGGTGCAAGTACTACCCGTCCTAAGTAGTCTGAATAAGATAAAAGGGGCAGAAAAATGCTATTAAGTTTCTTTGTTTGTTGCTTTTGCTGTCTTTTGCCTGCCATATGCCCCTCTGCCTTGGAGCCAGCCAACTATGGACTGAAATCTCTGTAAACTGTGAGCTAAATAAACCTTTCCTCTTTTAACTTTGGGTGTCAAGTATTTTGTCCCAGCAACAAGAGAAAAGGAAGTAAGGTACATGTACTGATTATTCTTGTCATTGTTCTTTAAACAATACAGTATAGCGGCTATTTATCTGGCATTTATATTGTATCACGTATTATAAGTAATCTAGGGATGGTTTAACATATATGTGTGCAGGTTACATGCATTACTATGCCATGTTACAGAAGGGACTTGAGCGTTGCCAGGTGAGTACCCCTGGGGTCCTGCACTTACTCCCTTGTGGATATGGAGGGATGACTGCCACCAGTCCTGAGGCATTGAGCTTCTTTGTGACAGCCAGCACAAGTCTCTGCACAATAGGAGAGAAATAGCATAACTCTTGCCTGATAGGAGTCTCAGAGACAAGACGCGCTCTTATTCCCAGAAGGTGGTGAGACTCCCTCAGAGTCCTCAAGTGCCCCAGGTAGGAAGTGAATTTGAGTGAAGAGATCTGCTGGCAAAACAGAGTGTCTGTTGGGGCCACGGATTTAGCTCAGTGGCACAGCTGCCTTGCAAGCACAAAGTCCTGAGTTTGATCCCCGGTACCAACAAAAACCACAAAAACAAAAGCCCCCAAAACAAAACAAAACAGAATGTATGTAACAATATTGGGGTTGGGGGGCTGGGGATTTAGCTCATTTAGCTCAGTGGAGCCATGCTTGCCTCACAAGTGCAAAGTCCTGAGTTCGATCCCCGGTACTGGAAAAAAAAAAATTGGGGTTAGGGGGATCTGGCCTGTAGGACTCTCTTTCTTACTTACTCAACATAATAGTTTGCTGGGACTTCTACAACAAAATACTGCAAACTGGGTAGTTTAAACTAGAGCTCTGGAGCTGGAGCACCAAGGTTTGGTTTCTCCGAGGTCCCTCTTGCTCCTAGCAGATGGCTGCATTCTCACTGTGTCCTTGCATGGTCTTTCCTCTGTGTATGTGACTCTGATGTCTTTGTTTAATTAGGCTTCAACCTTATGATCTCATTTGATCTTAATTTTCTCTTTAAAGGTCCTGTCTCCAAAGAGTCACATTGGAGACTGTATGAATTTTCTTGGGGAAAAACAACTTGGTCCAGAATATCTCACTGTGTCTTTAAACCCTTCATATTTGATTCTTTGTGAGTCTTGCTTCAGAGGCCAACACTCAGGGGTTAATTCTGGCTTATATACTAACCTCGGCCTGTACAGTCTCTCCTAACTGCCAGAACTACCCTTATATCCTGGCACTGAACTATCTCAGGTTTCTCAGCTCAGTCTTGGTTATCAACCCCTAGGTCAATTTCTTTCTCTTTTTTTGGTCAATTTCTGACTATGGGCTTTTGTGGGAGTTTTTTGGTACCGGGGATTGAACTCTGTACCTTGCGCTTGTGAGGCAGGTGCTGGAACCACTGAGCTAAATCCCCGGCCCTGTGGGAGTCTGTTGTAGTCATCCTGTCCCAGCCCAGTCCTTCTATGGGACCAGTCACATTCTCTATTAGGTCTTAGGCAGAAGTTTGTCACACAGGGGGCAATAAACGAGAGTATCAAAATGTATACAATACTTTGTTAAACTGAATGTGACTAATGCAATTAACCACTTTCCCTAATAATATTCTTTGAAGCAAAAGAAATAAAAATAAAATGGTAAATTTGGGTTAGGACTAGGTGCATTTTAGATGGCAGACTAAGCAGTTTAACTTTTGTACATCAGGCAAAGAGAGCTCTGGAGAGTCTTTCTGTTGATGGTTAGGAAGTGTAGCAAATATCAGGATATGTTATGCTGCAATAACAGAGAACCCCAAAATATCAGAGACTTATTAAATAAAGGTTTTCACTATTGTTTTATCTTGCTTTATGCATTCTACCTGTTTATCACAGATCTGCTGCAATTTATTTTTTTTTTTTGCAATTTTGTTACATGTCTTCACTCTGGGATCCAGGCTGATGGAATAGTTCCCTTGTTAGAAGCAAAGAAAGATATGGAAAATTATGTTTGGTCTTAAAGCTGCCTAGGTTGCTTTTTTTTTTTGCGGTACTGGGGATTGAACTCGGGTCCTTGTGCTTGCCCAGCAGGTGGCGAAATCGCTGAGCTAAATCCCCAGCCCTGCCTAGGTATGATATACATCACTTCTACCTGCATTTCATCCATGAAAGCAATCAGAAATGCTGACTTCAGTGGAGTGAGGAGGTGTGTTCCTCCTATCCAGTGTAGGAACCATAGGCAAAAGAACCAGAAAATAGGTTTTAACCAGCAATGGGAATATAAAAGACACTTTGGAAAAAGTATTAGAAAAAAGGAAGGAAAGAAGATAGAAAAGGCAGAAACAAAGCTTTACAAAGGAGGGGAGAGAAGAAATAAGGGGAGGAGGATGAAGGAAAGTAAGGAAAAAAGTGAGAGGCACCTCTATAAAAATGCAAACAAATGATTGAGGGAAATGTGACAATAGAAATATAAAGGGTTAACATATAAAACATGTAAGGAACTCAAGTAACTTAGTTAAACAGGAAAAAAAGACCTGATTAAAAAATGTTCAAAAGATTTCAGTAAACATTTCTCCAAGGAAACTTGCATATGACCAACAGGTTGTGAAAAATACTTAACATCACTAGTCATTAGAGAAATGCAAATCAAAACCACAATGAGATCTCATCCCACGTAGGTTGGATATTATCAACAAGACAAAAGATAACACATGCTAGTAAGGATGTGGAGAAGAGGAAACAGATTGTTGGTATGAATGTAAATTAATATAGCCATTCTGGAAAACAGTAAGGAAGTTCCTCAAAATATTAAAAATAGAACTATGATAAGATCTGGCAATCCCACTGCTGGGCATATATACAAAGGACTTGAAATCAGTATGTTGAAAAGTCACCTGCATTTCTGTTGCAGCACTATCCACAATAGCTAAAATACGGAATAAGCCTAAATGTCCATTGTATTAGTCAGCTCTCCTGTCACTGGGACAAAATACCTGGCATCCACAGCTTGCTGGAGGAGAGGTTTAATTTGGTTCACGGTTTCAGTTGAGATTTAGTTCATGGTCAGCTGGCTCCAAAGCAGAAACATTGTGGCAGAAGGGTGTGGTAGAGCAAAGCTGCTTAGTTCACGGCAGCCTGGAATCAGAGCAGGGGACCAGCACCAGAGAGGGGGCCAGGGACCATATACAGTACCCAGGCCATGCCTTTATGACCCACCCAGACACATCCAGAAGTGTGCCTTCACCAAAACTCTGGGCAGCTCCCAGTCCAATCAAGTTGACACAACCACGCTTAACTGTCACATCCATCAATGGGTGAGTAGATAGAGGAAATGTCACACACACACACACACACACACACACACACACACACACACACACACACACAGAGGAATTCTTTACAGCCATAAAAAAATAAAAGAATGAAACTGTGCCATTTGCTACAACATGGATAAACCTGGAGGACACTGTTAAGTGAAATAAGCCAAACACAGACAAATTCCACATGGCCTCACTCACACATAGACTTTGAAAAAGTTGATCTTGTAAAAGTAGAAAGTATAATGGTGATTACACAAAGGCTGAAGTAGTTGAGGGGAGGAGGAGATGTTTGTCAAAGGACACATAATTACACATAGATAAGAGGAATGAATTTCAAAGTATCTGTGTATCTGCAAGGGTGTTATTGTTGATAAGGGTATATTATACTCTTAAAAAATATAAAGGCAGAGATCTGAATTCTAATTGTTTTGTTAAATAAATTTTTATCTATGTTCATACTTTTTTCTTCTATTATCTTTATCCAGTTTTAGTATTAGCACAATGTTGATTTCCTAAAATGAGGGGAGAAGTGTTCCTTCTTTTTTCTGTTTTAAATGTTTGATATAATTCATCAGTTAAAATGTGTATGAGCCTGGTATTGTCTGTCGTAAGTAGGTTTTCAAGCTAGGAATATACTTTCTTTAATAAGTGCTATTCAAATTGTATATTTCTTCCAGAGTCAGTTTCATTAATTTGTCTTCCAAGGTACTTCATAGAAGTTGTCCAATTTATTTCAAAAAAGATTTTCTTTTTTTGCGGGGGGGTGGTACTGGGGATTGAACTCCGTTCCTTGCGCTTGCGCAGCAGGCGGCAAAACCACTGAGCTAAATCCCCGGCCCTCAAAAATGATTTTTGTAATATGCTTTTTATATCCTTTTAAATTCTGTAAAATCTGTGGTAATGTCCTCTAAATCTTGATATTGTAATTAAAAATGTATAATTGATATTGTATAATAGGAAGAAAAGGTCTAAAGGAGTAGGGGAAGTGGGATGGGTAGGGGAAAGTAAAGAAGGGAAAAGAAAAAATTTGAGAAAAGGAAAAAAAATGGAAACAAAGTCTTTGTAAATAGGGAAGGGTCGAGGGAGTAAAGGGAGGGCAGGGGAAGGGAAAAAAACAAGAAGCAAGATATGTCATGTAAAGGTACAAGATCCCAATGATGAATGTAACTGTATTGTACCTAAAATGTACCAGTAAACTTAATGGAAAAATAAACAAATAAATAAATAAAATAATGCACATCAAATGAAAAGAAATATAAAAGCAGTGGCTATATGTCTTCTCACTACAAAAACAATAATGATGAGTGGTAAAGCACTAATTAGCTAGATTTAGCCCTTCGCTACATACAGTCATGTGCTGCATGGTCAGGTCAATGATGGAGCACATACACAATGGTGGTCCCACAGATCGTGTTGCCTGGTGGTATTGTTTTCATCTTAGTTTATCTAAGTCCCCCCTTTCTTTGTGTAATGATGAAATCACATGACATACTTCTGAGACTATGTCCACATCATTGAAAAATGTATTACTCTATTTTAATACATGATCTTACACACAATAAAAACATATGAGGTTATTTCTCAATTAAAAATTTAAAGGAAATGAAGCTTAGACCAATAACAATCCTATGGATCTATAGAGTCTTAAGAGGTGTGCTTTGGTTTCCTAAGGGTGCCATAAAAATTGCTATGAACTGAAGAGTTTAAAACAACAGAAATTAATTTTCTTGAAGCTCTGAAAGCTCAAAGTCTGAAATCAAGGTGTCAGCAGGCACACTCTTTCCAGATGCTTTCAGGAAGGAAATGTGCTTGTATCTCCCTGGCTTCTGGTGGGTCTCAGAAATCCTTGGTGCCCCCTGGCTTGTAGGTGGATCTCACCTATCTGTGCTTCTATCTTTTCAGGGCCTTTCTTTGTGGGGCTTCTCTTGATGTCGGTGTGTGCTCTTCTCTTCTCGTAACAACACCCGCCACTGGATTTTGAGTCCACTGTAATCTAGAACAACCTCAGCTTAATAAGTTTACATCTGCAAAGACTCTTTTCAAATAAGTCACATTCACAAGGCCACAGGTTGAAACTTGAATATATCTTTCTGGAGGCCACAATTCAGTGACATTCCACTATCTGCCCACCCAAATCCATTTCTTCCCCAGATGCACAATGCAATCTTGTTATATTAACTGATTCCAAATGTCTTAATTCAGCATCGCTTCTAAGTTCCAAATCACATCTACATATTATTGGCTCAAGTTCCAGATAACATCATATAAATCATTTAAATTAGGTATGTGGAAGATTTATCCTGGGGAAAATTTCTTTTCATCTGTGAAACTGGAAAACAAACAATCTGCTCCTAAAATATGATGCCACAGGTGAAATATTTTCCTTCAGAAAGGGAGAAAATGGAAGGAATAAAGGGTCACTTGTTCCAAGCAAATTCAAATGCAGTACAATGAATTTGATTATATTTCAGCTTGGTAATTATCATTTTTGCCTTGGAGCTGTGATCTTTCTGATCTCTGGCCCACAGAAGCTTGGCTCTCAAGACTTGCACTAGCTTTTGGTACTGGGGATCGAACTGAGGACCTTGCACTTGCGAGGCAGGCTGCAGAACCACTGGGCTAAATCCCCAGCCTAAGCTTTTGAATTATACTCCCAGTTGTGTTACTTTGCTAGAGCTGCCATAACAAAATACCACAGACTGGGTGGCTCAAATAGCAGAAATTTATTTATTTATTTTTTTAATACTAGAGGCTCTGAGATCAAGGTGGTGGAACAGTTGGTTTTCTCTGAGGCTTCTCTCCTTGGCTTGCAGATGACTGACCCTTCTTGTATCTTCATGTGGTCTTTGTTCTTGGTGTCTCTGTCCTAATCGCCTCTTCCTCTCAGGTTGCCAGCTGTGCTGGATTAGGGCACATTGACACTAAGGCCTTGTCTCTAAATACAGTCACATTCTGAGATACTCAGCAGATGGACTTTGGAGGAACATGCATCCAGCCCATGGCAGCAGTCATTCCTTCCTTCTCTTAAAGGCTACCAAGTGGTTGCCACCAGAAAGAAGTTTGGAAGTCTGAGAGCCTTTTTGTCTCATCTCTGTGCCTTCCAGCTCAGGCTGCCAGCGTTTTTGCCGATGTAGTACTCACCAAGGCCCTGCTGCTCTTGGATGTACTCTATGGGGTCCAAGCCAGCTGACAAGAGGACCCCACACAGCACTGTCTGAATGAATCCATCTGAGTTTCTGCCTCTGCGAAGAAGATTGATTGATAGGATCCCTCGTCCACTCACAAACCTCATCTGTCCTGTCGCAGCCCAGTCTTCTCTCTAGAGTGGCCTCTCATAGTTTTGCTCTCTGAGAATTTTTGAAACCTGATGCTGCTGTTCCTTTTTGCTCAATAGTTTCTTGCTCCATTTATGGCTTTCCTGTCATATCTTATTATAAACAGCAAAGGAAAATCAGACTACACCTTCCACACTTTTTTTGAAGTCTCCTCAAATTAAAAAAAAAAAAGAAAAAGATACCTTAGCCAAATACCAAGGTTTATCACTTATAAGTTCTGCTTTTGTCCAACAGCAGATCGTAATTCAGCCAAATTCCTGACACTGTTTAACAAGGTTTACCTTTCCTCCAGGGTTGAAGAACATGTTATCTCTTTCTTTTAGTCTTCCCTATGAACATCTTTAATACTTATATTCTATCGACATCTGATCACGATAACATATATATTCCTTTAGACAACAACTGCAGTTCTCGTCACTTCTTCTTGAGACATTACCAGAATCTCCTTTAATGTCCATATTTCTACTAACAATTTTTTTTTTTTTTTTTTGGTTCCGGGGGGATTGAACTCTGGACCTTGCGCTTGTGAGGCAGGTGGTAGAACCACTGAGCTAAATCCCTGGCCCATTTGTTTTGTTTTTTGAGACAGGGTCTCATTATGTAGTTCAGGCTGACCTTGAACTCACTAGGTAGCCCAGGCTGGCCTCAGACTTGTGGCAATCTTCCTGCCTTAGCCCCCCAAGTGCTGGGATTACAGGCATGTGCCACCACACCCACCTGGACAGTGTCTTCAAGGCAACCCTTGCTTTCCTCTATTAGGTGTTTAAACTTTTTTCCAACTATTACCATCACCCCATTCTAAAGCTGCTTTAACATTTTTCAGAATTTATTATAGTAGTATACTCCACTCTCAGAGCCAAACTGTGTATTGATTTCCAAGGACTGCCAGAACAGTTTCCGAGAACTAGATGGCTTAAAAAAATAAGAATTTGTTTTTCCAAATTCCAGGGGCTAAAAGTCAAAAGACAAGGTGTAGGAAAGTCCACGTCCTCTCCTTGAGCTCTAGGGAAGAATCATTACCTCTTCCTAACTTCTGATGGCTCCCAACAGTCTTTGCCAATATATTTCTGGCTTCACATAGTATTTTCTCCTCCACATGGCACATCCTCTTCATTTCTTATAAGGACACTGAGCATTGGATTTAAGCCTCACCCCAATCCAGGATGACCTTATGACTACATTACAAAGGCTCTATTTCCAAACAAGGCCACATTCACAGGTACCAGGGGCTGAGACTTGAACATACCAGTGAGAGGGACATAATTTAACCCACATTTGAGGGACACAATTTAACTCATACTTGGTGGATTACAGATTTAGCACTAAAATTTTGGGTGACCAAAGAGTAGGAGGAAAATATGATTTATGGTGGAATTTGTAATGTTCCATAATGTAAAAAATTTCAGTAAAAAAACATAAAGACATTTCACAGAGGAGAAGAGAGTGATCTTACAGATCCCTACAGTTCTAAGTTTAATTTTGCTCTTTCCTACAGCATCCCAGCAAATAGGTAATGAGATCAGTCTAAAGTTTAATTCAGTAAAAGAAATTCTGGAAATGGTGATAGTTTGGTTTTTATTCTTCAATGTTGCCATCAGCAAAACCCCAGATGTAATTTTTATCTGCAGTTGATTCTGACCTCTGTCCTCTGGCTGTGACTAGAGTCTAGTTTAATCGACAACTGCAGAGAGTTGGCCTGATGTGAAGGATGAGTGGGATAGAGCCATGAGGAGGAGCCAGAGACCTAAATGAGCAGGAAGTGAGGCAGACAAGATTAGGGCAGTAAGAGTAGCTGGATGGTGGAATCATTTATTTCTCTTAGATTTGACCCCAGTCCAGCTGTCAGGGACTCATTGGAAGGGGGGAATGGTTTAAACAGAACAAGCAATTTTCATGAAATCTCTTGAAAACACTGGGGCTTCCGCAGCCCTGCTTTTCTACCCATGTGGCTCACTGTAACAAAAAGCAGAGTAGGCTTTGCTATATGGGGAATTCCTGAGGACACAGAGCCACTCTGGCTTCTCAGTTTTGCTTTGGCATGGTCCATCACTCCTGGTGCTAGCGGTAGAGGTGTTGACTGGCAGTCAGAGCTCAGTAGGGGCAGTGCCTGGGAAGGTTGGTGGCATTAAGCAGTGGTGCCTGTGAGAAGTGGTGGTGTCTGGCAAAGATAGTGGAGCTTGGCAGCAGAGGCAATCCCCGGTGAGAGGTGGCTGAACTGTGGGCCTCAGAGCACAGCTGACCTCGTGGATCTTCCTTCCCAGGCAGAGGATATTCCCACAGGGCCAAGTGAGAGACCATGGAATGAGTCACATCATGGGATAATTGGGACTCTGTGGACATGTGAGAAGTCTCTGAGGTTGTCCAGAAGATAATGATTAAGTGTAACTTTGAGGTGTAGGGCTGAGTTTTACAGGTATAAAAGTTGAAAATCAAAGAGATAAGGTTGTATTGGTGTGGAGAAGGAAACAGAACATCTTCACACTGAGTTTTTCCTTGTGGAAGTGCTCTTAGGCTCAGTTTAATCAATGTCTACAGATGCTTATGTGGTGAACCCATGACAGTATGTCACATCTCTGTGTGAATACCTCTGCTTTAGGCATTGTTTCCTTTCCATCTTCCCAAAGTCCTTCATCACAATGGCAAGGAATCTTAAGGTTTTGTTGTTTGGATTTTAATCACTGTTGAAAGATTCCAGAAGGCCCCAGCCCGGTGGTATTTGGCCATCCACGTGGACTGCTGAGGTGCAAGGCACATGCGTCTGAGTCCCAGCTCAAAGAGTTACACTCGGGCACATATTTCAGGACATTTGGGGCTGAAGTTCATTGCCTGCAGTTTGTTGTCTCTTCAGTCCTTCCTGACTGCCTCCCTAGCTGACCATCAAAGGACATCAGAAAGGCCTGATGGGACCTTGCTAATCGCTGATGCCATTGAGCACAACTAGGAATAAGTTCCACCTCGCTAGCTATATTATTCCAGCCAATTTCTCTGAGGGTGGAATGTATGCTCAAAATCACTGTCTCCTGGAGGAAGCATAGCAAGAACGGCCAAGCCAGACAAAATTGAGTTCAAGTCCCAGCTCAGATGATTGTACTTGAGCTCAGTAAATAATGATGATGATTGCCACCTGTCAGGAGGATGATCGAGGCTGGTGACTGCTTTGCAGAGCCTTCTGGAACAGGATGTAGAACACCTCCTCTTTTCACATGGACTGCTACCACCCTCTGTGAGGAATGATGATTTTCAGGCAGAGGAATGCAATGGATCCTTTTGGTCAAGCTCTGCATATCCAGCAGCTGCTCACACGGTCCCTGGAGTCCTGCATCCTTGTCTTTTCTCAGACAGAGCCCTCACTGACTGTGTGGGAATCAGGGTTGGCTGTGGACTAGCAATGTGAGCTACACAGCCGCTCCTTTGTTCTGATCTCACCTGGGAAGAGACACGGAGTCCGACTTATCAGCATCCTTGGTGTCTCAATCTCTTGCCCAAGGGAAGAACAGCTGGACTTCATTATATTTTCAGTGCATTTTACTAGCAGGGTGTGTCTTACTCACCATGACAGAAGTTCATGCTTGGGCCTTCTCATAGTGAGGTCACTTTGCCCTTAGTAGCCAAAAGCTGTCCTCCTCCAACAATGTTTGATGCTTTCTGGCTGTAGAATTGAGTTCCCAGAGTGAAATGTTTTAGACTAGGAAGGGCTGCTTGTGTAATGAAGTGATCTTACTTTGGAAATTTCTTCTTTGAACAAGGGTTTTCATACTTTTGTTGATTTTTCAGTGGTGAAGGAGCAATACAGATTTTACATGTCTGGCTTGGTCTAGCAGTGTCAGGAGAGCCAAATTAGGATGATGTGGAGCTCCATTGGCATTAACTCATTGACAACTCAAAAAGAGACAGAGTGAATGATTCACACAATGCCTGTCCTTGCTAGTTTCCTATTTTTCAAAAATTTCAGTATCATTCCCCTAAGGGGCTTTTTGAACATGTTTTTCCCCATAAAATTATGAAACCACAGATAAACCGTATGCTTAAGTGCTACATCTCTATCTGTATTTTATATATGAAATAGTAGAATTCCAGCCATCTGTTCTGCACATCAGTGTTTCCCCCTTGATCAGTGAGCCTCACCAGTTGGCTAAAACATGCCTTGTGCACACAGTCCACAGTTTGCTGTGGTATAACCAATTGGGAAGAATCATGTTGGCTGGAAAAACCCAGTTACCTGTGTTTTCCTGTGGAACTCTGCTTATTTCTCCATGAACCTTTATGAAGGGACAAGGCAGAATAACTTTTTGAAAATATTATTGT
Organism: Heterocephalus glaber; assembly: GCF_053883595.1. Taxonomy (NCBI): domain Eukaryota; kingdom Metazoa; phylum Chordata; class Mammalia; order Rodentia; family Bathyergidae; genus Heterocephalus; species Heterocephalus glaber. The sequence goes on from NW_028258323.1 coordinate 2,424,126, forward strand.
TGTTTTCCTGAGGAAATGCAGTCAAATGTTCATAACTCTGATTTCCCCCATCTTGTTAGTGTTAGACCCAGAGAGAAAGAACCAACCAGAGGCCGATATTAAATCCACACAGGAGTTTATTACTGGCCAGGACCCGAGCCAAGCACTGGACTCGAGCCCCGACTAGGGGGAGACAAACATGTTTTATACACCTTTAAGGCCAACAGTTTCTAGGCCCCCTATGGGATAGAACTAGCAAAGCAAGCAAAAGGTATAGAAGCAGAACGTCCTGCAGTTAGAACAATAGTTGGTTAATTGTTGTTTCTAAAGAGACTTTCTAAGGGGAGGAGGTTGCTAAGCTTCCTTCTTCTGAGTTCATCTGAAGGGCAGGCAGGTGGGTCAAGCAGCAATATGGAGTCTGTTTTGCTAACTAGGGTCCTTCAGTTAGCACTTGCTGTACAAGTTGGTTGAGATTTGGCAAAAAAGCAGGACACTCTTCTCTTGTATATTCCCTTCTTTATTCCCACAGTCACATTCCTGATATCAGCCTGGTCAGATCACTCACTTCAGCTGCTTTCCTCGCTGGGGACTCATACTCCCAGTGCCACTGCTCTCAGGAACTGGGGAGGTCACAGGAGTGGGCCAGGATCCCTGGCAGCTGATGGTCGGTCTCTGTACCAGGTGAGAAGGTGGAACTTGGGGACTGGAAAATGAGAGGTCCACCCACAGGTGCTGGTGGCTACTCAACCCATGCAGTCTTATTGTCCCAGAGAAATCTATCTGGTGTTGCTAGAGGATTTTACTGTCTTGAAGAGAAGCTAGAGTCTAAATATGTGATTATTAAATATTAATCTATCCTGTTTAGGCCAAATACAACAAGTCTGGGGGCTGGGTTGGGCCTCCACCCACCCACTTTTGGCCATAATTACAGATATTCACTTCACCCCAATTTGGCTCATCCTACACACTGTTTTCACTGTTTTCCCTCTCCCATCATGTTGCTTTCCTGGTTAAAAGCTTGCGCAGCTCCTCCTGCCTACCAGGTCACTGCTTCTCTCAGGAGCCAGGCACTTGAAGCCACCTGCTGCTTTACAAAACTTCTGCCCTTTGCTTATCTGAAAGTCTTTTTCTCTTTTCTTTGCCTTGTAGTTTTCTGCCTCTCTGCTTTTACTTAGTATTAAGTAAAATGTTTAAACATTGACCAGTGTTTCTTCTGCCTGAACCTTTCATGGTTAACTCCTCCCAACCTTTCCAGGGCCTGGTACCCAAGGAGTTTAGATGCCTCCTACCCAAGGAGCTCCCTCTGCTGTGTCTGGTAGGAAGTTGTCTTTCTGCAGACTCTGCCAGCTTGTGATTGGCGATGAAGAGCTGGAGTCACCTGGTTCAGAGTCAGCGCTGTGTCCATGTTCACCCTGGCTCAGAAGGGGTGGCTCATCAACCTCCTCCCTTCACTGTTCATCTCTGATTTTTTGTCCTGGGTCACAGGGGAAGAGCATCTTAACTTACTTTTTACCTTTGGAACTTTTTATGGTGTACCCTCATTAATTGTGAAAGGGTCTCCTCTTCCCTATTATGTCACACCTTCTAGCAGGGATCACTTGGTTTTTTTTTGTTCATTAAGTTTATTGGTACATTTTAGGTATACAATATAATGACATGCATCACTGGGAATTTGTACCTTTACATGAGTATCTTGGTTCTTATTTTTTCCCCATTCCCCTGCCCTCCCTTCAACCCCTCCACCCCTCATTATTTACAAAGACTTTGTTTCCATTTTTTTCTTTTCTCATATTTTTTCCTTTCCCCTCTTTTCTTTCCCCTCCCCCTTCCCCTTCTCATTTGGAACTTTTCTTCCTATTTCGCATTATCTGTTATACATTTTGTTATTCATTTATACTTTCAGTTTCTCACACCAAAGAAACTATTTGGTATTTACACATGTGTGTCCTATTTATTTCATTCAAGAGTGTGGCCTCAATGTGCAGAGGATCATCTCTTTTATAGTCTTGATTCTCCACAGTGTCAAGTACTTAATAAATATTTGTAAAATGAGTATTTGGAACTCTGTTGATTGCTCCTTCCCATGCTTCCCAAGAGCTCCAGGTCTATTGTCACTATGTCACTTGAAGAGGACCAAATGGAGGGAAAGCAAATAGAAGGAAGGACAATGAGCTAAGAACCACCAGCCTTCTCCTATGTTTGCTTTGGCTCAAATGCTAAGCTTTTTAAACATTTCTAAAACATTGGCCAGTGTTGTTTTCATCTTCATCTCTCGAATGACCAGTGATGTTGAACATTTTTTCATATGTTTATTTGCTGCTTTTACTTCTTTGTCTGAGAAGTGATCATTTCAGATGCCCATTTTTGAACTGGGTCTTTGAATTTGGGGGGTATGATTTTTTTCAGTTCTTTATATATTTTAGGTAGTAATCCTTTGTCTGAGGTGAAGCTGCTAAAATTTTTTTTTCCCACATTGTAGGTTGCCTCAGCTCTGTTGGTGGCTTCTCTTGCAGTGCAGAAGCTTTTTAATAAGATGAGATCCCAGTTGTTGATTCTTTGTGCTAGTTCCAGTGCTACTGAGGTTTTGTTCACTGAGATTCTACCTCACCCCAGAAAGAATAGCTGCTTTCAAGAAATCAACCAATAACAAATGCTGGTGGGGGTATGAGGAGAAAGGAACCCTTCTCCATTGTTGGTGGGAGTGCAGACTGGTGCAACCACTGTGGAAATCAGTATGGAGATACCTCAAAGAACTAGGACTAGAGGTCCCATTTGACTCAGCTATTCCTCCGCTGGGGATCTTCCCAAAAGAATTAAAAGGATCATACCACAGTGATATATGTGCACCCATTTTTATAACAGCACAGTTTGTAATAGCTAAAACTTGGAAATAGCCCAAGTGCCTATCAACTGGAAACTGGATAAAGAAGATGGGTTTTTTTTTTTAAGAAAATGGAGTACTACTCAGCCATAAAGAATGAGAAACTAGAGTCATTTATAGCTAAATAGATGCATATTGAGGCGACACTCTTAAGTGATATAAATAGGACACACATGTGTAAATACCGAATAGTTTCTCTAGTGTGAGAAACTGATAGTGTAAACAAGAGTTAAAATGATTAAAATGAATAATTGATAATGTGAAATAGGAAGAAAAGGTGCAAAGGGGTAGGGGAAGTGGGAGGGGAAGGGGAAAGGAAAGAAGGGAAAGGAAAAAATATGAGAAAAGAAAAAAATGGAAACAAATTCTATATAAATAGGGAAAGGTGGAGGGGGTGAAGGGCGCACAGGTAATGAGGAAAAAATAAGAACCAAAATACATCATGTACAGGTACAAGCCCCAATGACAAATGTAAATGTATTGTATACCTAAAATGTACCAATAAAAGAATTTAAGCAAAAAAAAAAAAATCATTGGCTAATGAAAATTTAATACAAAGTTGATAGGCCTTTGTTTTAGCATGCTGTTAAACATTTACCAGTTTTTAAAAGTTGAAATTCTCGAAGGACTAAAGAAAATACAATCCCTAGATTTCCTGACCTGCAGGAAGGCCCTTGCTTTCTCCTTTGCCTTCTGTGTCCAGGCAGTGTGCTTGAAGTGGCCACAAGAGGGCAGTGCGAGCCACCGCGATCTTCACAGAGGAGCGCACTGAGTCATTCTTCCTCCTATGTGCAGTCAATGGACCCATCATGATCATGCTCTCTCCTTGTGCTCTCTTCGGCAATACGTATGCTAAAATTGGAACGATCATGTTCTCTCCAGCTGGTTATCAAAGAACGAACATGGGTCTTCTCTTTCTGCATCTACAGAGAATATAACTGGCAGTGGTCAGCTCTCTAAACAGCCACTCTCCTGACTGAAATAAATCCTCATGGTGAAGTCTGAAGGACATGCAGTCCTTGTTCTTCAATTATGCTGTGTTTTTTTTTCCACCTTTGCATGAAACCAGAACCCTGAGAAAACCATGTTCTTGGGTCCCCTGCTTTGGCTCCTTTCGAATGATTTATTTTCAGTCATGACTTGGCCTCTCTCAGTCCCTGTGTTGAGGGATTCCTTAAAAAATAGCTCTTTAAAATGCATTATTGTATCAAGATAAGGATTTTGTCTATAATTTCTCAAAACGCTCTCTTTCTGAGTACCCAGGGGAGAAATTTTGCTTCAAATGCAGAACTCTTTCCTCTCCCTGCTGGGGCTTCATTTATTCTACCAGTAAGTGCGGCGTGTCCATCTCCATTGGGCACTGCTGGGTGCTGGAGACAGAGCAAGGAACAAAGAGGGATTTCTGTCCTCCTGGAGCTTCTGGTTAGTGGAGGAAACAGATGCTTATTTATCATTCAGATGATTGTATCACGACAAACTTAAGTGCCATGAAAATGGGCACTTGCTCTGAGTGCGAAGCAGGGGGTTCCCCACAGCTGTGCTACCTAAAGGGTAGGAGACATTTCTGACCTCGGGGACCACAGTGGGGAGGGAAGGAACCAATGTGCATTCTGGCAACTGGAAGAAGAATTGCAGGTGAACTGACTTGCACTTTACACAGTGGGGGTTAGGGATGGGGCAGACTGGAGGGGGAGAGCCGGCAGGTCCTGTGTATCTTTCCACTTGCTGCTTTTTGTCTTCCTCTGTCTCCCCTTCAGGAGAAGCATGTTTGTGGAACAAGGTGGGTATAAACAAAAATCTATTATTCCAAGTTGCATCAAGAGCAGACTCCACCTGGAATGGAATGGAACCAGTTCTACACACTGCTCTGGCTACCAAGGCCCGCTCATGCCCATGGCTGTCACTGCTCGTGATGTCCCACCCTGGCTGAGCCGGGGGACCCCACAGCACGGGGGCCTTCCTGTGCTGCAGGGAGGAGGCTTGTAGTATCCATCCTTCCTAGCGTGCAGGATACAGAACTCTTTGTAGAGGACCAGTTTATGGCCGCTTCAAAATGACAGCCCCGCCTTCTGCCTCCTGGTCCTGGTAGGCATGACATTTAGTTGTCTCTTCCAGAGCATCCCAGGAATAAACCCATGTAAGTAAGAAAGCAGTGTTTTATAGTTGCTTTTTAGAATCAATTTTATTTGTTTTAAGAAATTTTTATTAGTATATATATATTTTTTGGTACTGGGGATCGAACTCGGGTCCTTGAGCTTTTGAGGCAGGCAGCAGAACCACTGAGCTAAATCCCCGGCCCCTATTAGTATATATTTGCAGTACACAATGATCACCTTCATCGTGAGGAGCTGGTATGTGTTCATGACACAGATTAATTCTTCTTACATCCCCTTCCCCTCCGCAGAGTTGTTTTCTGAGCTGTGCTGTGCTGAGTGTGTGGTGGAGAGAGGCTGCCGGGGACACTTCGTGGTCACCCGCCCCTGTCTCCTCTGTTACCTCTCTTCTTGGTACCCAGTTGAAACAAGGCTGTCATGCAGATAAAACAGAACCTGTCACTGCCTCTTACCTTTCCCATGTCAGGAAAAAGCCTATTTCTGAGTCACTGTTCATTATAGTAACATATTGGATTTAATATAGAAGAGGAAAAAGAATGAAAAACAGGAAAACCAATTGGAGATCCCAGTCGAGAGTGGTTGTAGATAGGGTTTCTTATACATTTTGCCTCAGCCAAACAGGGCTCCTTCCCGGACTTCCAAACTCACCAAACATGTCATTGCCACAGGACTCTTGCACTAGCTGCTCCCACTACCTGGAATGTTCTTTTTGTTTAGAACTATAAGTCTGATTTGTTCACCTTCTTCTAGTTTTTTTTAAAAAATTTTTTCCCATTAAGTTAATTGGTACATTTTTGGAATAAAATACAGTTACATTCATCATTGGGATCGTGTACCATTACATGAGTATCTTGATTTTTATTGTTTTCCCCTTCCTCTGCCCTCCCTTCACCCCTCCACCTTTCCCTATTTGCAAAGACTTTGTTTCCATTTTTTTCCTTTTCTCATATTTTTTCTTTTCCCTTTTTCCCATTCCCCTACCCCTCCCACTTCCCCTGCTCCTTTAGACCTTTTCTTCCTGTTACACAATATCAATTATACATTTTAAAAATTACAATATCAAGATCTAGGAGACATTACCACAGATTTTACAGAATTTAAAAAGATATAGGAAGCATATTTCAAAAATCTGTTTTGAAATAAATTTGACAACTTCTAAGAAGTACCTTGGAAGACAAATTAATGAAACTAACTCTGGAGGAAATATAAAATTTGAATAGCACCTATTAAAGAAAGTATATTCCTAGCTTGAAAACCTACCTATATGACAACAGCAGGCTCATATACATTTTAACTGATGAATTATATCAAATAATTAAAGCAGAAAAAAGGAAGGAACACTTCTCCCCTCATTTTAGGAACTCAACATTGTGCTAATCCTAAAACTGGATAAAGATAATAGAAGAAAAAAGTATGAACATAGAAATCTGTTTAACAAAACAAACTATTAAAAGTCAGATCTGGCAGTATGTAGAAAGTGGTTTTGTTATAGGGATGGCAGTGTTGGTTCAGCATTGGAAGATCCACCCCCAAAAGTCATCATTTTAACAGAAGAAAGGAAAAAGCCATATGATCCTGTCAGTAGTTGGAGAAAAAGTATTGGGCTAAATTCTACAGCTGTTCATGGTAAAAGCTATCAGGAGACTAGAAGTAGAACAGAACCTTCTCAACAGATAAAAGACATGTAGTCCATACTTCCAGTGAGAACGCCTTATATGAATGGAGAAGATACAATGCTTTCTCCTTAAGGTGGGGAACAAGGGCAGATATGCTTACTCTTTATTTGTCTATTAAACTTTGAAACCTAGGCCCCACCAAAATAGTCTGGCAATGAAACGACACAATTAGGATAGGATTGGCAAGGTAGAAGCAAAATCTCTATATGTAGATGAAATGATCATCTACAGAGAAAATACTAAGAAATCTCTAGGAGCCCCTAGAACTTGTATTTGAATTTAGCAGGATTAGAAAACACAAGGTATATGTAAAAATTCAGGTCTATATATACTTGCTATAAATGAAGAATTGGAAATTGAAATGTAAAAGTTATGTAGGAGTACAAAGGACCTAGAAAAGTTAAAAAAAATGTTGGAAGAATTAGTAGCTAATTTTAAGACTTCTTCTAAAGCTACAGTAATCAAGGCAGTGTTGGTGTAAGGAAAGACATATAGATCATTGGAATAAAACAGAGAACCTAGAAATAGAACCACACATATATGGTCCACTGAGTTTTGAAAGATTATTTAACATTAGCATTTTATAGAATAGAAATTCAATTCAGGAGCCGAGGAAGTGATAGTGTTTTCAGCAAATGGCACTAGAACACCTGGTATCCATATATAAAAAATTAACCACAACCCTTTATTTCCATACATAAAAATAACTTGAAGGGATCTATGAACCTAAATATGAAAGCCTAAAAGTATAAAACTTTAAGAAGAAATTATAAGGGAAAATGTTTATGAATTTAGGGTAGGCAAGAACTACCTAGTATACAAAAGACATGATGTATAAAAGAAAAAAATTGATAAATGAGATTCCATCAAAATTTAGAACTTTAAATGACATCATTAAAATGAAAAGTCGTCCTTAGACAGACCATATTTACAATGCATATAACCTATGAGCAGAATATATAAAGAATTCTTAGAGCTCATTAATAGACAACCCAATTAAAAAGTAGACATAAGAAGATGATAAATAGCCAGTACAGCACAAGGAAAGGTGTGCAACTCTAGAATCAGAAAAATACTAATCAGTACAATAACAAGATTGAATTATATACTCATTAGGGAGATGAACTTAAAAGTTTTAAAAGCCCTGTCATGACTTTTTCTTTTTGTTAGATTCTCCCGCTTTGCGTTTAATTTGTCACACCCAATGGATTCATTCTGCTGGGTTTCCTGGGGTTGTGATCCTCATTGTCTTTTCCTAGCATATTGTCTAAAATTTTTTGGAGTGCCAGTTTGATATTCATGAAGTTCCTGAGGTTCTCTTTATCATGAAAGGATCTTATTTCTCCATCAATTTTGAAAGATAGTTTTGCAGGGTACATCAATCTGGGTTGGAGGCTGTTTTCCTTTAGGGCTTGAAATACATCACTCCAAGCTCTTCTTGCCTTGAGGGTTTGCATTGAGAAGTCTGCTGTGATTCTGATGGGCTTTCCTCTGTATGTGATTTCTTTTCTCTCACTGCTTGTAAAATTTTGTTCTTCTGTTGGATTTCTGGAATCCGAACTGTTATATGCCTATGTGTAGATTTTTTTTGATCAAGGCTAGCTGGAGTCCTATATGCCTTACTTCTCTGTATGTCAAGTTCTTTTCCCCTCCTTGGGAAGTTTTCTGCCATCACTTCTGTGAACAGTTTTTTTATGTCATCTGCACTCTCTTCTGTTTCTTCATTGACTCTGATCAGTCCTTTGTTATTCTTCTTTGCATCGTCTAGCAGCTGCAGGATTGATTTCTCGTGTTCTTTTACAATTTTAAAGCAATTTTTCTTTTCCTGGTCACTAATTGCAATCTTTTCTTCTGTATCTGAAATTCTATCCTCACATTGGTTCATTCTGCTGCTCAGACTTTCGATGGAGTTTTTTGTTTTTTTTGGTACTGGGGATTGAACTCAGGACCTTGCACTTGCAAGGCAGATGCCAGAACCACTGAGCTAAATCCCCAGCCCTTCGATGGAGTTTTTAATCTCCTGGAAATCTGTTTGCATCTGTTTCATGGATTCCATTTGTTTTCTATGTTGGGATTCCATCATGTTCCCCAGATCCTCTATTTTTTTTATCTGTGTCCTCTCTCGATTTATTAATCATGTCTTGCACCATGAGCAAAATCTTTGCTGTTACCTGAGCAATTATTTCTGATTTCATTTTTCCCAGATCCTCTTTTGTTGCCAGTTCAGAGAGTCCAGGTGGTTGAGTATCAGATTGTTCCATCTTGTTTCCCTTTGGGGTTGCTGTAGGTGAGTGATCCAGAAGTCTGTTTTTGAGACTTGTTTACATGTCTTCTCATTTCCACGGGGTGGGGGTGCTTCTGGCACCCACACGGCTCACCTTCTCTGCCCTAGGAGCTTGGGATGGCGGTGGAGGAGCTTCCTTCTGGGTGCTGGGACTGGTTCAGCTTCTCTGCCCTAGGAGCTTGGGATGGCGGTGGGGGAGCTTCCCTTCGGGTTCTGGGACCGGCTCACCTTCTCTGCCCTAGGAGCTTGGGATGGTGGTGGGGAAGCTTCCTTCTGGGTTCTGGGACCGGCTCACCTTCTCTGCCCTAGGAGCTTGGGATGGTGGTGGGGGAGCTTCCTTCCGGGCCCGGGACCGGCTCAACTTCCCTCCTTCTTCTAGTTTTTGATTGAATATTGTTTTCTGAATAAGGTGCACCTTGATAACCCTGTTTAAAGTTGGCCATTCCCTTTAACTTCGGATTCTTCTCCCCTCATCTCAGAGGTTAGAAAATTATGACTTCTCACCACCTGTTTTTTGAAATCAAGTTTTACTGGGACACCGATGCATTTATTTATTTTTTTTAATGTTTTAAACATGGCTGCTCTTGGCCCATGGTGGCAGAGCTGAGAGATAAGATGGACCACAAAGTCTAAAATAAATTTTAGCTGACTCTTTACTGAAAATTTATCAGTGCTGCCCCATTCAATTCTTCTCATTTCATTGATAACTTTTACTGTACAGATACCTATATGTCTATATCTATTTATCTATCTATATTTTATTTATTTATTTATTTTGGTACCAGGGATCAAACTCAGGTCCTTGTGCTTGGAGGGCAGGTGGTGGAACCACTGAGCTAAATTTCTGGCCCTCTATATTTTATTTTTAAAAAATTTCCACAAGGGCAGAGATTTGTTTGGTCAGTGGATTCCTACAGTCAACAGTGCATAGATCATCAGTAGCTCTTTGTTGAGTGAATAGTTGATGCATGAATAAATATAAAGTGTGCCACAAGCCCAGAGGTTATGACCATTGTCACTATTTCATTGTAGTCAGCACTGTTCAAAAGAGGAAGCTGTGCAGGACACCAGCTGTATTCCTGGCCACAGAGGTAGCAAGCTGGGACTGTCACCATCTCTGAGGAAATGTTCTGAGCCTTATATACCTGCTTACTTGTTCCAGACACCTACACAGTCCCCAAATAAACACTAGAGGAAAAGGCTTTTTTACAAAAGTAAACATCTTTTACAGCTCTAAAATGTTTGGCTGTTGTCAGGGAAGTGCTGTTTTCCTGTTCAGACAGAGCAATGCCTATTTTTACACTGTAGCCAGACAAGACTTAATTATTGAGTGCTTTTAACCTAGGTCTTCATGTCTCTTGAAAGAAGAGAGGAAGGGACCAGGTCACCCTTTGACCAAGAAAATAAAAGGCATGGCCTTCCAGTTCCTTTTAGCCATTGATGAAATTGTTTATATGGGTTATGTTTCTTTTTTTTTTTTTGGTACCAGGGATCGAACTCGGGACCTTGTACTTGAGAGGCAGGTGGTGGAACCACTGAGCTAAATCCCTGGCTGCCTGGGTTATGTTTCTTGATCACATTAGCAAACCCCAATTTTCATAAAATAGTCTTGGATCTGTGTGAAACCTGCAGCAGCCACTGCGAAAGCATTAAGCACAGAGAAGGTCTAATTAATATTCTGAAACATTTTTATTTCTGTTCAGTTTCTGATTGCTACCTAGTTTCAGTTTTCAAGAGCACAGTTGTGTCAGCACAGGTGTACTTTTGGGATAGGTTTGGAGCAGGAGCTTAGAGTTATAGATGTACAACAGGGCTGCCCTGTGACTGCTGGTTTCTACAAGGGTGTCTGGCCTTGGGCAGAGCCTGAGAACACTTTAGGCTGTCATGGCTGGGAAAATGCTGCTGGCCTCTTTGAGGTAGAAGCCAGGGGTGCTGTTCCACAGTGCTCAGGACGACCCCCCTACCCCAACTCCTCTGAAGACCATGCTTTCCAGGATGCCAGCTGTGCTGAGGTGGAGAACTTTGCCCCACACTGTAGTTAATGTGTCCCCTTTCCTTTCTAAAGTGCTTGCTTTCTTGCTGCTTTAACAGTGTCATCACATGCACCCCAGGGTTCACATAGGTATCCGTTATCTCTTCCACTGGGTGGGGGCAGTGACCCAGGTGCCAGGAACCACCCAAGTATAATCAGACCTAAGGAAGGGTACTGTTAGTATTTATCAGAGAGAATCGTGTCTCTCCACATGTACAGCTCATTTCCTTGGAGCTGATATTTTTCAAAGTTTAAAGAATTTAAGGAAGCCCAGATTCTACATGCCAGCTCTCCCCCTGAGAGATTTTAGAGAGAGGCCCAGACACAGGGGCAGAGGTCCGCTCTGGAGTCCACAGCTGGGCTTTGGCTCTTCTCAGTCTGTCCTTGGTCCTCTTATGGCAGAATGTTTCTTGCAGTCTCTGTCCTTGTCCTCCTGGTGATCACCTGGCTTTCTTGGCTTCTTCCTTTTCTTGAAGGGTACTTCCGTTCCATCTTCTGATTTCTTTCCCACTAATTTACCAGATTCAGCATTTCATCAACTCTCTTTTGTAACTGAAGCATCCTTGTGAGGTCTCAGGCTTTGGCCAATAGCTTTTCAGCAAACTTTCTGAACAAATAGAGTGCCCTTTACAGATGAAGTTGATGAATAAAATGTTCCTAGTTTTTAATAAGTATTTTCACTTGAGTGTTTAATAATTTTATTCCACCTAGTCCCTCTTAGCTAATGGCTAAATAATAATTAGCACATATAAATCAATGAAATCACTTCACAAATATAAACTGAGGTTTAAAAAATAGTTTTGTGGCTTTAAATTAGTCTCCTAATGCCTTAGACATCTAAATCTCCCAATTTTTGTTGGAATAAACTACGTTTGTTTGTATTTAATTTCATAGAGGTCTTGGGCTCTTGTGGACATAAGGCTGGCATGGTGGCAGTGACTTTATTCAAATGGAGGATCCAATGAACCCCCTTGCAGGGCAGGAAGCTCATATTATTACATACAGCGCATCTCCTCACTAAAAGAATGGGTCTTGAGATGGGGTTGTGTGCACTTCTACAAAGACCTCTAATGGTTGTGAAGAGGTTTGGGGCTAGGCCAGAGCATCTGGGCTTAGAGAGATCTTAGGAAAAGTTGCCCCCTCCACAGATTGGAAAGCTTTTAGCTATAGAGGATTAAATTGAATAAGTCGTGGGTCCTCCCCATTAAGGTATTTCTTATATTTTTACGTTTTCTTAGAAGAGGAGAAATATAATGAAACTTACCTTTCATTTGTGCTTGATCACTCTTAGATAACATCCAAACCCCTCACACTGGCCTCCAAGGCCTGGAGCTGCAGGCATCACAACCTCGCTGTCCCATGTCCCACAGCTCTGTGCCTGGGCACTCACTCTGCCTCAGATCGCTGGCCTCTCCCAGCTCCCCAAACAGCCCAGTCACTGTGGCCCAGGGATTTGTACTGGCTGTCCTGGAGCCCCGGATGTTTTTCTCTTGCTTATCCTATGGGCTCACTTCTCTCATCAACCTCAAGTCTTGGCTCCAATTTCTCCTCAAGAAGACTTCTTCAGACCACACTATTCAATACTGCAAACTACACCTTTTCCTTCTTTCCTTGGCTCTTTTGATCTGTCTTCTTTGCTCAACATCCCTTTTCCCCTTTTTTATATAGCATTAGTGATCTCCTAACAAACCAATTCACTTACTCATAATGCCTTGTGTTTATTTCCTGCCTGGCCCTGCAGGAATGCTGACTTCTCACAGGCAGCAGGCTCAAGAACCCAAACCAGCGCTGGCTGGTTACAACCAGTCCATATGTGACTGTTGAGTAAGAGAGTAGTTTGGCTGGCAGAGGAGTAACAGAGGGGCTTTGATGAGGAATCTGTGTTGTGAAGAGGAGAGCTTGAAGATACCACACAACTAGAAGAGAAGGAACCACAATGGAGGTGAGGGTAACATATATTGCACCCTAATTTTCTCTAGGATTTGCCTCACTGACAGGTACCAAGGTGTGGGTAGATTCCTGGATGTCGCTGTGCAGAGGCGGCTATTTCCAGTGGATTTTAGGACATGTGTGTGTCTAACAGAGACAGGCAGAAGAAGGGGAGGCATTGAAATAGCATGGCTAAGACATTTCCTGTCACTCACATGACTTCTTCTACCTTCTTCCTCTATACCCCCAACCTTTCTGCTTATACCTGCAGCATGCCATTTGGTTTTATTTTTATGGTCAGACATAAATGATGAACTCAAGATATCTCTGGATATAACCCTAAATACCTGTCAGGGCCACAGTGAGACAAAACAACTTCATTTTTAACAGACACAAGACGAAGATGACTCATCAGACAAAACAAATCTAGTTTTACAGACCCTTGTGGACACTCCCCATGCACTTGGGCTGAATGAGAGGAAGAACAGAAATGTTCCGAGAAGATAAAGACAAATCACACTAGTTTATGTGGCCCTTGGCCCCAGAATCTGCAGTGGGTGCTGGTAGGAGCTGTGTAGCCATGTAGGATGGGGATCACATGGCCTGGGTTTAATCCTTGTCTCTTCACTCGATAGCTGAAAATTTTCTACTTTTAAAATTCCCACTTTCCACCTGTAAATGTCCCATGAGAGTGTCATGAGCCTGACAGGAGCTAACATACAGGTGATGTGTCCGTCACAGGCCTGCATGAGGGGCCCTACTAAGCGCACTGTGCTGCATGTGTGGTCTGACAGCCTGCATTAGCATCCTGCCTTTGCTGCTTGCTTGCCGGGCTCCTTGGGCAGATGCTTCGCCTCACTCTGCTCAGCTTCCTTGCTTTTGAAAGGGGGCAAATTATTCACTGTACAAAATAGTCACAAAGACCCAGTGACATTAAGATAAATAACTTAGGAAAGCCTTGGCACACAGCAAGCCCCCCACAAAAGACAAGCTATTATTGTTTTTTTCTCTCAATTTAAAAAACTGTGGTTATAGATATAAAGTATTTGCCATAAAATTTACTTTCTTAACCATTTAACAATGCCTAGTTTAATGGTATTAAATATATTCATGATGTGCAACCATCACCAACATCTGCCTCTAGGATTCTTTCTCTCGTAAAACTGGGATCCTATCCCTGTTAAACAGTAACACACCCCCTCCTTGGCCCCTGGAAACCTCCCTCCCACTTTCTGCCTTTATGTTCTTTATCACTCTAGGTACTTCACTTGAGTAAAATCTCACTGTTTTTATCCCTTGGTGATTGGCTTATCTCACATAGCATAATGTCCTCAAAGTTTGTCCATGTTATAGAATGTATCAGAATTTCCTTCCTTTTTAAGGCTGAAAAATATTCTATCAGATACATATGTAAGAGTTTGCTTGTCCATTTGTCAGTGGGCACTTGGACTGCTTCCGAGTTGTAACTATGGTGAATAAGGCTGCTATAAACATGGGTGTAAACATATCTCCTTAAGAATTACTCTCAACTATTTTGCATATCTACTCAGAAGTGCAATTGCTAGATATGTAATAATTCTATTTTTAATTTTATGAGGACCCACTATACAATGGCTTTATCTTTTTACATTCATATCAGCAATACCCCAAGGTTGCAATGTACTCCAACATTTGCTTCTTTTTTTTTATAGTAGTCACGCTAATAAATGAGGTAGTAACTATCTACAGCAACAATTACTGCTATTACTACAAATGCTGCTCCTACATTTACTAGGCAATGTGAGAAGGTTGAAAACAATTTAAAACCATAAATTTAGTTCTCCAAAGGGACTTCTGGTTATGGAGTTTAAAAACAAATTTTCTCATCTTCTTACCCAGTTGCCTTGTTATTAAGTTGGTAAGGCTATCAGGGTGCTAGAGGAAGGAGAAGAACACACTTTGCTCTTGTCTCTAGAGAGGACCATGGGACTCCTTGGGGTGCAAGTTGGACAGCATCTGTGAGTGTAAACATCCCCGTTTTCCAGCTGATTTCAATTGTACTTGGACTTGGTGATATTCTGAAAATGGCGGAGATGAGGACCTGCCTATAAATGAGAAATACCAGGGCACTGTGGGAAAGACTGAGAATTGTCTACCAAAATTGTTTTCCTTTTTCCTTCAATATTAAACCTCCCAAGTCATAGCTGGTACTCTGCTTTCCAGCTGGGGACTGAATTTCCCAGAGTCACTGGAAGCAAGTTGTGCTCTTATGACCGAGTCATTGGCTACTGAGTGGCAACACCAGGCTTGTGTGTCACTTCCATGTCATGCTCATAAAAGAATGGGCAAGGAGCACTTTTCCTTTCTTTCTCCTTCATGCCTGAGATGCAGATATGATAGAGAACACTGGAGCTGGCGTTTTGGACCTAGAGATGAAATGTTTGGAAGGAAGATGGCAGAGATGCCCAGCAATCTTGGATTGTCTGCCTCTGGACTTTTCCATAGTGGGGGATAAACTTTCTACTCTGTGTTAGCCACTCAATTTTGAGACCTCTTAGCCTAATTCAGTGATGGCGAACCTTTTAGAGACTGAGTACCTGAACTGTAACCTAAAAGCCTCTTATTTATCGCAGGTCCCAACACTACAATTAAACCTGAATACTGAAGTTTTACTTTAGCAAAAACAACTGTTATCTGATGCTTGGCTGCTGGGGTGACTGGGCTCATGTGCCAACCGAGAGGGCTCTGTGTGCCTGCTGTAGCACACATGCCATAGGTTCGTCATCAGTGGCTTAATCTATAACAAATACAGTCAAATTAACTAAACAAATGGCACTCTATTTAACCACAATAATAATGGAAGACAATTTCAAGTAACTTGAATGTAATGAAGACATTTTTAGAGGGGAAATACAATACCCTTTGAGGTAGATCAGTTACATTCCGAAGACCACATTTTCCAAGTGTTTTTCTTATACTTTATGCTACGATGAGAGTCCAGCTCTAGTGTTCTGAAATAACTCAATTATATCTGTAATGTTATCAGTTAACAGAGCTATTTAGAATTTGGAACCGAATGCTATTTTGTGGAGTTTTTTTTTTTTTTTTGGTACCAGGGATCGAACTCGGGACCTTGTGCTTTCCAAGCAGGCAGCAGCACCACTGAGCTAAATCCCCAGCCCCTGAGTGCTATTTTGTATGTACAGGTGTGATTATCCATATAACCTAATTTAGAATTTTAGTGTATTCAGTCCATGGAGGGAGCCCTGCAGAAATTAAAGCATTATAGATTCTAAAATCTGGAGTTAAAGAGGGAATATTCTTCTCTAGGAGACTGGGTCCAAAGCCTCCTTAGGAAGTTGGCACTAAAGTAGGATCAATGGAAGTTAATACATTTGGGAGTTAGTGCATTAGCTGAAGCTGAAAAAAGGGTCACAGTGCAATGTTAAATACCAAAGAAGGCAAGCGACTCCTTTGTGGAAAGGGATTATAAGTGAGTCTTTTTCTGCAGCGCGGTCATGGCACATGGATGATTTCATTTTATGGACTGTGGTTACATTTCATCAAGCAATATCCAAAATGAAGGGAGCCTTTCATCTGGCCAGCAAGGCTTCATAAATATTCCTGGAAGAACATTGCACTTCCTGTACTTTCCTCCTGTAAACATTTACTCTGAGGTTTGGGCTGTGGGGTGACCCTCCCAAGCCAAAGGAAATGGGTGCCCTTTCTGTGGGCCATCTCTGTCACCCCTGATGCACTGGCTAGTAGAGGAGTCTCTGGGGAGTTTGCTGGGCATGGCTCAATGCTTGTATATCCTTTTATCTCTCCTGCAATGACTAAAGTAAAGTCTCTGAATCTCTAAAACTAAAAGCAGATCTTTGGCTTTGTTGTATGCCATCCACTCATCTTCATTCTGAGATACTATCCCTGAGTTTATACTATCACATGTACTTCATGCCAATTTTATGTTTAGGAAGCAGTATTTTAACTTATTTAAGTAGTTCTCCCTTTTAAATTGTTCATATAAGAAAAGAAGGGCAGACACCCTACCAAGGTCCCCAGTTGCACGGAACACACGCCGAATCAGCCCGCTGCAGACAGGCAGGTCTGTGCACGCCCTAACGAGGTCCTGAGTAGCGCGGAAGACGCCTAAACACCCCGCTGCAGATAGGCAGGTTTGCCCATGCCCTACCGAGGTCCCCAGTCTCGCGGAACACACACCGAATCAGCCCGCTGCACACAGGCAGGTCTGTGCATGCCCTATCGAGGTCCTGAGTCGCGCGGAAGACACCGAATCACCCCGCTGCAGACAGGCAGCCACCTTATTCCACACTACAAGGACGCAGAGGACACCAGACCACCAGACCAAGGTACTGAGTCCCACTGTTTCTGGCCCAGAGGTAGGGGCTTCTGAGCCGTCGTCCCACTGCTCCTGGCCCAGAGGAAGGGGCTTCCCGGTCACCATCCCTCCCGCTGCTCCCAGCCCAGAGGAAAGGGCTTTTGGGCCACCTTCTGTCCCGCTGCTCCTGGCCCAGAGGAAGGGGCTTCTGGACCACCATCCCTCCCACCACTCCTGGCCCAGAGGGAGGGGATTCTGAGCCACCATCCCACTGTTCCTGGTCCAGAGGAAGGTGTTTCCCGGCCACCATCCCTCCAGCTGCTCCCAGCCCACAGGAAAGGGCTTTTGGGTCACCATCCCTACCGCAGCTCCCGGCCCCTGTCCCACCTCACCCTGCTCAGAGGAGGTAATCCGTGCAGGTGCTAACAGCCCCCCGCCCCAGTCGAAATGAGAAAACACGTAAATAGTCTCAAAACCAGACTTCCAGATCACCTTCAGCAACCCCAAAGGGAAATGAGATGGAACACTTTGATACTCAACCACCTGGACCCACTGAACTGGCAACAAAAGGGGATCTGGAAAAAATGAAATCAGAAATAATTTCTCAGATAACAGGAGAAATTGTGCCCCTAGTGCAAGACATGATTAATAAATCTAGAGAGGAGCTGAGGAACATGATGGAATCCCAACATAGGAAACAAATGGAATCCATAAAACAGATGCAAATAGATTTCCAGGACATGAAAAACTCCACTGAAAGTCTACACAGCAGAATGAGCCAATGTGAGGACAGAATTTAGCCAATGTGAGGACAGAATTTCAGATATAGAAGATAAGATTGCAATTAGTGACCAGGAAAAGAAAAATGGCTTCAAAATTATAAGGGAACATGAGAAATCAATCCAGCAGCTGCTAGATGATGCAAAGAAGAATAACATAAGACTGATTGGGCTCGATGAAGAAACAGGAGAGAGTGCAGATGACATAAAAAAATCTCTTCACAGAAATAATGGCAGAAAACTTCCCAAGCAGGGGAAAAGAGCTTGACATACAAATAAGTGAGGCATATAGGGGTCCGAATAGCCTTGATCAAAAAAAATCTACACATAGGCATATAATTGTTAAGATTCCAGAAACACAACAGAAGAACAAAGTTCTCCAAGCAGTCAGAGAAAAGAAACAAATCACATACAAAGGAAAGCCCATCAGAATCACAGCAGACTTCTCAACACAAACCCTCAAGGCAAGAAGAGCTTGGAGTGACATATTCCAAGCCCTAAAAGAAAACAGCCTCCAACCCAGATTGATGTACCCTGCAAAACTATCTTTCAAAATGGATGGAGAAATAAGATACTTTCATGACAAAGAGCACCTTAGGAACTTCGTGAATACCAAACCAGCACTCCAAAGAATTTTACACAATATCCTAGGAACAGACATTGAAGATCAGAAGAAAAGAAGGGCAATAATGTTAAAAATAAATGATAACCTTCTACATGCTAATAATGCATGTATTTAGCATAAAAATGTATTGATAGTACTAAATGCTGATGAGAATCCAGAGAAAATAGATTGTACCTATAGTTCTGATAGGAATATAAAAATGGAACCCTGCTCCAGAAAGCAGTTTGGTAGTTTCTTATAAAAAATTAAACATATACTTACTATATAGTACAGCAGTTGAACACTTGGATATTGATCCTAGAGAAAAGAAAGCCTAGGTTCATATAAAAACCTTATATAAATGTTCTTGGCAGCTTATTTGTAATAACCCTACTTGGAAACAGCTCAATTCTCTTCCAAAAGTGAATGTATGAAGAAACTGTGGTAAGTTTACATGATGTAATATTATTCTGAAATACAAGGGAGAGAATGAATTATTGATATACTCACCATCTTGGGTGGATCTTAAGAGTATTGTGATAAGTGAACAAAGCCAGTTTCTCAACAGGTTACACATTGTATGATTCCACTTTTATCATGTTCTGAAAATGCAGGAACTTTAGAGTTAGGCTGGGGGAGACAGACCAGTGGTTCCCAGGTGTTAGGGATGGGGATGTGGGGAGGTATAGCTCTAAAGAGCTGTCACAGTGGAATTCCCTTGTGATGATGGAATCTCCACACTTGATAACATTTCACAGAACTCTAAAGAACACTGACAGTGCATGACGATGAGTCAAACTGGAGTGAAGTCTATAGTCTGGTTCATAGTCTTTCTGTGGTTTTGGTGGTGTTGGGAATGGAATCCAGGGCTTGGTGCGTGCTAAGCCCCATCTTCCTGGTTTCTACAATGCTCCATGGTTGGGTAAGATGTTACCTTTGTAGGAAGCTGTGGAAAGTGTTCACAGGACCTCCTTCTACTATTTTTGGAATTTCTTGTGAATAATGATTATATGAACTCACCAACTATGATTGATTGATTGGACTATAAGTCAGGGAGTAGGGAGAATACTAAATTGCTAACTAGAACAGTCCTGCTTTTATCTGTTTATCCCTCTGGAAATATGTATTAGAAGAAAAAATTCCCTGGGTAAAGTCTGAAAACCACTTCTAAAAGGGGTTGCAGAAATTACTTGAGACAACAAAAATCAAGTAAACAATTTAGTTTTCTTTTTTGGTACTGGGGATCGAACTTGGATCCTTGCGCTTGCAAGGCAGGCGGTGGAACCACTGAGCTAAATCCCTGGCCCTAGTTTTCAATTGAAGAAGGTAGCTGTGTATTAGAAGGTGATTTAATATATTATTTATCTTGGCAGAGGGTTATAGCTTCCAAGGGAAGTGATGGTGTCAGAACCAGTTTGCTTATTATGAAGAGACAGCTGCTGATCCAATCACAGCCAATCTACTGCTCCATCGCAGGGAAATGAAATTGTTGGCAGACTCTTCCTAAAAGAGCATTTAAAAGCAGCAGCTAGCTGGAAGAGTGGTGCTTTTTAAATCTGAGACCCGGACAGGCAAGATAGGACCATCACAAAGCCATCTAGCTCAGCCTAACACAGGACTGGTTGTAAATTGCACCTGTAAATATTCAAGAAATCTTTATTCACTTCCATGAAATTTTACCCTCATTCTGATATTTTGGACTGCAGAGCAGTTGGGATAGTGGGCAAAGCGATTCCTCGGAATCTGTACAAGGGCAGTGTGCACCCCTCAGTCTTTAGGCCAGCACATCTACCCTGAGCCCCATATGTCCCTCCTTCCGGTGACTGAGGCCTGATTGCTGCTGTGGTATCAGGCAGGACCTCTGGGTAATTACAGATCAGCCCTGTGGTCAGCTTCCAGGAAATGGCACGCACCACTTGCTCTAGTGTGTCCCTGCCGCCTTCACTCAGGGGACAACAGGAAACAAATGCCTTATAAGGACATCCTGCCACAGTGTGCTGGCCTGTGGACAAGAAGGTAGACATATTCTCTTTCACCATTTCCATTACTCTTTATAAATCCATCGATGCTTCTCACAAGGAAGCTTAGTGCATGTGTCATGTGTGGTGATCCCCAAAAGAACCCGGATGAACTTTTAATCAAGAGTTTTGGATACTTACTCTTGACTGTCCTCTGACTCAGTGACTCCAAGGACATCTCTGTAGCTCTCACTGCCAAGTGTCCTGGAAAGCTCTTCAAAGAACTTCTCTGGTTTTATCGTTTACTTGAAAGAATAGGAACCTTATTTTCTAGCAGCCAGAGGTGGACTTTAAAAATGTAACTCAATTTTCAGAACTACACTTATCCTTGCAGAAATCCAACTCTTCTCTGATGTGTTAAATTTTGATGTGTGATGTGAAATTAGAGCAGGAATGGAGGAAGTAGGTTGTGTGTGGGGAGACATGTCAGACAGGATCTTCCCCAGTGTCCGCCAGTCTTGGCAACTTTTCCCATTTTCCTGACACGAGCTGTAGTTTATAGGTGCTGAAATGTGAAAGGAGGGCCACAGCAGGAAAAGCTGTGGATTGACACCATGGAATATTACATGGCATTAAAAATACTGACTTAGAGCTCATCCAGGGACTTGAAGGACTAGCCACAAATTAAGGCTGAATGAGGGAAATGAGGCAGAACGTGATGCCTAATGGAGCATTGAGCATTGATCTCTCTGGCTTGATGAATGTGCCTTCAGCAGAGGTGGCAGCTAAATTAGCCATGGTGAATGGGAACCTACACAGGACACACACACGGCCTCTCTCCCAGCCCAGTGGCTACTTTAACCATTTGGCCGAGGGCTAGCAGTTGGTCGCTGATGGCAGAGGCTGACCCATGTCAGGGGTCAAGCATTTTGTTTACATAGCTGTCCTCCTGCCCTGTTGCTGCTTTTTGGTGTGTGTGTGGGTTGCCTGTATCATGAGGCACTTTATTCTTCATATTTATTCTCTGGTGTCCATGGACATGCCTATTTCCAAGATCTCCTTTTTCCTCATGTTCCAGTCTTTTCAGATTGCTGTAGTGGGTTGAACAGTGTTCTCCATCTAAAATTCATGTCTGGCAGGAGTGACTTATTTGGCTAAAGTGTCTTTGTAAATGTGACTGGTTAAAGATTATGAGATCTTTAACCATTCTGGATTTAGGATGAGTCGAGAATGTAGAGAGAGGAGAGGACACAGAGAGATTCATACAGACGATGTCAGGATAGAGGAAGAGCTTGGAGTGACAAGTCCACAAGCCTAGGAATGCCAAGGATAGTTGTCAGCCACCAGAAGCTTGGAGAGATGCATAGGATGCTTTCTTCCTTGAGCCTCCATACAAACCAACCCTGCTGCCACTGTCATTTCAGATTTCTAGCCTCCTGAGCTGTGAAGGGTAAATTGAGTCTGCCCAATTTGTGGCCATCTTTATGGCAGCTGTAGGAAACCAGTGTAGTCCTGGACCAGCTGGCCAAGCATTTGCCACTGTCCCCAAGTCTGTGTATATTCTAATTGGCTCACTACCCTTTTCACACAAAGGACAGGAGCAGGTACATGGCATGAAACTCTACCAGGAGAGGGGGTTCACTTGTCATCATCTTCTAAGACTGCCCTTGAACTTCTATGATAGCAGATGACACTCGGGTAATAAATAGGATATATTCAAATAAAATTCTGTATATTGAAAAATATACTTAAGAAAGTGAAAGAATAAGCAGAGAAAATATTCACAACTCCTTGGCAAAGAATTGGCAGAAGCCTATATAAAGGATGTCCTTAAGCTAATATGAAATGGTTATAAAATTAAGAAATGGACAAAAGCCATGAACAGGTATTTCACAGAAGAGGTAAACATATGGTCAATAAACATATGAAGAGATACTCAATTTCATTGTGATTAGTGGAATTAATAAGCAATAATCAAGACCACAAGGAGATATTATTTTAAGCCCAATTAATTTGACAAGTCCTAAAAATCTAATACCACCAATTTCTGGAAAGGATGTAGATCAACAGATTTACTTATATGTTGCAGGATGGGGAGTATAAATTGGTTCCAGTATAAATTGGTGGCATCATCTCTTAAGTTGGAGATTGATACACTCTATGGTGGACAGTTTTATTCTTAGGCATATACTGTACTGAAAAAAATTCATGCACTTGTATATTAAAAGACATATACAAGAATTCCCATAGTGGCACTCCTGTTTGGAATAGCCAGGAACAGGAGGACAGAAAAATTATGATGCATTCATAAAATTAAACAGCTTCCTGCAAAGAATTTAAATGAATATAAATTGATGCTAAAAATATAATTTGCGTAAAAATTAAGGCCTCAAAGATTCCGTGTACTATATGCCCCTTTGAAAAAAGTTACAAACAACTAAAACTACCAGATATCCTTCTACAAAATATTTATATTGTGGTATAACTGATGTCCTAAAAAGCAAAGGGAGGAATCATACAAGTTATTGGGTGGTCACTTCCATTGGAGGGAGGCAGGGCACGGGACAGTGAGCAGAGGTTACAGGCAGCTGTTAGTGTGCACGTTCTTGTTTTCATGCAGTGTGTATGAGGCATTTATTATTTAAAGAACAAATAAGTCAGCAAAAGATACTGCCATAGCTGAATGGAAGACAAGGCTGTGCAATAGACCAAGCATTATGATTTATCAGATTTTAGCCATTTAGCAGTGAAAACATAATAGGTAGGGTTTAAAAAAAATTATCATACATAGAAATTTCAGGTTGAACCACCATTGGGAGAAAGAAAAGGCTTGGATCTGGGGCAGGAGGTTGGGCAGGATGGCATCTCAGAGGAAGGGAAAGAAATCTCAAGAAAATCTCAGATGCAGCCGAAGGAGAAGGGCTTGGGGGAAGTTCCCTGTGGGAGATGTTCCTTCCTGGAGCTTGGAAAACAGATGTGCCTAGGGGTTCTTTTGATGTTGGGCTCTGTTCTGAGCTCTGTTGTAAGCAACTTGCATTATTCAAAGCCCATGGTAAAACTGCTACAGAGAAAGGATAAATAATAAATTTAGAAAGACTTTTCCTTTAATCACTCAACTATTCCACATTTGTTTACTGAGTTCCTACTGCATGGAATAGTATGCTTGGGATCCAGCAGCAAACAAAACCGACTATATCTCTGTCTGCATGGGGTTAATGTATACTTTAGGGCTATGAAATGTATTTTCAAGTTATGATGCTTTCAATTTATGATGGTTCTATATATACATATCTTCACATGTAAATGGGGAAACAACTGAGGCACAGGTTCACACAGCCAAAATGTACAGTACTGGGTTGTCATCTGGGCAGCCTGACCCCTGGCTGGTGGCTCTTTTCCATTTACAACACTGCCTCTAGTAAAGACCAAAGCAAATAGGCCAACCTTGCTCAATAGTAATGAAGGCACAGCTGCCTCACAGGACAGAGCAGAAATTCTTAGTGGCCCATAATTTTAAATTTCTGCTAAAATATTTTGAAAACCTTGCTACCGTGAATGTTGAAGTTTTTTCCAGGTTCATGATCATCAGCTGGAAGAAAAGATGATTCATTGCTTTCCAAATTAAGGGGAAGTAGGTTCTCAGTGAAAACAGTCCTGGGTTAGTTGATGCCTAAATCCAAATGCCACATATAGTATGTCTTTTTATTTTTAGGCACTCCAGGAAACAAAGATATCCAGGTAGAAGCACATTAGACTCTCAGTGGACTTACCAGACAGCATAGCCTGCAGATTTATTTTGAGTGGAAAGAAGTTGGTCTATTTTCCCTACTCTGGTCACGTAGTATTTTTTTCATACAGCGTTCTTTTGTCTGTGGTTATTACTTCCTTCTACAACACACAGACAGAAATGTTCACTTACAGGCAGATGTTTCCAAACTCCTTTTACCACTACATTCCATGGTGAAACATATATATATTTTTAAGCCTCAAATTGCCTTTCTTCTTTCTACAACTATTTTGGTATTTCCAGGATTTAAAATACACACACACACACACACACACACACACACACACATGCATACACACGGACACACACACACATGCACACACACACACACACACACACATACACGAAGGCCCCCAACACCATCTTTTCCCAGAAAAAAAGAAAGTGAACTTGTGATTTCTCTTTTTGGAATTTTTTCCTTTAGGTTTCATTATAAAGTTATCTGTCAAGGTATAAGCAAGGTAGGTTGCTCACAATAGAACACCCAGTCTTTCTCTATTGATTTAAAACAGTTTCAAGAACCTGGTGTCCTTGACATTGATGCTTGGAATCTTATTACCACAGCATTGACCTGTGATACATGCTATCCTACTGCCTTCTGCTAAAATGATGCTGACTGGGCTCACTGGATGGATTTCACAACTCATCAGGAGTGACAAATACCCTTTGAAAAGCACATGTCCCCTGTGTAGCACCCCTGATGTCACAGGGAGTGGCTTTCAGCCTGGATTGAACATCAAATTACTTGTAGAACTTTGCAATAGGGCAGATGCCTAGGCCTTTTGTAGGACCTATTGCATTAGAATATCCAGGGAGTGACAGGAACGAGTCTGGAACTTCTCACTTGACAGATTTGAGATGACAGTTGGACTGGGGAAGTGACAAGAGCAGCAAATTCAACTGTCACTGAGAAAAGAGCAAATTCATCTGTCATCTACATATAAGGGAGGTGCAGGGCTTGATCTCTTTCATAGGACTGAAACTTTTACAATTTTGTCCTTTAGAAGAAAAATAATATAAAATTAGGTAAGAAAATGAATATTTTTTTATAATGAGAAAATAAGTCACAATAGATTACTAATTTAAAAACTGTGATGGTTGATTGATTGTGTCAACTTGAGTAAGAGAAGCTCAACTAAATTGGCTCACATCCTAGGGTGTAGAAGACCCACCCTAGGGTGGCTTGTTGCCTGGATGGTATAAAGGGGAAATGAAGGACAAATCTACTTGTTTCTTTGGAGGAGCTCTGGTCTTCACCTTCCCCTTGGAGATCATCTCTTGGCTTCTGGTGCAGACTTTTCAACTTCCAGCTCAGACTCTTCAGCCTTCTGACAGACTCCTCACCTTCTGGTGTAGATTCTTCAGCTTTTCATTGCAGACACATTGGCCTCCTGATCTGGGCTCTGCAGTGAGCTCCAGACCTATAGCTGAATCCTTTGGTCTCCAGTGTGCAGACAGACTTTCTGCAGTTTCCACATTCAATTCTGTGGATGGCCATTGTAAACAAATCTTATAAATTCATATATATATATATATATTTGTACATCTTGTGTTATATCTGTTTCTCTAGTAAACATTAACTGATATACTGACAAATCCCACAAATACAAAAAATAAAAATAATATTTATAATAGAGCAATTATTTGGTCTTTGCTTAGCATGGATGATTGAAATTAGTTTTCACTAGTAATGAGAAAGTTTCTGCAGCTTCATGGTGTGTTGGTGAAAGGTCAGGTAAATGTTTTGGATGGCTGTCCTACTCGTTTGCCAGGACTGTCATAGCAAAACTCAGACCACGTGACTGAAACAACGCAATTTATTTTCTCACAGTTGTGGAGTCTGGAATTCCAAAACCAAGGTGTCAGGAGGCCTGATTTGCTCAAAGTTTCTCTCCTTGATTTAAAGATGGCCCTTGTCACATGGTTGTCCCTCTGTCTGTGCTGTTTGTATTCTGTTCTGCTCCTGTTATAAGGACCTGGGTCACACTGGGTTAGGGCCCACTCTAATAATCCTATTTAAAAAAATTAGTTTATTAGCACATGTGTGTAGTACATATTTTACATTCCTTGTGTGGAGGTGGTCCATGAACATAACACATTTGCAATTCTTTTTGTTCATCCACTTTCCCTTACCTCCCTCCATCTGTTGATCTCCTTTCCCTTTGAGAATGATCTATTTCCCTACTTCCTACTATCTATTTTTCATTATTTTTACTTTGGGTTTCTCATATCAGAAAATAAGTTTAATTTAATCCCCTTTTTAAAAGCAATTTTAATTTAATCACCTCTCCAAATGTAGTCCCTGAGGTCAGGCATTGAGGGTTAGGATGTTAACGTGGGAATGTTGGAGGGATGCAGTTCAGCCCATTGTCAAATTTGCAAAAACTCCTCCCAAGTTTCTTTTATGTGCTAAAGAAGAACTTCAGTCCATTAAAATTTTCCCTGTGTAGTGACTGACCTTCAGTACTCCAAGCTGTCAGCACTTTAACTAGTTTGATGTCTCTGTTTTTATCATATTGGTTTATTGCTATAATTTTGTAGAAGCTAATTTAGAAAAAAATTAAAAATATTTTCCATTGATTCATTTTCCCTTATATAGATTTTCAAACACTTCAATGTATGCTGCTTACCTCTATAATCTGTTACTTTCTTTTATTGAATTATTGCTTTTGGTATCATTTAAACAAGATTTTACAGTTCCCTTCTCAACATTAGATTAATTTCAACTTATTTCATTTTCATATTTAATTGTTTTTATTTAATATTCAACTATTTTTATTTTAACATCTTTGTTATATAATAAATGACAAGGTATGTTTTGTACAAGAATAAATCAGAAATTTGTAATTTCATATTGTTTTAAAAAAGTATTCCTCAACTTTATGCCAAATTGTAGCTGAAATTTATTAAGTATGCAATTTTCATGCAAAAAGAAAAATGTCTAATGTTTTTATAATTATGTATGGTGCCTCATTGAGTATGCACGTGACAAAGACGGTGTTGTGTGTCTGATGTTGGACCCTCTTTCACAGGCCAGCTTCTCTCTACATCTGTTTCATAACTTCGTTCTCATGGCCACCCACATGGTCCTGGTACTGATTGCCATAGGAGGTGCGTATTTCTGGAACTGCCTCTGTCCCTGAACCTCGCAGTGACAGGTGTGTCAGCACAGGTGGTAAGGATGCCATTTCCACATGGAGACAGCTAGCGTGGAAATGAGTGGGAACCATGAAAATAGCTTTCCCTCGACTCAAACTGAGTCTGGACCCATTTAACCTTTCACAGCCACCAGACTCCTAGAGTGCTGGTGGCCAGTCCAACATCAGGTATTCTAAGGGGAAGGGACAGCAATCTTAACTGATTGTGGTTAAAATAGCTTTCTTTTGCAGATTTCACATAAACGTGTGCTTATCTAGATATATTGCTGGGGCCCGTTCCCGACTTTGGGAGGGGCTTGCAAGTCCATCATGGGGCTCTGCACCTCGAGCTTCATAATCTTTTTATTTTTATTTTTATTTTTTTTAACATAATGCATTTGGTTCTTATTTTTTCCCCATTCCTAGCCCTCCCTTCATGCCCTCCACTCTTCCCTATTTACAAAGACTTTATTTCCATTTTTTCCATTTCTCAGCATTTTTCCTTTCCCTTCTTTCCTTTCCACTGCCCCTCCCATTACCCCTACCCGTTTGGACCTTTTCTTCCTACTTTGCTTTATCTATTATTCATTCTAATCATTGGTACACTTTAGGTATACAATATAATGACATTCATCATTGGAAATTTGCACCTTTACATAGTCTCTCTTGGTTCTTATTTTTCACCCTTGCCCAGCCCTCCCTTCAACCTCTCCACTCCTCCCTTTACAAAGATTTTGTTCCTGTTTTTCCATTCTCTCATATTAATCCCATACCTTTCTGTCCTCTCCCCTACCCCTCCCACTTCCTTCCCCTTTGCCCCTTTTCTTCCTATTTCACATTACCTATTATACATTTAGCCCTTATTTACACTTTCAGTTTCTCACACCAGAGAAACTATTCAGTATTTATACATGTGTGTCCAATTTATTTCACTTAAGAGTATGGCCTCAATGTGCATCCACTTAGCTATAAATGTCTCTACTTTCTCATTTTTTATGGCTGAGTAGTACTCCATTTTATAAAAAACCCCACATTTTCTTTATCCAGTCTCCAGTAGATGGGCATTTGGGCTGTTTCCAAGTTTTAGCTATCACAAACTGTGCTGCTATGAACATGGGTGCACATATATCACTGTGGTATGATTCTTTTAATTCTTTGGGGAAGATCCCCAGCAGTGGAATGCAGGGTCAAATGGGACTTCCAGTCCTAGTTCTTTGAGGTATCTCCATATTGATTTCCACAGTGCTTGCACAAGTCTACACTCCCACCAGCAGTGGAGCAGGGTTCCTCTTTCCCCACAGCCCTGCCAGCATTTGTTATTGGTTGATTTCATGATAGCAGCCATTCTTTCTGGAGTGAGGTGGAATCTCAGTGCTGTTTTTATTTGCATCCCTCAAATCATTTCAGATGCCCATTTTCGGATTGGGCCTTTAAATTTGGGAGGTCTGATCTTTTTAAGTTCTTTATAGATTCGAGATAGTAGACCTTTATCTGAGGAAAAGCAGGTGAAGATGTTTTCCTACATTGTGGGTTGTCTCTTCACAGTGCTGGTGGTTTCTCTTGCTGTGCAGAAGCTTTTTAATAAGAAGAGATCCCACTTGTTGATTGTGCTAGTTCACGGGCAACTGAGGTTTTGTTCATAAAATCTTTTCCTACACTGATGTCTTCAAGAGTTCTACCTAACCTCTGTTCCAAGTGGTTCACAGTTTCTATTTTAATATTTAGATCTTTAATCCAATTTGATTTTAGTTTAGTTCATGGCAAGAGATATAGGTCTAGTTTTAATCTTTGGCAAGTTGAAACCCAGTTTTTCCAACACCATTTATTAAAGAGGCTATCTTTCCTCCAGTGAGGGTGTTTGGCTCCTTTGTAGAAGATGGGATGGCTGAGTGTGTCTGGCATTGTTTCTGCATCTTCTAATGTGTTCTACTGGTCCTCAGGTCTGTTTCTTTGCCAGTACCATGCTGTTTTTATCACAGTAGCTTTGTAGTATAGTTGCAGGCTGGGGATTGTGATACCCCCTGCCATGTCTCTGTTACCTAGAATTGCTTTTGCTATTCTGGGTCTCTTCTTGTTCCAAATGAATTTTTGGATTGTTTTCTCAAGGTCCATGAAGTATGCTGCTGGGATCTCAATTGGAATTGCGTGGAATCTATATAGCAGTTTCAGAAGTATGGCCATTTTCACTATATTAATCCTTCCTACCCAAGAGCAGGGGATGTCTGTCCATTTTCTGATATCATCTTCAATCTCTCTTTTCAGAGTGCCATTGTTTTCAGGGAAGAGGTCTTTGATTTCTTTCATTAGGTTGATTCCTAGGTATTTCAGTTTTTTGGATGCTATTGTGAAAGGAATTATTTGCCCTATTTCTCTCTCAGTGAGTCTGTCACTCGTGTGGAGGAAAGCTATTGATTTTTGTGTGTTGACCTTGTATCCAGCTACTTGACTGAATTTGGTTATTAAGTCTAGAAGACTTTTGGTGGAGTTCTTGGGGTCTTCTATATAGAGTATCATGTCATCTGCAAATAATGACAATTTGACTTCTTCATTTCCTATCTTTATTCCTTTTATTTCTTTCTCTTGTCTAATTGCTGTGGCTAATGTTTCCAGAACTATATTGAACAAGAGTGGTGATAGTGGACATCCTTGTCTTGTTCCTGATTTGAGTGTGAAGGATTTCAGTTTTTGACCATTTAGTATGACATTGGCTGTTGGTTTTTCATAGATGGCTTCTATCAGTTTGAGGTAGAGACCATCTATTCCAATTTTTTGTAGGGTTTTTATCATAAGTGCATGTTGGATTTTGTCAAATGCTTTTTCTGCATCTATGGAGATAATCATATGGTTTTTGTCCTTGGCTCTATTGATATAGTGTATTACATTGATTGATTTGCATATATTGAACCATCCCTGTATCCCTGGGATGAATCCCACTTAATCAGGGTGTATGATCTTCTTGATGATCTTCTGCATTCTATTTGCCAGTATCTTATTGAGGATTTTTGCATCTATGTTCATTAGTGAGATTGGCCTGTAGTTCTCCTTTTCGGTTGGGTCTTTCTCTGCTTTGGGGATCAAGGTGATGCTTGCTTCCAGGAATGAATTTGGGAGTATTGCTTCCCTTTCAATTTCATTGAAGAATTTAAACAGTAGTGGCAGCAGTTCCTCTCTAAATGTCTTGTAGAATTCAGCAGTGACGCCATCAGGGCCTGGGCTTTTCTTAGTTGATAAGTTTTTCATTACATTTTCAATTTCATTGGTTGATATTGGGTTGTTCAGAATTTTTAGGTCTTCTTCATTCAACTTTGGTAATTCATATGTATCTAGGAATCTGTCCATTTCTTCTGTGTTGTCCATCTTATTGGTGTATAGGTTCTGGACGTAGGCATTGATGTTCCTCTGGATTTCTGCTGGGTCTGTTGCAATTTCACCCCTTTCATTCCTAATTGCATGGATTTGGGCCTTTTCTTTCCTTTTTCTGATAGGTTTGGCTAAGGGTTTGTCAATTTTGTTGATTCTTTTGAAGAACCAACTCTTGGCTTCATTGATTTTTTGTATCATTCTCTTAGTCTCCATTGAATTGATTTCTCCTCTGATCTTTATAATTTCCTCCCTTGTATAAGCTTTGGGGTTGTCCTGCTCTTCTTTTTCTAGAAGCTTGAGGTTCAGCATCAGGTTGTTTAATTGGGCTTGTTCTGTTTTCCTAATATGTGTATTCACTGCTATGAATTTCCCTCATAAGACTGCTTTCATTGTGTCCCATAGATTCAGATATGTTGTATCGTCATTGTTATTTAATTGAAGGAACTGTCTGATTTTTTTCTTTAACTTCCTCTGTGACCTATTGGTTATTCAGAAGTGTGTTGTTCAATTTCCATGTGTTTATGAAATTTTTTGAGTTTCTTTTGCTATGGATCTCCAATTTCATCTCATTATGGTCTGATAATATACAGGGGATAACTTCAATTCCTTTGCACTTACTTAAACATGTTCTATGTGTGAGTATATGGTCTATTTTTGAGAATGACCCATGTGCAGCTGAGAAGAATGTGTATTCTGATTTTGTGGGGTGCAAGACTCTGTAAACATCTGTTAAGTTCATTCATTCAAGAGTTCGATTGAGTTCTAGTATTTCGTTGCTTGTTTTTAGTCTAGTTGATCTATCTGTTTGTGACAGTGGGGTGTTGAGTTCCCCCACTACAATTGTATTAGTGCATATATGACTTTTCATGTCCGTTAGTATTTGTTTTATATAGTTGGGTGCACTAGTGTTTGGTGCATAGATATTTATGATCATCATCTCTTCCTCTTGGATTGTTCCCTTTACAAGGATGTAGTGTCCTTCTTCATCTCTCTTAATCAGTGTTGGTTTGAAATCTACTTGATCTGCAAAGAGAATAGTTACTCCTGCTTTTTTTCTCATTCTTGTCACATGGAATATTGCTTTCCACCCTTTAACTTTCAGTCTATGAGCTTCCTTTTGAATTAAGTGTGTTTCTTGTATGCAGCATATTGTTGGATTTTGCTTCTTGACCCATTCTGCCAGTCTATTTCTTTTGATTGGTGAATTGAGACCATTAACGTTGATGGTTATAAGTGAAACATATTGACTTGTCATTGCCATAACTTTTTCTTTTTGTTGGGTTCTGTCCCTTTACCTTTAATTTCTTGTCATTCCAGATGGGTTCATTCTGCTTTGCTTCCTGGGGTTGTGATCCTCAATGTCTGTTCCTAGGCTATTGCGTAAAATTCTTTGAAGTGTTGGTTTGGTATTCACGAAGTTCCTAAGGTGCTCTTTGTCATGAAAGTATCTTATTTCTCCATCAATTTTGAAAGATAGTTTTGCAGGGTACATCAGTCTGGGTTGGAGGCTATTTTCTTTTAGGGCTTGGAATATGTCACTCCAAGCTCTTCTTGCCTT
Source organism: Heterocephalus glaber (assembly GCF_053883595.1). Classification (NCBI taxonomy): domain Eukaryota; kingdom Metazoa; phylum Chordata; class Mammalia; order Rodentia; family Bathyergidae; genus Heterocephalus; species Heterocephalus glaber. Next base: position 2,456,525 of record NW_028258323.1, read on the forward strand.
GATGGTTTGTGTTGAGAAGTCTGCTGTGATTCTGATGGGCTTTCCTTTGTATGTGATTTGTTTCTTTTCCCTAACTGCTTGTAGAACTTTGTTCTTCTGTTGAGTTTCTGGAATCTTAACAATTTTATGCCTATGTGTCGATTTTTTTGATCAAGGCTATTTGGAGTCCTATATGCCTCACTTCTTTGTATGTCAAGCTCTTTTCCCCTGCTTGGGAAGTTGTCTGCCATTATTTCTGTGAAGAGTTTTTTTATGTCATCTGCACTCTCTCCTGTTTCTTCATTGACTCCCATCAGTCATGTTATTCTTCTTTCCACTGTCTAGCAGCTGTTGGATTGATTTCTCATGTTCCCTTATATTTTTGAAGCAATTTTTCTTTTCCTGGTCACTAATTGTAATCTTATCTTCTATATCTGAAATTCTGTCCTCACATTGGCTCATTTTGCTGTGTAGACTTTCAGTGGAGTTTTTGATCTCCTGGAAATCTATTTGCATCTGTTTTATAGATTCCATTTTTTTCCTATGCTGGGATTCCATCATGTTTCTCAGGTCCTCTCTAGATTTATTAATCATGTCTTGCACTAGGAGCACAATTTCTCCTATTATCTGAGAAATTATTTTTGATTTCATTTTTTCTAGATCCTCTTTTCTTTCCATTTCAGTGGTTCCAGGTGGTTGAGTATCAGAGTGTTCCATCTCATTTCCCTTTGGGGTTGCTGTAGGTGATCTGGAAGTCTGGTTTTGAGATTTATTTATGTGTTTTCTCATTTCGACTGGGGGGGCGGTGCTGTTGGCACCTGTGTAGATCACCTCCTCTGAGCTGGGAGAGGTGGGACAGGGGCTGGGAGCAGCTATAGGATGGTAGCCTGGAAGCCCCTTACTCTGGGCCGGGAGTGGCAGGACAGAGGGCATCCCACAAGCTCTTTTCTCTGGGCTGGGAGCAGCGGGAGGGATGGTGGCTGGGAAGCCCCTTCCTCTGGACCAGGAGCAGTGGGATGGTGGCTCAGAAGCCCCTACCTCTGGGCCAGGAGCAGAGGGATAGATGGCAGCCTGGAAGCCCCTTCCTTTGGACCAGGAGCAGTGGGACGGTGGCTCAGAAGCCAGGAGCAATGGGAACGAGCTTCATAATCTTTATGGAGAGCAAACTTTGACACATGTCCACAAGGTCATTCTCCATGTGGGCCTTTCAGGTCTCCACATCATACAGGCTTTCCCAAAGCACCTCTTCAAAGTAATGCCACTCTTTGATAAAGGTTTCAATAACATGGAATGAAATGAAATGAAAATGATGTGGGCCTTGGTATACACATGTACCACATAGAGTGGTCAGCTGTCCTTTCTTGAGGGGACTGTCATCTTTAATGAGTGAAAACCTTTTCTATCAATTTGGTGCCAACGCAACCGTCCTTATTTGAAATATTGGTGGCAACAGTGAGGAAAACATTAAGCTCCCTATCTTCTGCTTCTCCTCCCTTTTTTGGTTCTGCCTTTGTAGCTTCCTTGAAACATGTTAGGCTGCTTGTGGGTAGGCTGGAAATAGCACAAGTGTGAGTCTCATGGTTATCACGGTGATGGAGGCTGGAGGCTACACAAGCATGCAGGAGCAGGGTCTGGCACTGATGCAGTCTGCTTCCTGGGCTGCAGATGGCTGACTTTTCATTACACCTCACCTGGCAGAGAGGGTGAGGACTCTCTGGGGTCCCTTTTATGAGAGCAGTAATCCCATCTCCACTCTCGAGGCCTCATCACCTCCCAGATGTGCCCCCCTCCATACTTCCATATTGGGGTCAGGATTCCCGAACATGGATTTGATGTCCTCCATGTGGACTCTCCTGAAACTGCACAATGACAATCAAGTTTCAATGTGAGCTTTGGAGAGGACAAGCCATATTCACACTACAGCACCCTCCTCTTTTCACTGCTTCTGCAGATGCACTGAGGTCTGGAGAGGTCTCTGGCACCTCACAAACCTCACAGCCAGGGCCATCATTTATCAGTTTTTCTCCTCTAATTACAATCAGTGCACACCAGGCAGTGGGCTGGGTGGGCATGGGGGTGGTCTGCAGGGCTGGGGAGGGGTTCAGCTCTGTAGACTGGAGGGGGTACATTGCTGCTGTGGTTGATTCTTCTCTATTTCAAACATCAAATACATTATGATATGGAAACAACTCCTGTGGTCTGATTTCACCTTACTGTCTCTACCTTGTGGACCATCTCAGAGCTGGACCTATGACTTTTCTGTGAAATCACTCATTTTTAAGAAAAGAGAAACAACAGTAATAGCATGAGCAACAACGACAATCAGTAGAAGCTGATACACCTACTTTTTTTTTCACAAAGTAGTTTTATACAATCATGTTTGATTCTTACAATCATCCTGTGAAGAAGGCAGGAAAGGCATTCTTTTTTTTTTTTTGGTACCGGGGATCAAACTTGGGTCCTTGTGCTTGCGAAGCAGGCGGCGAAACCACTGAGCTAAATTGCAGGCATGGAAAGGCATTCTTAATATCCACCTTCTGCAAATGAGAAAACTGAGTTCGAGAAGGTTAAACAGCTTTCCAACATATCCAAATTCAACAGTCACCCTCTTCCTCCTCAAAGCATTAATCTAAGGCTTCCATGTACCCGGCATAATACTAAGTACTTTTTGTGTCTAGTTCTTTTAAGACAGAAAATTATAAAACCAAGAGACAAAAGTATCCAAAACCTAGTGCCATTTCTACTAGACCAAACTTCCCTCTTCAATAATAAATTTCACATATTCAAAAGCAACCCATGTATTTTATGTGAGAGGATCTCATATAAAATCTACAATCCCAGGCTGGGGATGTAGCTCAGTGGCCCAGTGCCTGCCTGGCAAGCAGAAGGCCCTGAGTTCAATTCCCAGTACCAAACAAGAAAAAAAAAAACCCCTATATTCTCTGAAAATAACATCTCTTATAATCACAACCTTATAATTAAACCTATTTTTATAAAAGACTTTTGAGGAAAAATTCAATATTTATCCAAATTCTTTCACTCAGCTTTCAAGTACATTGAAGAATTTTATGATTTCACAAAGAGTTGATAGAAAAAACAGCATGTAGCTGATGGTACCTAGAGTTGCCCCTGTCCTTTAGCATAAAACAATAATTTAGGCACTTAACGTTCAAATAGTTCAGTTATCCTAAGATGCCTAAAATAATTTTGTAGCTTATTATATGAAGGCCTGTTCTGTCTTCAGGGAGTGGGTTATTTACATACATATTGGAAATGATTCTATAGTTTCCCAAACTTTGTGTTCTTTCTTTGGATCTTGACATGTTAAAACATTTATAATACACAATCACCCTTTAATATCCATTGCGGGATTGGTTCCAGGTTACTCCATGGATAGAAAAATCTGTAGCTACTCATCTTTTATATAAAATGGCACAGTATTCACATATAACCTACACACACCTTCCTGTATAACTTAAACATCTCTAGATTACTTATAACACCTAACACAATGTAAATCCCAGGCAAATAGCTGTACTGTATTGCTTAGGGAAATATGACATTTATGAGTAAAAATAAAAAATGTCCAAATACTTTAATCTGTGATTGGTTGTAGAACCCATGGATAGGGAGGGAGATAAACTACAGATTGCTAAGCAACAGCTCTAAATGTTTAATTTAAACCTGAGAGTATTTTGAGAGTCAGCACATCTGTATCAAACATGTCACCATGCTCCTAATCATGGACCAGTGGTAGAGCTTGCTAATTGCCTGAAACATTTGTTTTCTTTAAAGCCCTGTTCGGCAAAGACTGCAGCTTGTACCCTAGGTAGCCATTACTAATCAATTACAGTTGGCACCTGGAAAGAAACCTAAACCTGAGGAAGTTTAGTAGGTTGTAGCGAAGTCAATGTCCTTGTTGAGATGTTGTATTATAGTTTTGCAACATGTTACTATTGGGGGAAACTGGGTAAAGGGCACACAGGATGTTTCTGGATTAGTTCTTACAACTGTATGTGAATCTATATCTCAAAATAGTTTACATTGTGACCCCAACACACATAAAAAACTTAAACAAATGTTTTAAAATATTGCTATTATGTATGATGATCTATTTTATTCTTTAGGATTGTGACCCATAGTTTGAAAAACACGGAGGGTATTTTCCCTTTACCATGTCCCTTTCACTAATATTTTGGAGGAAACTTCCTTTTCAGTGCCACCCAGTAGCTTCCTTTCTTACTTTGTTTGGCTCTTGGATATCAAAATCAAGGAGATGCTGTCTTGGTTAGCTTTGATTATTTAAATTCATGCTAACATATGTAAATCCTTGTAGTATGACTCTTCCTGTGGCTTTAAGGCTTTTAGATCCTTTTGTCCACCACTCCCCTTCCTGACCACATCCCCATGAGAGGGAATATAGACCCCATATAATTGAACCCTGTCATTTTCTGAACTAATGGACAGTTTGTTGTTTGAGGAGAGTCAAGGCCATGTCTATAACAGGCAAATGGATGCAAATTACCACGTATTTACATTTGGCTTAAAACCTTCTCTAAATGGGTGTGTTGGGTCGTAGTAGTGGTAGAGCTGTCTACATATCATTTACACTGGCAGTCCTCCATGGAACAGGGTGAACTTGGGTACTCTGGCATTCTAACTCATTTTCTGGTGGATCTATGATGTACCCTTTGGGACCACCTGTATCCATGCATAATCTTCCATGGGAAAAGGTATATCTGGGTTCCCATTTCCTGGACCACCATGGGATTACTTTGGGGGGCTAGAAATACCACAGGTCTGCCATTGGTTTATGGCAGCTTCTGATAATTTTTAGCATCGATTTAGCCTTCTGGGGGTCAGGAACTGGGTTAATTATGTGCATTGTCTTATTGAATCCTCACAGCAGCCCTGTGATGATGTTATTTCACATTATGTTGTTTAATGTTAGCATGAAGCCTGGGCAGGCTGGCAGGCAGCTTTTGTTTAGTAGGTTCTCAGGTGGTCAGAGGAGGGTTGAATTAGAAAATGTGATGACAAAGGAGGTAGTGGAATGGAGATGAGGGACACACACATACACACAAATACCAAAAATAAAGTTTTGGACAATTTTAATGTGCAAATCAAGTTTTTGCTGCTTTTACTGGCCTTTATCATCATTTTCAGCCAACATTATGACAACTTTAGATCTTAGAATTTTCTATGCTTGGCTTTTCTCATTCCAAAAGATGAATTAAATTGGCTCTCAGTTGTGAACTCATTTTGTCATCACAGGCAGATTCAGGTTCCAAGTGGAAGGTGTATCAAGTTCTTCTTGTTGGGAAGTGGTTCTCAAAATTAGTACATAGAAGAATATCTAGGGAGCAGCTTAAAATGCAGGTTCCTGGGCTCCACCAAAGTAAATTCTGACTTAATAGGCCAGTGGTTGTTTCCTGAAGTCTACATTTTTTGTTTTTTTTTTTTGGTACTGGGGATCAAACTCGGGACCTTGAGCTTGCAAGGCAGGTGGCAGAAGCACTGAGCTAAATCCCTGGCCCTAGGCCTTGTTTATTTTGGTTGCAGAGTCTCTCTTATCTTGATGAATGCAATGTTATGTTATTAACAACACATAAGCACTCATGATGGAATATTTTTCTGTACAGTACTTACAAGAACAAACTAACTGTAACTGAATACTTCAATGAGGATGAAGCCTGAGTAATCCTGCCATTGCCCCTTCAAACTAATAGCCTACACAGACTCATTCCAATCAAATATAGTACTTGTTGAAAAGTACAAGAAGTCAGTCTTACTGAGTGTGCAAAGAATAACTACACAACTTTTCATCTATAAAAGCATCCTTTCCCTATTGTCTCAAATCTGATTATAAACCAATGCTTCCCTTTCTTCTTCCTTATGGATTATGAACCCTTCAAATGTCAGAAAGGGAAATGGCATCCATGGATTCCATGATTCTTAAATTCACAGCTGCTATGTTTTCCATGGGAAAATAGAAAATAACATGGCATCTAAAAAGGCGAAAAATAATAAAAATTGTTCAACTTTTTCTCCCATTGTTCAAATTTCTTAAGAAGGCAATCTTTAAACTTGGCCTGTTATCTTTCCCATAAACTTCTAATTCTGACTATTTGCTAGTATAGGAAAAATTATTCTCTTTCTGTGTGTACTGGAGTAGCATAGTGTTTCTCACCTGCCTATCATGACCTATAAGTGGCTCATAAAAACAATTTAATGGATGAAGCCATAATAACAAGTATTTAAAAAGAGACATTCTAGAAATTACTAAAGTGTGTCACATATAGTAAGTGCGTTGTGTTTCATGAATATTATTTCTAATACACACACAGAGTTAATTTTTTTTCTTAAATTCTTTTATTGGTACATTTTAGGTATACAATACATTTACGTTTATCTTTGGGTGCTTGTACCTGTATATGATGTATCTTAATTCTCATCAAAGTAGTTATGTTCCATAAGGGTGCCTTGAACACAGAATTAGTGAATACTGAATTATTCATTGCTTCTAGAGTAAACACAACATTAGATTCCTGCAGGCTCTGGTTATATCATTTCCATCAACTTACCAACATATAACCTTGTTTTATGTGTTTTTGCTTGAATACACCTTATTTAGTATACAAAGATACAGTTGAATCATTGACATTGGATTCACATCAACCCAACTATAACTTATGCCTGAATGGAACTTATTTAGCACATCTGTTTCTCCATGAGGCTTATCACAGCCCTCTTGTGCCTTGGATCACTAAACAGCCTTCTGCTTGGGGACTCTTTCAGACAGGGGACTCACCAAGAAAAAGGCCCCAAATAGATAAAAGTGGCACTTAATAGGCTGTAAAAAGGGCACATGCTCACCGTCAGAGAACTGAAACAAACAGGCCAAGTGTTACCTTGTTGAGCTCCGTTGGGAAGGTCTGTGTAAGACAGCTCAAGTTCCTTGCAGCCCTGTGCATGGGTATGTTTTTGACTAATCACAAAATCTCTGAAAGAATTTTGGGGTTCCAAGAAAATGTTAGCAAATAGACAAATTAGCAAATATGGACTCTGTGGATAATAAAGATTACCTATATGAATAAATGTCTATAGACATTAGATATAAAATGGATTTCTTACTGTGGTTTGTGATTTAAAAGGAAGCTGGAAAAACACTATGTTTTTATCTGATTTTTCTAAGACATTTCCTTTGTCTAAAATTCAGTATGCATGAAAGTCTCTCTGTCGCTCTCTCTTTCTCTCTTTGTGTGTGATAATAATAAACTCACCCTTCCTTTCTCTCTCTCTCTCTTTCTTTCTTTTTGCAGTACCGGGGATCGCACTTAGGACCTTGTACTTGCCAGGCAGGCACGATGCCACTGAGCTGACCCCTGGCCCCTCACTGTTTCTTAATCTTGGAAAAAATGTTGTACTTGCTGTGGGAACTCTGATTTCACATTTGTGTTTAGATTGCCAGTTGGAAATCAGATTAATTAATTTATTTAAATGTCTTGCCTATTAAATCTATTGGATGCACAGTTTGCCGTAGTTAAAAGTAGAATGATCAATGGTTTTTAGTGAATATATGCAGTAATGCTTATAAATAGATAATGTATAAATGCAATAAAAGATATACAAGCTAAGTGAAGTCTGCTATACAATAGATAACCTGCAGAGATGCCCCTGATGATTGGTAGAATGAAGTTTCCTTAAAAGCAAGGGCAAGATACTTTTTTGACTTGGACCTGCATCCTTTATGGAAACTCGCACAATTTCCCCCCCATACATTTGCTGACTAAATAAGGTTGCAAGTGGTGTAACTGGGCCTGGAAGAGTTCTACCACAGCCTGGAGCAGCTGCCCAGACTCTGAGGAAGCTTTGTGGTGGCACCATTATCTAAACATTCCACAGCCTAGTACAGGGATGGCAGACCTTTTAGAGACCGAGCACCCAAACTGCAACCCAAAACCTACTTATTTATCACAAAGTGCCAACACTGCAATTAAACCTGAATATTGAGCTTCTATTTCAGAAAAAATCCATACATTAGCCTCTTTTGCCTTAAAAGAAAAACAATATGCATGCCATAGGTTCGCCACCATGGGCTTAGTCTCTGCTTGCTTTTGTCTTTGACTTGATCTGTGAGGCAGTGTGGTAGGAGAGCTGGGGAGTCCCCGCAGCCCAGTGAGACCAAATGATGCCTGTACTGATGGACCGAGGCCAACTTATGTGTGTAATGCTGCATGGCTTCAGATATCTGATTGTCTTTCCTGCAGAGAAAAGTCACACAATGATCTCCTGGAAAGCAGCCTCATTTCTGCTGATATCTTAGGCCACCAGATTTAATACAAATCAGAATGCCCAGTTACATTAGAGTGATTTCTAATTGCTTGCACATATGTACATTGAGATAAAAGAAAAATATTCCTCAGATCATGACTTTTACTCAAGTAAGAGTTGTTTGTCTAAAATAAATTTAAAATACTAAATTACATAACCATTTCTTTATATTTCCCTGATGATTTGGCTCTCCTTTGTTACTTATTTTGTGGAATTCACCTATAAAATGTCTTGCTGTGATAGTCTATGTTTCATCTGCATTGTAACATAACTTATGCAGTGGCACAACCCATTCCTCTCTTTCTTTTCTTGTCTATCATGTAGGCATTAATGAAAAAATAAACATGCAACATTTGCATTATAAGCCAGTACACAGAACATGGATTGGCATAAAGTAAACAACTCTAAGGATGGCTCTTCAAATTTGGCTTGTTGAAGCACATGCTATGTTTCATGCCATAACTTGCTGTACTGTTCTTCAGGATTATGTCTCCTGATAACTGACTTTTAAAAATATATTCCCTGACAAGAGCATTGTTGCCAATGTTATTTCCTTTGTCCTCCTCACAACACTTGATAGTTCTATTTGTTCCCATTCTGGAAGGGTGTGTAAAACATTGATTTGAAAGAATCAAATCCTTCAAGAAATGAAATTGTTTCATAATATGGTCATGACAAGTGCTGTAATCATTACCCATTTCAAGTCAGATTTCCTTTTCATGGGTGATGCTTTCTTAATTTAAGATAAGGCCTGATAAAGTGTTAATTGTTCTATAATTCTTTGCACTCAACACCACCTTAAGATTAAAATATTTCAACAAAACTCTGATCTTTCAATTTGTACAGTTCTATTGTTAGAGATATTAATAATCACAATCAAGCAACAAACAGCTTCACTCAGTGTATTATTTTAAAAAAATCAACAAAAGTTTTGGGAGACCTCTTCATAATTGAGTTGTGGCTTAAGTGCTTCAGGTAAACTGAGGTTTCTCTCAAATGCCTTTGTTCATGAGAGCCAATGGGATTCTGAATACAAGAAAACTGAAGGCCTGAATGTCAACAAAATCACAAAAATATTTTAATAGCTCAGTTGGAAAAGTATTAATGCTCAACTAGGAGAACTATTTAATAGTGATGACTTCAATGTCAACAGAAAGAACATTAGATGCTGTTTGGACAGCATTCTTCATGCTTTGTCTTAACTTTGGATGAACATTGTCTACAGTTTCATGCAAATATCCACCAACATTTGCACGCTGATTATCACTACCAGAAGTTTATTTTCCCCATGATTCTAACTCATCAAAAGAATCTGCAAAATTTGTTTTTATCTCTCAGCCCTTACCTGGAAGAGATTTCATTCACACAGCCTCCTACATAGCTCTTTTTCATAAGAAAAATATTGCACAAGTAAAAGGACCATAAATTCCACCCTATAATTACTAACATCTTTAGCTATGTCATGAAAAGCTAAGGCTTCACATCTTCCATAGCCCCATGACAGTAAACAGAACTATTATTTTTTAATAACGTTTCATCCTGGCACTTGATAATTTGGTTGTAATTTTGGAATCAGAAAATACTTCCAGTAGTGACACATTCAAATAGTTATTTGAGCTAAAAAGACTGATGTTATCCAGTGTGGACCTTTGCTGTAATCTGAAAATCCCTATGCCTTTATATGTGGAGGCCTCATGCCCAGGTCAACAGCTTCAAGGGACAGGAGGCACTTAGGTCATAAGCACTCTGACCTCAATGGGATCAGTGCCCCAAAAAACCTGACCCCCTCCTTCTATCACTGAGGACACAGCAAGAAGATGCCATCTGTGAGGAAGCATCCCCCACATGACATTGAATCTGCTTGTGTTTGCCCTTGATCTGCTAAGCTACTAGAACTGTAAGAACTAGCTTTCTGCTGTTCATCAGTCACCCAGTTTACGGTGTTTATTACAGCAGCCTGAGTGGACAAAAATAAGGTCACAATTTCTGCTGTGATTATTTTATCTTCCTCATTTAAATTGCTCTTTAAAATTTACTATTTTATCATATTTTGATATTGAGGAGTCTACGGCCATACCACCCTGAATGCGCCCGATCTTGTCTGATACTGAGGAAATAATATTTTTAATGTTTAGTTATATTCTATTTTATATCTAAATTCTGACCATTTTTTACAATGAATAAACAATTAGGTTTGGAAAAGAGTTTCCAAAGGACTTTTCTCTTATTTAATAAATGTCCACTGCTCAGAGAATGTATCACAAAATTTACACATATGTCTGTGCACTTTGGGGTGCAAATATACACAAATCAGAATAAAGAGCAACCATTGCTAGAATTGAAAAGGTTGAATTTGATAATCTCACAGTTGGGATAGTGTGTCCCTCGCAAGTTGAACTCATAGCTAATCATAAACAGGTGCTAAACTGCTGGAAGAGTCACAAACTTGTAAACTATCAGTAAATTGAACTCTATATCTTATGTATAAAAGGTGAGCTTCCCCTTTGCCTACACAGTAGTCCTGGACTTGTAAGGAATAGCAACACCTTGATTCATGAATACCTGTTTGCATACAATTCGGTTTGCAAACAAGTGTTCTGAAAAATTTTGCTTTCGTTCCCTAATGACACATAGGTGACAAACGCAGTCAGGGCCATCTTCCCCATACAAACAGCCATCTTCCTCAAAATTGTAAAACAAATTAAGTTTGAAACCAGGCATGTTCCAATCAGTATTTTGGGAGCCTGGGATTCAGGGGTTGGCAGATTCAGAAGACTGATGTGATTGGTTGGGCTTTCAGACATGTGTGTTGGTCACTGGAGTGAGGCACTTTCTGATTGGTCATTTTCTAGGAGCTTAGGCTGTTGTGATTGGCTAACTTTTAGAAGCTTGGAATCTGGAAACTTTCAGAAAAAGTGACTAGCCTGAGGCTGTCATTGATTTACAGATTTTTAGAACTTGGGCACTGATCCGATATCACTGATTAATGGTAGTAGTTACTTTGAGACAGAGCAGAAGCCCCTGACTTTCCCTCTTTTATTCTTATGATGGCCAGAGTAGGCCATGATTTGGCCACAGGCTATCACACCCCTCCCTTTGTCTTTCTTGCTTCCTACTCTGTCCCTTCCCCAGCATGGACTGGGAAAATTCACCTTAGTGTCCTCCTGGTTATTTAGTGGCTGCTGTCCTGGCCAGTCCAATAGGAAGTGCAGCTGGCTGTCAGCTGCAGTGCCCCTCCCCCACTCTGCATGCTAAAGAAATTGCAAAGAAAGCTCCTGCCATGTGGCAGAGATCAGGGAGGGATCCAGGCCCATTATTAACATCCCCAAACTCCCCAAACCCCAATGCACTGTGATGAATACAACCAGCCCTCCTGAAGATTCCCATTTTGGTCCTGCCATTTTTCACCTAGACATGACAGTTGTCAGTCAAACAGCTCCTCTCCCCAACATTTCCTTAATCCAAGGCCACACAGCTGTGGCTGTCCTAGATGCCTTGCAACCATTTGTGCCAATCATAGGCCTGCACTTAAACCAATCAGCAGGCCTGAATTTGAACCAATGATAGGCCTGCACTTGGATCAATCAGAGGCCTACAGCTGCTGTATAAGCAGCACTTCCCCCATACTGCTCCAGTTAGTGTAGGAGGACTTTTTCTGATGCCATACAGGTCCTGTTCCCATAAAGCTGTGCTCTTGTGGACCTTAAATGTGCTCATGATGTATTTCTCAGGTAGTGTGGGCTTGGAAGGTCATGTAAAGGACAGAAGTCACTTTAAAAGAAAAAGGAAGGAACTCTATGATTGTTAGCCCTGAAGAACCCCAAAGACCAGCAATTGGCAGAGTCTACTGACAGCATTCACAGAGAGCAAGAATCGGCAGTGTCAACCAATGTCATCCACCATTAACTAGAGGCAGACAGAGCTGCACTTTGCTGATTGATGATTTCTCTCTGAACTTAGTAAAAGAACCCTCAACTGGAAACATTACAGGGGCCATCTCTGCAACAGCTGCTTTTTCCTAGAGTAAGTTCTGGAGAGAAACTTCTTCACAACACCATCATCAGGTCTGAAAATCATCATCAGGTGGCTGAGTGAAGATGCCACAGATAAAGGGTTTTACAGACACCTGGCACCTGACCATCAAAATTAACTGCTGAAGTACTGATTGAGTTCTGCATTTCTTCAATGAGGAACTACAGGCTGATCTTCTGCCATAATCTCAAACAACCATAAATGACAAGAATGCTTGCTCAGTGAGGGTAGCTGGTGCAGAAGCCATTTTTTAAACTTAGGTGTTTAAGTACTCAAAGAAAAGACAGCTTTGATTTCTGGCTGAAAAAAAGATATGAGGAAGAGCTCCTCCCCTTCCTTGAGTAACTGCAACTCCATTCTTGCTAACAAAATATTTGTAATTCCACTTGATGAGTTGCAGCAGGGAGGACATCCAGACAATGAGGTTCTATTCATAGTCCACCATGTTGTGGACCATATTGAGGAACATGGCCATCTGGAGCAACAAGGACTGTTTCAAGTCAGTGGAAATGCTGAGACAGTAGTGTGGCTTCAGCAGAGATATGACAGTGGAGAAGAGGTGGATTTGGTTAAGGAAGCAGATATTCCTTCAGCTATTAGTGTCCTTAGGTTTTTCCTTCAAGAACTTCCTGAACCTATTATTCCTGGCAGTTGGCATATTCTCTTGATACATCTTTCTCAAGATTATAATAATGAAGATGAATTTGGAAGAAAGTTGAGGTTCCTCTTGCAACAGCTTCCACCTGTTAATTACAGCTTGTTAAAGTTTCTGTGTAGATTTTTAGCCAATGTAGCATCACATCATGAAGAAATTTGGTCTGCAAATTCTTTGGCTGCTGTCTTTGGTCCAGATGTCTTCCACATTTACACAGATGTGGAAGATATGAAAGAATAAGAAACAGTGAGCAGAATAATGGCAGGACTTCTGGAAAATTACTATGAATTCTTTGAGAATGAAAAGGAAGATTTTTCATCAAATGATTTGAGCTCAATTTCTGAACAGGTTAATGACCTTTCTGAGGAAGAAGAAGATGAAAAACTGGAACATATAGAAGAACTTCCAGAAGAGGGTGCAGAAAAATCAAATGACATGCCAGAGGTGGTGCAATTAAGGATAACTGAAAACATCCTGGAATCAAATAGTGGTATAGCATCAACAAGTGTTGATATTGCTGATGGTATTATTAATGCCAGTGAGAGCAACAAGGAATGTTCAGAACCTGTGGCTGGTGCTAATTTAGACAATGAAGTAATGCAGCAAGATATTGTATTTGAGGATGAAGAAAATCAGTCTGCACATGTACTATTAGAGCCATGCAGTGACCACAGGGATGCTGAAGATGGCTGTCCTGAGAGTAAAGAATATTTGGTATTTGAGAGTGATAAATTGTTGCATTTGTTTCTGGAATCTAGTAGCAAGATATGTGGCTTGGGAATGCCAACACTGAATCAGAAGAGCTAAGACGTCAAAGTGTTGGTGTTCAAGGGGAAGCAGCCTGTATCCAAATTCCACATTTAGATCTGAAGAATGCTTCTGCTGGTGATAGATGGGAAGAGCCGTTTCCTGCATTTAAGTCTTGGCAGAAAGACTCTGAGTCTGGAGAAGCTTAGCTGTCTCCACAAGCTGGAAGAATGAATCATCATCCCCTGGAAGAGGACTGTCCTCCAGTATTATCACATCGAAGTTTAGATTTTTGGACAAAGCCAGCATTTTTTACATGATCCAGAAATGCTGAATTCCTCATCTAAAGCACTTTCATAGGCAAGGATTCGAAGATCATCCTGTAGTTCAAAAGATGAAAAAAGAGAAGGCAGAACACCTTATCAGTTGGTCAATAAACTTCAGAAAAAGATCAATTTGAGGAGCAGTTTGAAAGGGAAAAGAATAGCAAGCCCTCCTACAGTGATATCACAGCCAACCCAAAGGTCCTAAAATGGATGACAGAGCTTACCAAACTGCAGAAGCAAATTAAAGATGCAAAACCCAAAAGCTCTGATGGAGAGTTTGTACCTCAGACCTGTCCATGGAGTAACCTTCTTCCAAAGTTTTGGCTCTTCTCTAGACCATGAAGGTGAAGCAAGTGAGGATGAATCCAGAACCTTTCAGAAGGAGAAAAAACCATCTAAAGAAGCAACCCTTGAATTTATTTTGAAAAAACTGAAGGAAAAACGTGTTGAGAAATGTCTTCCAGAAGATATCAAGAAAAATGACAAAAGATCATTTGGTAGAAGAGAAAACTCTCCAGAAAAGTCTTCTTTACTATAAAAATCAACATGGAAGGCCAGGATCTCCCACCACCAGAGGAAGAGGTCAGATGTTACAGCCAATCATAGAAGGAGAAACTGCACATTTTTTTGAAGAAATCAAGGAAAAAGAAGATGGTATTAGTCTGTCCTCTGAATTAAATGATATCTTGAAAACACAGTCTTCATTGGAAAACTCAGAATCTGATATTGAAGAGAATAAAAACTGGCTCTGGATCTCCGATTGTCAAGTACTCGAGCAGCTTCTATGTCTGAATTACTGGAACAACTTTGGAAAGCTAGAGCTGAAATAAAGAAACTACGTAAAACATTATGGGAATTTGAAGAAGCATTTTATCAACAAAATGGAAGGAATGCCCAGAAAGAGGATTGTGTTCCAGTGCTTGAGGGATATGAGAGTACAAGAAAATTAAAGCTAAGCTTAGGCTTCTTGAAGTTCTTATCAGTAAATAAGATTCTCAAAATCCATATAAAATATGCTCCTTGAAAATTCACATCATAAAATCAGTTGTATTATGTGACGTTATCAAAAAAAAAAAAAAAAAAAAGAACCCTCAACTGCTTATTGGTAACAACTTGTTCCATTTGGGACATTAGCCAAAAAAACAAAAAAAAAAACCCCCAAAAGCCAACAAACAAAAAAACAAAACATGATTTTATCAGAGATTAGTAATTTACTTATAATGTTGAATAAAGTAATGTCAAAAATTTAAGGTACTATTTAAAAATTATTGCTTTGCCAGCAATCCTAGGAAAATTTATGACAAGTAAAAGATGAATTTGGTGAGTTTATTAGTGCAGATTCTCTGGGGGAAAAGAACCAATAGGATGTGTGTGGACATCTCAAGAGGTTTATTTAAGGATTGCTTCACTTCATCTTTGAGCCTGGCAAGTCTAATATCTGTAAGTGACAGGCAGACTGGGTAGCCAGGGCAGAAGAACTAGTGGTGCAAGTCTGAGGCTGTGTGTTGGAGAATTCCTCCCTGCCTTGGAGGGCAGTCCTGTGTCCTAGTCAGGCCTTCAACTGGCTGCATAAGGCCACCTCCAGTATGGAGGACAGCCTGCTTTACTCAGAGTCCATATATTTAAATGTTAATCTTTCCCCTAATTGACACTGGTCTGCTTTATAAATCACATTGGCTTTAATCTGATATTGTGTAATTGAATTGAATGCCTTTTAAACAAATTTCCACCACTCAAAAATGTCCAGCAGGGATGTTGTAAATCTGGCTAGATGGAGATCTCCTACCCAAATGTTTCCTGCTGGTTTGTAAACCAGTATTGTGCCAATTTAAAATAATTTGAATTATTCTTTCTCCAGCTGTGCTGCTATTGCTATTCTTGCCTTGGTTTTGACATTTGGCTCAGCTACTATTTATCCATATTTAAGGAAACAAGAAGGCAATAGTTTAAAGTCATGGTAATAAAATAGCCACCAGGTTAAGAGTTCAAATCCAAACATTTTCTTAAAAAATAGAATCCAATTCTAAGCAAAGGTTTTTAGATAATGAATTTAGTTACTAAATTGATGAAGCTTTCTGAACCCAGATCTTCAATTTTAATTACTTGCATGGTTTTCACAATATACTGGGGTTTATGTTTTCTTTTGGGGATCCCTGATTCAAGCCTTAGTTTTGACCTCTCAATTTTTAGGATTTGAGATGGGTCTGGCAGAAAATAAGTTATTTCTTTTTTCTCCCCAAGAGCTTTATTGAAGTATGGATGAACACAACAAATTGCCCACAGTTAAAATGTATACTTTATCAAGTTTGACATAGGTATTCACTCATGAAGCCATCACCACAATGAAGTCAATGAAAACTATCCTCAGAAGTTTTCTTATGGTTCTTTATAATTAATTCTTTCCTCCTACCCTTTCCCCTTGGACCCACCCAAAGCCTGGTCTATTTTCTGTCATTGTAACTTAGTATGTGTGGGAGGCAGAATTTTAAACAGTCCCTGAATGACCCTCAGCCTTATATAATCTCTTTCTCTTTGAGTATGAGTGGCATAAATGTGAGAAGCTATCATTTCTGTGGTTATGTCCCATTATGTGACAAGAAAAATTTGGAAGATGTAATTAAGTTTACTACTCAGTTGATTTTGCAGTAAAGAATTTACTGGGTGAACCTAATCTAATCAAATGAGCCTTTTTTTTCTTTATTTTTTTCACTAGTCTAGTCCCGTTGTGATTCTGTATTAATTTTGGAATCAATTTCTAAATTTCTTCATGAATTCTAACTGGCATTGTATTAAATCTGCAGATAAGTTGTAGGAGACTTGGCATCTTAATAATATGGGGTCTTTCAATCTATTATCATGGTACTTATCTACAATTTATTTAATTTGCCTTTAATATCAGCAACATTTGCAGTTTTTGGTGTTTATGTGTTCAAATTTATCACTGTGTATTTCACTTGCTGCAATTATAAATGTATGACTTTTAATTTAAAAATTTGATTGTTCATTGCTAGTTGTATAAATAAAATTGGCTTTGCTTATTAATATTGTGTCCAGTGACCTTGTTAAACTCATGTACTAATTCCAGTGACCCTTCTGTGGATTCTGTTGGATTTTCTACAGAGATGATCATTTGTCTGAGAATACAGTTTTATTTCTGTCTTTCCAATATGAATGCCGTTTATTTCTGTTTTTGCTTTAGAAGACAGAATAATGTTGGACAGAAGTGGTGAGAACAGATATCTTTGTCTTGCTCCCAGTGTTAGGGGGAAGTAACCAGTATTTCAGCAGTAAATGGTAAGTTAGATGCCTTCAATCAGGTTGAGGAAGCTCTCCTCTATTCCTAGCTTAGAATTTATGTTTATTCATTTATTTTTAAATGAGGAATAAATATTATATTTCTTTTTTTTTTTTTTGGTACCGGGGATTGAACTCGGATCCTTCTGCTTGCAAGGCAGGCAGGAGAACCATTGAGCTAAATCCCTGGCCCAATATTATATTTCTTGATTTTTTTGGTGCCTACTGAGACCTGTTTTACTATGTTAATATGATGACTTAAATTATTTATTTTTAAATGTTAAATTTATCTTGCACATTCAGAATATATCTTACTTGCTCATCATGAATTTTTCTAGGCCATTAGGGTTGATTTACTAATATTTTGTTTAGAATTTGTGTCTTTATATTTAAGATGGATATTGGTCAGTAGTAGTGTTTTCTTGGAATGTCTTTCATTTGGTAACAGTAATGTTGCTGTGATATTATGACTTGTAAAAGCATTTTCTCCCTTTCAGTTTTCTGGAACTGTTTGTATGGGACTGGTATTCACAGATTCACCAAGGAAGCCATTGGTCTCAAAGTGTTCTTTATGGAGAGGTTTTAAGTTATGAATTTAA
The DNA here is from genome assembly GCF_053883595.1 of Heterocephalus glaber. Lineage (NCBI taxonomy): Eukaryota > Metazoa > Chordata > Mammalia > Rodentia > Bathyergidae > Heterocephalus > Heterocephalus glaber. The sequence goes on from NW_028258323.1 coordinate 2,474,491, forward strand.
TTTCTTTAGTAGATATGAGGAAATCTATTTTTCTTGAGTGTACTTTGGTGTTTGGAGTCATCTATCCATTTTGTCTAAGTCGTTAGCTAATAAGCATAGAGTTGTTTCCTAAGGTGCCCTGATCAGAATTTATAGATCCTTATAGGAGGTCTGTAGAATTGGCCACCTTGTCATCACTCTCCTTCCTGATATTGCTAATTTGTGGCTTTTTTCTCTTTTTTTTTGATTACTCTGGACAGAGTCTTCTCAATTTTATGGAGATTTACAAAGAACCAACTTTTAGCTTCATGGATTTTCTGTAGTTTTTCGGTTTTCTATTTAATTAATTTGAATGAATTCTGATCTTTATTTCTTTTTCTACTTTCTTTTAATTTTTCCTTCTTTTTGTTGTTTCCTAAAGCAGAAGCTGGGGTCATTGTTTTGAAGCCTTTTTCTTTTTGTATATAGTTTTGAGTGCTAAGTAATACTTTAGTGACATCACACACATTTTGATAAGCTGGTTTTTTGAGACAGAGTCTCTCTATGTTGTTCAGGCTGGCCTTGAACTCACTATGTAGCCTAGGCTTGCCTTGAACTTGTGGCAATCCTCCTGCCTTAGCCTCCCGAGTGCTGGGATTACAAGCATGCACACTTGAACATTTATTTTATCTTTGTTGGATGATGTGCTCTGTGAATGTCAATTAGATTAAGTTGGCTAATACATCCATTTAAATCTTGTATGTAGATCCACCTGATTTTCTATCAGTTATTCACAGAGAGCTACTGAAGTCTCTGGCCACTAGTCATGTAATGCAAAAGGAAGGATGAAGAAGGCAGTTTCAGTTCATCAATGTCCATGTGAGTCCACGTGTGAATTGAGGATGTTGCTTCTAGGAGTGATGTGAGCATTCTTAAAATTTGGTAAAGTCCTTTAAGAAGCCTAAATAAGTGTGTTGTACAAATAAAAACAAAGTGCTTGTTGTGAAAATCTGGCTTCAAGGCAAATCTCCTTTCCATTCTCTTCACCCCCTTTCAACCTTACCGCATTCACTACACACACACACACACACACACACACACACACCCTCCCTATGTAACTTTCTGGAGAAACCACTGTTAGATAATGGCATAGTATTTGTGCTCTAATGTGTTTCACACCCTTCAGTATTGTAGCATGAAAAAGTATAGCATGTTCCTGAAAATTCTGAAATAGTACACAGAGAGACATGGATTGTCAAGTATTGAACTCATACACTGGAGAAGTGGTCTAGGGATTCCATGCATCATAAGAAACACCTAGAGCTCAAGAGAATGATAATTTCAAATACCAAGGTTTTGGCTAGAAACAGCCTGGTTTTCTATTTAGCACCTACAGCTAAGACGATTGAAAGCTAAATCTGTTGTGTATGTGTACTTTTTTACTTCCAGATACCTTAAATAAATTCTAATCTTTTGAATATCTATCTTAAAATTTTAGTTTGAATCCTAAATTGATAGATTTGTAAGCTTTGTATCACTGTTTACCTTAGATCATGGGAATTACTGTTTATAGATTGTTAAAGGTCCCTTGGGCAACATCAAGACTGCTGCATGTGGACAATTTCTTGAATTATAGCACAGAAACTTTAATACCTACCTCAGGAATGATAGGGGACTTAAATAGGCAGTCATATTTACTAAAGAAACCTAGAGTTTTCTTAGATTGCCAACCTTAGCAAGACAAGAAATGTCAGGGTGACAGAGTTTAAGTAGCCCTTTTCAGATATATCACACTGATTCTCTATATTTAAGATGCAAAACAGCCTTCCAGGAGCTATTTAATTAAGTGAAAGTAAGTCTAGTCCCTTTAGAACCAAATGGTTCAGTGAGCAAATACATATCAACATGTGAGGAAGTGGGGCGTTATTATGAGCTCACAGACACAGGGACACTTTATAACCCCATATCAGGGATCCGAAACAGTGATTGGCTGAGAAAATTATCAAACCGAGTTTAAATTTCAGCAGGTAGAAAATTGTCATGCAAAAGTCCAGGACAGTGTGCCACTCTCAGTCTTCAAAAAGAAAGATAAGAAAAGCTGGATTTTCAAAGTCCCTTTGAAGGCTTTTAAGGTAAGATAGACCATCCTCTTTACTTCAACCAACAGACTCCACTACAAAGAACTTTGCATGCCAGAGAAGACAACTTGACTTCAAAGAGTGCATACGAATTTTTTGATTAGATTTTTCTTCCTTTCTCAATTGTCATATAGAGAAATTATTATGAAACAATAGAAATCTATATGGTGAGGGAAGCCAAGTCCATCTGATTAAGATACTGCATCACTGGGAACAGGACTTTGCCATAGCCAGTACGTTAAAGTATCAGTTGCTGTTAGAAAGAGTATACTTAAGATAAAGCAAATATCTAAGCCTAAAGGGATTAGAGTATTTTATATGTAATTGACTAAAATTCCGTTACTGTTATTTTTATCCAGAAAAAAAGAATTTTAGATCTAATCAGAGTAACTTTTCAGCTTTGGCACTGCAGTGTGATGACAGGATTTAGTGAAAAAGGAAAGAAAAAATCTGTTCCTCTTAAAATAGTAATATAGTAACATCAAACCATTGACTCTCACTAAAATTAAACATGGATTTGGGAATTTTACCTAACATGGCATGCTACACTTCTTTAAAATTCTGGCTATCTCACCTTATTATAGGCTCTGTGAGAGAAGGGCTCAGTACCTGTATTTATTAGGGCTTTGTTGACTGACTGAATGGATCCCAGTTCACATTTAATAGCTTAGCACCAGCAAAGTCAATTTTGGCCTGTGAAATTAATTTTTTGAGGTTTGATGTTAGAGTTCTGAAATCCAGTTTAAAACACTTCTGCTTAGGATATCTAGAGATTCTGACTGAAATCACACACATTTTCTGTTTTAAGTATTATGATGGATTTGCAAAAAGAATAACAGGTCATCCCAAAATTGGCAAAACGTGGAGTGGAAATTTGATTATCTGGTCACTTTGATGAGTTTGGATAAAAATTTGATAACTCCAATTTAAAAAAATCTCACCTTAGGCTTTCAAACAATCTGCAATTAGACTTTGCTTCTCACTACTTTCCTAGTTATTTGCTTAGATTAACTTGCTAATTACTGATCTCAGTTCATGTATGACAATAAATGAAATCCCCTAGTGGCAGAGTCTCAGTTCTGAGGCTTCTGTTTTAGGCTGATGACATTTGGGCCATTTCCATATTGGTCTTTCCAGCCTTTGCCTGCCTAGGCAAATGGTGACAGGGAGCACTGTGATTGTTTTTGGAGTGGAGTTGTGAGGATGCTGAGGGGACAGACAGGTTGATGGATTGCAGGTTGGAAATGGGGGGGCACACACTGTAGCCCTCATTACAGGGCCCTTCCCAGGACACACCAGCTCCTCCAAATCACACTGTAGATCAGCCCTCCACAGTCTACGTAATGATCAGGTTGGTGACTTAGCTTGCTAAACTATTGGACTTCCGTCTCTCTGTCCTCAAGCTCTCCATCACACTTGTCCTGGAGTCACCTCAACCTCATTTTAGTCTACAGCATTTCTGAAGGAGGTCTAGCTATTCTTGGCTTTTTGCTGAACAGCCACAAGAGTGAAGTAGTTGTTTTACTTAGTATCTCTAGAACTACATCCTCTCTTCTCTGAGGAAATACCAATGATTCTTTTTTTCCCCATTAAGTTTATTGGTACACTTTAGGTATATAATGCAGTTACATTCATCATTGGGATTTTGTACCTTTACATGATGTATCTTGGTTCTTAATTTTTCCCCATTCCCCTGCCCTCCCTTCACCCCCTTCACCCTTCCCTATTTACAAAGACTTTGTTTCCATGCTTTTCCTTTTCTAATATTTTTTCTTTTCCTTTCTTTTCTTTCCCCTACCCCTCCCACTTCTCCTACTCCTTTAGATGTTTTCTTACTATTTCACAATATCAATTATACATTTTAATTCTTATTTACACTTTTAGTTTTTCACACCAGAGAAGCTATTCAGTATTTAAGCATGTGTGCCCTATTTATTTCACTTAAGAGTATGGCCTCAATGTGCATCCACTTAGCTATAAATGTCTCTAGTTTTTCATTTTTTATGGCTGAGTAGTATTCCATTTTATAACCCCCCCCATCTTCTTCATCAAGTCTACAGTTGATGGGCAATTGGGTTGTTTCCAAGTTTTAGCTATTACAAACTATGCTGCTATAAATATGAGTGCACATATATCACTGTGGTATGATTCTTTTAATTCTTTTGGGAAGATACCCAGCAGGGGAATAGCTGGGTCAAATGGGACTTCCAATCCTAGTTGTTTGAGGTATCTCCATATTGATTTCCACAGTGGTTGCACCAGTCTACACTCCCACCAACAATGAAGAAGTGTTCCTTTTTCCTCACAACCTGCCAGCATTTGTTATTGGTTGATTTCTTGACAGCAGCCATTCTTTCTGGGGTGAGGTGGAATCTCAGCATTGTTTTCATCTGCATCTCTTGAATGACCAGTGATGTTGAACATTTTTTCATATGTTTATTTGCTGCTTTTACTTGTTTGTCTGAGAAATGTCTGTTCATTTCAGATGACTATTTTTGAATTGGGTCTTTATATTTGGGGGTCTGATTTTTTTTAGTTCTTTATATATTCTAGATAGTAGATTCTATGATAGTAGATTCTATGATTCTTATGACAGTTGGTATTCACTGAGGTTTTATTACCATTAAATTCAGTCAAGGCCAGTTTATGACATGTTTCATATAATCTTTAAATCCAGTGGAAGTTTATGAAATAGGGGAAAAAATCTTTCCTTTCCATAATAATACTATCATGACATCCAATCTTCAGTAAGTATAAACAAAATTTTTGATTCACAGAGATTGTAAAATGTCTCTTCCAATGTGTGAAAAATATGTCTTAGATCAGTGGTGGTGAACCTATGGCAAGCATGTTGCTTGTTTTTCTTTTTTTGTGGTACCAAGCGACTGAACTCAGGGCCTTGTCCTTGCAAGGCAGGTGCGGTGCCCCTGAGCTAAATCCCCAGGCCTGTTTTTCTTCTAAGTCAAAAGATGTTAATGTTTAAATTGTTTTTTCTAAACAAAAACCTCAGTATTCAGGTTTAATTGCAGTATTGCCACTTTGCTATAATTAAGTGGGTTTTGGGTTGGAGTTTGGGCACTCAGTCTCTAAAAGGTTTGCCATCACTTTCCTGGATGTTTTCTGAATTTGAATTCTAATAGAGGTGAGGAATCATGTCTTTATGTGTCCCATGTAATAATTAGCATCATTTCTTAGGAGACTGCAAAGTGCCAAACAGTGCTGGATATGTTCATACTAAAAGGTACATATTCATGAAATGCTTTCCTGTGCCACCTTTTTCTGACCTTCGCATTGGAAGACAATGGTCACTGAGACATTTGGTAGCTCACAGCAGGGCAGAGGAACAGATAAATAACCTGACCTTTGTAAAACAGCTCAGCACGATGCTGGGGAGGTGTGCAGGGATCTCTGGGTGTAAAAAGGAGACACCAAATGTCCTTGGACCTGGAGTCAGAGAAAGCTTCTCAGAGATAATTTTCTGCTAAACCTTCGGGTACTCTGAGGTACAGTGCTATTATTGTCCTAGATGAAAGAAATGAAGGTTTAATGCAGATACTTATATTTCTCAAGCTAATATAGCCTGTAGTGAGACAGAATTTGAACCTCGGTCTCTGAATCCAAATCCCATGTTCTTTCCACTGGGCGAGGCTCACAGTCCATCATTTCATCTCTTACAGTCTGATGTAGCCAAATCCCATAGATTGGGTCAGAGATCACAAGAGCTCCATCTTTTAAACTCAATTTTAGTAGATTTAGTTAACACTTAATTAAAGCTATTCAGAAGAGAGCCTTGTTATTGCCATCAAGAAGGACAGCAGAAGGACAAAGTCACAGCTCTGCCCTCTGTGCCTTTGTGGCTGTGGCCCTTTGTTGGCACAGGCTGTAAAGGGCCAGGAAGCTACTTCAGTACTGACCCTGGCAATACCCTCCCACGTCTCCATAGCCGCACAAGGTAGAATTTGGGAACATCAGAAATCTTGTGTTGGATGCATACTCCTTGCCCTAAAACAGAGCAGATGTTACAGACCAAAACAATATATTGTTGTGGTTACTGCTTTTTATATGAGAGTAATTTTATATTATTCTTTTTAAAAACAGCCATTGATTATTATTCCTAAGGAAAATGAAGATAATTATATATTTTTGCATCTGGGCAGCAGCATGGGCCATTCCAGTAAGTATATTCTCAGAAACCTTTCTTACTTTGCTGTCTATTTTAGCCCAACATAAATATTTCTTCCAGTCTTTGCAGGTACTGAGTTTAAAAATTTAGATTTGCATTAAAGAGTTTGCAAGATATCTTTGAGGTCTCAACAAAAACAAATACCCAATCCAATTCATGCTCCCATTCCTCCAGATAAAATTCATGTCATGTCAGAAGAATATTTTAAAAACTCATTCAGATTAATTTACATTTAATGTCAAGAAGTTATGGAGACTTTATCCATCTTTATTTTGTGCTGTGAAAATTTCATTTTAATATAAAAAAGCCTGTGTTGTTTAGAAAAATTTAAAGAAAGAACAATAGGGAAATTGTGATTTTTAACATATAAGAAAAATAATTTATTATGTGTTAAGTTTGAAGTAATTATTTGTATGCTCACTGTGGAAAATTTAGAATATATGAATAAAAGTGGGCAAAGAAACATTAAATAAATCAGGCCATTTAGAATTTTAATAGCCAACCCCCATGTTTAACATTTTCATATGCTATCTTAGTACCAAACATGCTGGTATTTCTGTAGTTGAGAACTTTCCTAAATATTCCAAGTATTCTCTTGCGGAGCCCAGCAGTAGTGGTGTGTACTACTTGATTTTGCTTCTGCCTGGTTGTGGTCACATTCCCCTATTTTCTTAGGCATTTTGGCCAGGATTGTATTTAGGATAGGTCCTGTACTTAGCTTCTTATAAAGAAACACCAAAAGTCTTCTTGTCTTTATAAAGGGTTATTCTTCTACAGTTGAGATAAAGTGATGTGGCTAAAACGTCAGTAAAATTGGTGATAGCATAATGAAAAATATCCATAAGCCCAGTTTAAAATTCTAGTCCTGTGATAAACTGTTTTTTTTTTCTACCTGGTTAGATCATGGTTTTACCTTTGTGTTCCATATTTCCTTCTCCCTGAGGGAAAAATGTGTGTGTGTGTGTGTGTGTGTGTGTGTGTATGTGCTTGTGTAATAATTATGCACACAAAATAAGAGTCTGTACAATATCCAGTGTTTACACTTTGGCAGGTTCCTCAAATCAGACCACTGGAGAGACATGCTATTGAAAAATCTGTGAATCTTCTAGAAAAATCAAAAGTGCCACTACAGGTATGGGATATAAAATGTTTTCTTTTCTTTCTATTCCAAGCTGTTTTTGCATTCCATTAACTTCTGAAATTTTCACCCATTTTTCTAGCTTGCTTTACTTCAAGATGATACTCATGGTTTACTTTTGAACTGTTTCTCTTCTCCAGTATGAGCTGAATGCCAATGACACGACTGGAGAAAATGGTGTTCTTCCACATGAAGGCGAATTAAGAAGACAGCAGTCCATCAAGGACAGTTACACAGGGGAAGGGACAGGCTATGAGTGGGCACATGGAGGAGAGGATGACCCCTCCTCCACACATCCCACTTCAGCAAATAATGAACAGGGTGCTGAGGAGGAAAGTGGTGGTGCAGGAAAACAGAAAACCTATGATCATGATAGGATACATGGAGAAGAAGATAACAAAACAGCAAATGGCATCAGAGGACAAGGAAACACCACTGGCAGTGCTGCAGCAGTAAATGAGAGCAATAGTAATGGACATACTGATCAAAGCACAAAGACTGGGGTCGCTGGCAATGCAGGCCAGAATGAAGATGCCACTGTTGCCCATGAAAATGGACCTCAATTAGCTGGAAGCAATAATAACATAGGCGGTGTTGATGAAACGGGAGGGAATGAGGGGGATCCAAGTGGGACACCAGCTCAGAGAGAAGGAGAGGGAAATGGGAATCAGGAGGCTGAGGCAGCACCAGGCAATGGAGAAGATGCTGGCCTGGAGGACTCTAATGGGAGTCCTAGTGGGGATGGAGCAGATGAGGATGAAGACAAGGGCTCTGGTGATGATGAGGGTAGAGAAGCAGGGAACGGAAGAGAGGGCAGTGATAATAGCAAGGGCCAGGAGGGCCAGTCTCCTGGAAGAGAAGGTGACACTAGCATAGGTCAGAGTTCAGTTAGTACTGAAGATAAAAACTCTGAAGAAAAAGGAGAGCCCCATAAGGACACAGATGAGGACAGCACCTCTGATAGCCAGGAAGATTCTGACGGTGTTCCCACGGGCAACGGCAGCCCAAGAACAGAAGACGCCCAGAACCCCAGTGACAGAAAAAGCAAAGGCGTTGAAAATGGAATTACCCAAGAGTTAGGCCCAAATGCTAGTGGGAAGATCCAAGATAAGGTTGGTTTTGAATCTGATTTTTGTCAGTGGCAGTTTAAATTTTTTCCTTCCACTTTCTGATGAGGGCACAAAAATAAATACTGATGATCATACAGGTATAATCTATGTCATTTGAATATTTAATGAAAAAGCTAGGTCCTCATTAGACTTTAATATAGAGCAATTTAAAAAATCAGACATTTCTGAACATTGGATCAGAATCCTAGAAAAGTCCATGCTCAATACTGATTTCACCATGTAAGGTTTACAAGCTCCTGGCGGGGGAAATGTGGATGGGTTGTTAATAGATCTAAGCCCCAGAATCTGTTCAAGTCTGAATAAAGCAGGTTTGCACAAGCAACTGCTGAGAAGCACTGGAAGCTGAACTCTTACTCCTGTGATCACTTTTCTCAGCTAATCCTCCTTGGACCGATGTAATTTTTCAAATATTCACTAATTGATCTTTCTTTTCTCCATCATCCCACAGGGAATGGACATGGAAGTTCCTAGCAGCAGAAGTAATGCCACCAAAGAAACTGTGAAAGTCAGTGAAGACAAGGAGAATAAAGGAACCCATGGAATGAGCAGGGGAGACATCAAGACCCATGGAGAGGAGGACAGCATAGCAGAACCTAGCCCAAAGCCAGTGCCTGGAGACAAAGCAGGGCCTAGCAAGGCAGGTGGTGGCAGCAACAGTGATGGCTACAACAGCTATGATCTTGATGACACATCCATGCAAGGTGACGATCCCAACAGCAGCGATGAGTCTCATGGAAGTGATGGCACTAACTCAGAAGGGGCTAATGGCAGCAGCAGCCAAGGAGATACCATGCACAACTCTGATGAATCCAAAGATAATGGTGACAACAGTGACTCAAATGGGGGAGATGACGATGACAGTGACAGTACATCTGATGCTAATGATGGTGACAGCGATGGTGATGGTGACAGCGAGAGTGAGGAGAGTGATGAGTCAGATGGCAGCAAAGATGAGTCAGAAGGCAGTGACAGTGCTGACAATAGTGACAGTGAAGCAGACAGCAGTGACAGCAGTGACGGTGCTGACAGTAGTGACAGTGACAGCAGTGATCGTGACAGTGACAGCAAATCAGACAGCAGTGATAGCAGTGACAGTAGTGACAGCGACAGCAGTGACAGCGACAGCACTGACAGCAAATCAGACAGCAGTGACAGCAGTGACAGCAGCGAGAGCAGTGACAGCAATGATAGTAGTGACAGCAGTGACAGCAGTGACAGTGACAGCAGTGACGGTACTGACAGTAGTGATAGTGACAGCAGTGACAGTGTCAGTAGTGACAGCAAATCAGGCAGCAGTGATAGTGACAGCAGCAGCAGCGACAGCAGCGACAGCAGTGACAGTGACAGCAGCGACAGCAGTGATAGCAGCGACAGCAGTGATAGCAGTGACAGCAGCGACAGCAGCGACAGCAGTGATAGCAGTGACAGCAGTGACAGCAGCGACAGTGACAGCAGCGACAGCAGTGACAGCAGCGACAGCAGCAACAGCAGTGATAGCAGTGACAGCAGCGACAGCAGCGACAGCAGTGATAGCAGCGACAGCAGCGACAGCAGTGATAGCAGTGACAGCAGTGACAGCAGCGACAGTGACAGCAGCGACAGCAGTGACAGCAGCGACAGCAGTGATAGCAGTGACAGCAGCGACAGTGACAGCAGCGACAGCAGTGATAGCAGTGACAGCAGCGACAGCAGCGACAGTGACAGCAGCGACAGCAGCGACAGCAGTGACAGCAGCGAGAGCAGCAACAGTGACAGCAGCGAGAGCAGCGACAGCAGTGACAGTGACAGCAGTGACAGCAGTGATAGCAGTGACAGCAGTGACAGTGACAGCAGTAACAGCGACAGCAGCAACAGCAGTGACAGCAGTGACAGCGACAGCAGCATCAGCAGTGACAGTGGGGATAACACATCTGGCAGCAGCGATAAAAGTGACAACCAGAGCAAGTCTGGTAACGGGAACAACAATGGAAGTGACAGTGACAGTGACAGTGATGACAGTGAGGGCAGTGACAGTAACCACTCAACTAGTGATGACTAGAACAAAGAAAACGTGGTAAGAGACAGGAAATACAGACTCCCCACAGGACGAAGAAAGGAGAGAACTACTGGAAGCTGTGCAAACACCACTCACTGTCAAGGACCCAGTGACAGTGCTGAGCTGGCTGGGGGCCAAGCCCCAAGTCCCTCAGAGAGAACCTGAAACGCAGGAATTTTGGTACACACGTTAAGAGATATCTGTGTCCTGAAAATATTTTGTTAGAATTGTGAATATAAACATGCAAGAACGATTAACATATTGCTTAGTACTTTACACAGAAACCTGGAGCAATCATTTACTACACGATAACTTGAATAAAATGCCAGATGCATACTTCAGAGAACACAGTAAGCAAACTCATCCTAAACATCCAGTGTTGCCCTGCACACCAGGAGTCATGCATCCAGAGGAGGGGTCTGCCCACTGTGCAAGAAAGGAGCTGTCCCATGACACCAGCTTGGCTGCTGACTTGTGTCCTTGTTCTGGGGAAGAAATATCCTTGTAACATGAAAATAAAAATTCATGGCAATTTTTTAACCTATGTGGGGCACTATCACAAAAAGTACTTCCAAATTGTCCTTGAGTATCTAGCATGAGAGTTCTAAAGATAGTAGTCAGGAAAGAACTCAGGCTGGTTTAGACAAAATCTATACAATATTGCATTTCTACAAACCACAGGAAATTGAGTACAAAATCCCTACGACTATCGACAAACCCGGCACAGCGCCTAGAACAGTGTTGTGCTTCCAGCAGTCGCTCTCTGAATACTAAGTGAATGGCACACGAATGGATGACTCTGGGAGGTGGGGTCAGGGTAACTCCGTGTCCAGGGCCGTGCTATCAGTTGTCTACATGTCAGTCTTCCCAAGTCCAACTTGGTTCACAAGTCCCTTGTAAATCTCAACATGCCAGGCTCCCAGAACAGACCCTGAGATTCTCTTTTCTCTATCTATCTCTTCAATTAAGCCAATGTTGCTAGGGGGTAATACCTGGAAAATTTCTCCTTCTTATTTGAGAGTCATGTATCTGAGCATAGACCATTTAGCTTTTGCATGAATAGGGTAATTCTTAGTCTTGGGACCAAGCCCAAACCCTAGAAAATGAGAATTTTGAAGGTGCATGAGAAGATTGATTTTTAGTGGGTGGATACATATCATCCACTCTCAGGACTTTTGAGAGTGAAAGAGGTGCTATGATTAATTATATGGGAACAAGGTGTAAAATGGAGATTGCTCCAGGGAGACTGGAGGATACCATGACTCTAACAAATAAACCATGAGGGTATTTTTCAAGATTTAGTAGTGGTGCTGTGTAATTTCCCTCTTTTAACATTTAGGAAATTATTTTAGATTTGTCCTAATTCCAAAGCTAAAAATTGTATTAAGAAGTTATGAATGCAACTTCTTCAACATTAGTTTTCAACTAGTCTTCAGTTGATAACTTATGTTCCAATATTAGGCATATTCTACTAAAAACTTTTTAGAAGGTTTTTTTTTCCTGCCTCCTTCCTTTATGCAAAAGTTTTTTAGTTAAGAAATCAAAATTGCAAGGAATATTGCTGCAGTCTTTAAAAATGCTGCTATTTATAAACTACTTTGTGACTCCTCATACTGTAAAATGTCAGGTCTCTGCTATATCTCAGTCATGTAGTAACACCAAATCTTTTACATTAATATATGCTTTAAGTTTTCAATTCTGTTATACATCAGAATTTTTTATTTGTTTCAATTTGTAAAGCACTGCTTCTAGTATGTCACATCTATTTCAAAAGTCAGCAATGTATGTAGCATTCTTTGTAAACTGTACAAGATGTGTAAATGAAAGACAAAATAAATTTCAGTGTTATAATAAATATCTACTAATCCATCCGTCTCATCACTCCAGGCCCAGAGGAAGGGGTTTCTGGGCCACCTTCTGTCCCACCACTCTTGCTTCAGAGGAAGGGGCTTCTGGGCCACCATCCATCTCACTGCTCCTGGCTCAGAAGAAGGGGCTTCCAGGCCACCATCTGTCCTGCCACTCCCAGCCCAGAGGTAGGGGCTTCCAGGTCATCTTCTGTCTTGCTGCTCCTGGCTCAGAGGAAGGGGCTTCAGGGCCACCACCCTTCCCACCACTCCTGGCCCAGAGGAAGGGGCTTCCAGACCACCATCCATCCTACTGCTCCAGGCTCAGAGGAGGGGGCTTCTGAGCCCTTGTCCAACCACTCCTGTTTCAGAGGAAGGGGCTTCTGGGCCACCATCCATCCCACTGCTCCTAGCTCAGAAGAAGGGGATTCCATGCCACCATCCATCCCACTGCTCCCAGCCCAGAGAAAGGGGCTTCTGAGCTGCTGGCCCACCACTCCCAGCTCAGAGGAAGGGGCTTCTGGGCCACATCCTTCTTGCCACTCCCAGTCCAGAGGAAGGGGCTTCCAGGCCACTGACTGTCCTGTCACTCCCAGTGCAGAGGAAGGGGCTTCTGAGCCACCATCCCACCGCTCCCAGCTGAGAGGAGGTGAGCAAGAGTGCAAACAGCACCCCCCGCCCTGCCTGGGTGGAAATGAGAAGACATGAAAACAAGTCTCAAAACCAGACTACCAGATCACCTACAGCAAACCCAAAGGGAAATGAGATGTAACACTCTGATACTCAACCACCTGGCAACAAAAGGGGATCTGGAAAAAATGAAATCAGAAATAATTTCTCAGATAACAGGAGAAATTGTGCCCCTAGTGCAAGACATGATTAATAAATCTAGAGAGGAGCTGAGGAACATGATGGAATCCCAACATAAGAAACAAATGGAATCCATAAAACAGATGCAAATAGATTTCCAGGACATGAAAAACTCTATTGAAAGTCTACACAGCAGAATGAGCCAATGTGAGGACAGAATTTCAGATATAGAAGATAAGATTGCAATTAGTGACCAGGAAAAGAAAAATGGCTTCAAAATTATAAGGGAACATGAGAAATCAATCCAGCAGATGCTAGATGATGCAAAGAAGAATAACATAAGACTGATTGGGCTCGATGAAGAAACAGGAGAGAGTGCAGATGACATAAAAAAATCTCTTCACAGAAATAATGGCAGAAAACTTCCCAGGCAGGGGAAAAGAGCTTGACATACAGATAAGTGAGGCATATAGGACTCCAAATAGCCTTGATCAAAAAAAATCTACACATAGGCATATAATTGTTAAGATTCCAGAAACACAACAGAAGAACAAAGTTCTCCAAGCAGTCAGAGAAAAGAAACAAATCACATACAAAGGAAAGCCCATCAGAATCACAGCAGACTTCTCAACGCAAACCCTCAAGGCAAGAAGAGCTTGGAGTGACATATTCCAAGCCCTAAAAGAAAATAGCCTCCAACCCAGATTGATGTACCCTGCAAAACTATCTTTCAGAATGGATGGAGAAATAAGATACTTTCATGACAAAGAGCACTTTAGGAACTTCGTGAATACCAAACCAGCACTTCAAAGAATTTTACACAATATCCTAGGAACAGACATTGAGTATCACAACCCCAGGAAGCAAAGCAGAATGAACCCATCTGGCATGACAAGAAATTAAAGGTAAAGGGGGAGAACCCAACAAAAAGAAAAAGTCATGGCAATGACAAGTCAATATGTTTCAGTTATAACCATCAATGTTAATGGTCTCAATTCACCAATCAAAAGAAATAGGCTGGCAGAATGGGTCAAGAAGCAAAATCCAACAATATGCTGCTTACAAGAAACACACTTAATTCAAAAGGAAACTCATAGACTGAAAGTTAAAGGGTGGAATACAATACTGCATGCGACAGGAACCCGAAAAAAAGCAGGAGTAGCTATCCTCTTGGCAGATCAAGTAGATTTCAAACCAACACTAATTAAGAGAGATGAAGAAGGACACTACATCCTTGAAAAGGGAAGAATCCAAGAGGAAGAGATGACAATCATAAATATCTATGCACCAAACACTAGTGCACCCAACTATATAAAACAAATACTAACAGACATGAAAAGTCATATATGCACTAATACAATTGTAGTGGGGGACCTCAACACCCCACTGTCACAAATAGATAGATCAACTAGACTAAAAATAAGTACTGAAATACTAGAACTCAATCAAACTCTTGAATGAATGAACTTAACAGATGTTTACAGAGTCTTCCAATCCACAAAATCAGAATACACATTCTTCTCAGCTGCACATGGGTCATTCTCAAAAATAGACCACATATTCACACATAGAACATGTTTAAGTAAGTGCAAAGGAATGGAAGTTATCCCCTGTATATTATCAGACCATAGTGAGATGAAATTCGAGATCCATAGCAAAAGAAACTCAAAAAATTTCATAAACACATGGAAATTGAACAACACACTTTTGAATAACCAATGGGTCACAGAGGAAATTAAAGAAGAAATCAGACAGTTCCTTCAATTAAATGACAATGACAATACAACATATCGGAATCTATGGGACACAATGAAAGCAGTCTTACGAGGGAAATTCATAGCAGTGAATACACATATTAGGAAAATAGAACAAGCGCAATTAAACAACCTGATGCTGAACCTCAAGCTTCTAGAAAAAGAACAGCAAGACAACCCCAAAGCTCATATAAGGGAAGAAATTATAAAGATCAGAGGAGAAATCAATGCAATGGAGACTAAGAGAATGATACAAAAAATCAATGAAGCCAAGAGTTGGTTCTTTGAAAGAATCAACAAAATTGATAAACCTTTAGTCAACCTTGTCAGAAAAAGGAAAGAAAAGGCCCAAATCCATGCAATTAGGAATGAAAAGGGTGAAACTACAACAGACCCAGCAGAAATCCAGAGGATCATCAATACCTACTTCCAGAACCTATATGCCAATAAGATGGACAACACAGAAGAAATGGACAGGTTCCTAGATACATTTGAATCACCAAAGTTGAATGAAGAAGACCTAACAATTCTGAACAACCCAATATCAACCAATGAAATTGAAAACATAATTAAAAATTTACACTTATTTACACTTCCAGTTTCTCACAATAGAGAAACTATTCAGTATTTATGCATGTGTGTCCTATTTATTTCACTTAAGAGTATTGCCTCAAAGTACATTCATTTAGCAATGAATGTCTCTAATTTCTCATTTTTTATGGCTGAGTAGTACTCCTTTAAAAAGCCCACATCTTCTTTATCCGATCTCCAGTTGATGGGCAATTGGGCTGCTTCCAAGTTTTGGCTATTACAAATTGTGCTGCTATGAACATATATCACTGTGGTGTGATTCTTTTAATTCTTTCGGGAAGATACCCAGCAGGGGAATAGCTGGGTCAAATGGTACTTCCAGTCCTAGTTCTTTGAGGTATCTCCATACTGATTTTCACAGTGATGAAATCATGGCAATTAGCATTTCTACCTCCTTAAATATTATAATTTCATGCATTGTTAATGTTGAAATTCTTCTCCTGTAGTTATTTTGAATTGTAAAGTTAGTTGTTGTAGACCACAGCTGTCCTATTAGTTGTGCAATATTAGGACTACCTTCTACCCTCTGATTGTGTTTTGGTACCTATTATCCACCCTCCTGCTGTCTCTCATCCTCTTCTCTTCCTACTCTCTAGTGACCTCTATTCCACTCTCAACTTCTATGTGATTAATGTTTTTAGTTTCCACAAATGAATGAGAACATGTGGTATTCTGTGCCTGGCTTATTTCAGTTAATATAATTTCCTCTGGTTTGAAATCAACCAATAACAAATGCTGGCAGGGCTGTGAGGAAAAGTGGAGCCCTTCTCCACTGCTGGTGGGAGTGTAGACTGGTGCAACCACTGTGGAAATAAATATGGAGATGCCTCAAAGAACTAGGATTAGAGGTCCCATTTGACCCAGCTATTCCCCTGCTAGGTATCTTCCCAAAAGAAATAGAAGAATCATACCACAGTGATATATGTTCATAGCAGCACGATTTGTAATAGCCAAAACTTGGAAGCAGCCCAATTGCCCATCAACTGGAGATTGGATAAAGAAGATGTGGGCTTTTTAAAGGAGTACTACTCAGCCATAAAAAATGAGAAATTAGAGACATTCATTGCTAAAAGAATGTACTTTTAGGCAATACTCCTAAGTGAAATAAATAGGACACACATGCATAAATACTGAACAATTTCTCTAATCTGTTCCACTGGTCCTCAGGTCTGTTTCTTTGCCAGTACCAGGCTGTTTTTAATCACACTAACTTTGTAGTATAGTTTCAAGTTGGGGATTGTGATACCACCTGCCATGTCTCTGTTGCCTAGAATTGCTTTCACTATTCTGGGTCTCTTCTTGTTCCAAATGAATTTTTGGATTGTTTTCTCAAGGTCTGTGAAGTATGCTGCTGGAATTTCAATTGGGATTGCATTGAATCTATATAGCAGTTTTGGAAGTATGACCATTTTCACTACCCAGGAGCAAGGGATGTCTTTCCATTTTCTGATGTCATCTTCAATCTCTCTTTTCAGAGTGCTATAGTTTCCAGAGAAGAGGTCTTTGATTTCTTTTGTTAGGTTGATTCCTAGGTTTTTCAGTTTTTTGGATGGTATTTTGAAAGGAATTATTTTCCCTATTTCTCTCTCAGTGAGTCTGTTGTTCATGTAGAGGAAAGCTATTGATTTTTGTGTGTTGACCTTGTATCCAACTACTTTACTGAATTTGGTTATTCAGTCTAGAAGGCATTTGGTGGAGTTCTTGGGGTCTTTGCTATAGAGCATCATGTTATCTGCAAATAATGACAATTTGACTTCTTCATTTCCTATCTTTATTCCTTTTATTTCTTTCTCTTGTCTAATTGCTGTGGCTAATGTTTCCAAAACTATATTGAACAGGAGTGGTGATAGTGGTCATCCTTGTCTTCTTCCTGATTTTTGTGTGAAGGATTTCAGTTTTTGACTATTTAGTATGATAGCGGTTGTTGGTTTTTCATAGATGGTTTTTCTCAGATTGAGGTAGAGACTGTCTCTTCCAATTTTTTCTAGGGTTTTTATCATAAATGTGTGTTGGATTTTGTCGAGTGCTTTTTCTGCATCTATTGAGATGATCATATGGTTTTTGTCCTTGGTTCCATTGATATAGTGTATTACATTTATTGATTTGTGTATGTTGAACCATCCCTGCATCCCTGGGATGAATCCTACTTTTTCAGGGTGTATGACATTTTTGATGATCTTCTGCATTCTATTTAACAGTATTTTATTAAGGATTTTTGCATCTATGTTCATTAGTGAGATTGGCCTATAGTTCTCTTTATCAGTTGGGTCTTTCTCTGCTTTGGGGATCAAGGTGATGCTTGCTTCCAGGAATGAATTTGAGAGTATTGCTTCCCTTTTCATTTCATTGAAGACTTTAAACAGTAGTGGCAGTAGTTCTTCTCTGTCTTGTAGAATATGACAGTGAAGGAATCAGGACCTGGGCTTTTCTTAGTTGGTAAGTTTTTAATTATATTTTCAATTTCATTAATTGATATTGGGTTTTTGAACTTTTAGGTCTTCTTCATTCGACTTTGGTAATTCATACATATCTAGGAATCTGTCCATTTCTTCCGTGTTTTCCATCTTATTTGAGTATAGGTTTTCAAAGTAGGTACTGATGATCCTCTGGATTTCTCCTGGTTCTGTTTTAATTTCATGCTTTCATTCCTAATTGCATGGATTTGGGCCTTTTCTTTCCTTTTCTTTTTGATAAGGTTGGCTAAGTCTTTGCCAATTTTGTTGATTCTTTTCTTCATTGATTTTTTTTTTGTTATCATTCTCTTAGCCTCCATTGCATTGATTTCTTCTCTGATCTTTATAATTTCCTCCCTTGTATGAGCTTTGGATTTGTCCTGCTCTTCTTTTTCTAGAAGCTTGAGGTTCAGCATCGGGTTGTGTAATTGAGCTCACTCTGTTTTCCTCATTGGAGTATTCACTGCTATGTATTTCCCTCATAAGTCTTCCTTCATTGTGTCCCATAGATTCTGATATAGTGTATTGGCATTGTCATTTAATTGTAGGAACTGTC
The DNA here is from genome assembly GCF_053883595.1 of Heterocephalus glaber. Lineage (NCBI taxonomy): Eukaryota > Metazoa > Chordata > Mammalia > Rodentia > Bathyergidae > Heterocephalus > Heterocephalus glaber. Next base: position 2,493,084 of record NW_028258323.1, read on the forward strand.
GGATTGCTTTTTAAATATTTCTCTCTGACCCATTGCTGATTCAGAAGTGTGTTGTGCAATTTCCATGTGTTTATGAAATTCTTGCTGGTTTTTTTTGCTATTGATCTCCAATTTCATCACAGTATGATTTGATAATATGCAGGGGATAACTTCAATTCCTTTGCACTTACTTAAATGTGTTCTCTGAGCAAGTATGTGGTCTAATTTGGAGAAATACCCATGTGCAGCTGAAAAGAATGTGTATTCTGATTTTGTGGGGTGGAACACTCTGTAGACATCTGTTAAGTTCATTTGTTCAAGAGTTTGAGTTCTAGTATTTTGTTGTTTATTTTTTGTCTAGTTCATGAATCTATTTGTGATAGTGTTATATTGAGGTCCCCCAGTACTATTGTATTAGTGCTTATTTGATTTTTCACATCCATTAGTATTTGTTTTATATAGTTTGGCACACTAGCATTTGGTGCATAGATATTTATGATTTACATCTCTTCCTGTTGTATTGTTCCCTTTACAGGGATGTAGTGTCTTTCTTTTTCTCTCTTAATCAGTGTTGGTTTGAAATTCACTTGATCTGCAAAGAGGATAGCTACTCCTGCCTTTTTGGGGGGGTTCCTGTCACATGGGATATTTTTTTCACCCTTTAACTTTCAGCCTATGAGTTTCTTTTTGAATTAAGTGTGTTTCTTGTGTGCAGCATATTGTTGGATCTTGCTTCTTGAGTCATCCTGCCAGCCTATTTCTTTTGATTGGTGAATTGAGACCATTAACATTGATGATTATAACTGACACATATTGACTTATCATTGTCATGACTTTCTTTTTGTTCAATTCTCCCCCTTTGTGTTTAGTTTTTTGTTGTGCCCAATGGATTCATTCTGGTGGGCTTCCTGGGGTTGTGATTCTTGTGTTTTCCTAGGATATTGTGTAAAATTTTTTGGAGTCCTTGTTTAGTATTCATGAAGTTCCTAAGGTGCACTTTTTCATGAAAGTATCTTATTTCTCCATCAATTTTAAAAGTTAGTTTTGTAGGGTACATCAGTCTGGGTTGGAAGCTGTTTTCATTTAGGGCTTGAAATATGTCTCTCCAAGCTCTTCTTTCTTTAGGGGTTTCCATTGAGAAGTCTCCTTTGATTCTGATGGGCTTTCCTTTGTATGTGATTTTTTTCTTTTCTCTAACTGCTTGTAGAACTTTGTTCTTCTGTTGGGTTTCTGGAATCTTAGCAATTACATGCCTATGTGTAGATTCTTTTTGATTACAGCTAGTTGAAGTCCTATGTGCCTCAGTTATATGTATGTCAAGTTCTTTTCCCCTGCTTGGGAAATTTTCTGCCATCACTTCTGTGAACAGTTTTTTTTTTATGTGGTCTACACTCTCTCCTGTTTCTTCCTTGACTTTGATCTGTCTTATGTTATTCTTCTTCACATTGTCTAGCAGCTGCTGGATTGATTTCTTGTGGTCCCTTATTATTTTAAGAAATTTTTCTTTTCCTGGTCACTATTTGCAATCTTTTCTTATATATATGAAATCCTGTCCTCACATTGACTCATTCTGCTGCATAAACTTTCAATGGAGTTTTTTTTATTAAATCAATTTATTTCTTAAAATAATTTAACTCCAAATACAACTGTTGAATTTACATTGAGTTATAACCACAATTCATGTTTTAATTGAAATGTCAAAGTTTAACAACTGACATTGTTATAAAACAATAAATGGTTGTTCAATTTTAAATGGTCAGTTGTGTTAGAGCTCAACAACTAACTGTGAGCTATAATCTCTGGGAATCCCCAAATCAATAATGATAAGTCTGTTTTCAAAACCTACTGAAGTCATTTTTGAAACCCTGATCAAGATTTAATAGATGCATGATGACAGTTAAAAAAGAAGAAAAAGAAAAAGACTCCCATAGTCTTTAATGTTTGATTGGCTAAAGAGACAATTAAAGCTTAACCAGTGCTAACACAGGACTACTGATAGGAACAAAAAACTGAAAAACAAAGAACCCAACAGAGAGAAACAAAATGCTCAGTTCACGCAGACACTGACAACATTCATATGGGAAAAATCCACCCTTGAAAACAAATATCAGACATCCTTAGGCAACATTTCTTTATATAGAAAAGCAAGTATCAGTTGTTGTACTACAGAATAATGATGGCAACTGTAGCAGTGAGTCAAAGGTTTAGTCCTAATTCTATAAGCCAAAGGACAAAAATCATCAAAGCACCTTTCAACAGTTTAAGGAAAGATTTTATTATTTTTTATTATTTTTTTATTTATATCTTTATTGGTACATTTTAGGTATACAATACATTTACATTTATCATTGAGTGCTTGTACCTGAGCATGCTGTATCTTAGTTCTTATATTTCCCCCCATTACCTGTGCACCCTTCACCCCCACTACCCTTCCCTATTTACATAGACTTTGTATCCAGGCAAGATTTTATATAATACTTCTGATCAGATGCTGGCTTGTTTTGTGTAAGTTGAATAAAATGAAAGGCATCATTTATCATCTCTATCATACCTTAAAGGAACCCAAAAGTCACAACATTAAGAGACAAAAATTTTAAGAAAAAATTCTGCCTTTGTATAAAAGTAAAAAACAAAACAAAAGAAAAACCTGACCACAACAGCTGGGTCTTTGGATCAAACCATAATATTTTTAAGGCATGTTAGAAAAACTTTCATTTATCTAGTTGCTAGTCTGATCAGGGCATAACATAAGCAGTGACCCAAGTCACCAAATTTCCTCTCTAGACACTATGATTTCATTTGCCAACAAGTGTAATGTTCTTGCTCTTGAGCTTTTTATTCCCATCTCTGCAAGCACATTCATTCTCGGCGATTTGGATTCATGCCGAAGACAGAAGAGGCAGGAGGCCTCCCATTCTGGGAAGTTTTGATGTCTTGTCATTACACAAGTAGGACTGCATGCAAACACTCAACAGGTGGTCACATCAGTTCTTAGCAACATCTTTACAGTAAAAGCCCACCTTACTGTCTGACAAACATTTCTAGCCAAAACTCCAAATTTGATAATCTTTTCCACCTCATTTTGCCAGACTTTTCACATTATTTCACCTACTTTTTGTGTCTGCATAGCAATTCATGATATAAAACTGTGGAATCTGTAGAGCTGTTTCTAATACACAATCTTAGTTGTCATAAATAGGTATTACGAATTCTAAAACACAGAATCATTTTTAGAAGTTAAATGCTTCAAAACTCAACCAATTTACTAACAAATATTTCTATTTCAGTAGATAAATCATACTTCTTGAATCTTTGATTTTTCTAAATGTTTGGGTCAAATCAACTTTTACATGGTGACATTTGCCTGAAGAAAATTGATTAAAACTTTTTTCTCCTATAAACAAGGTGCTTTGTAATTGAAGATTATAAAAAATTTATACTGAAGAATGTAAATATTCACAATTCAAAGATTCTCTAACAAACTTGTCTAGTTTTACTCACATTATTTCTTCAATTTTCTCATCTATGAAAAATACTATCGACCCTTCTTCTACCCTCAAAGCCTGATGCCAGTTACTAAACACTTGAGGGTTACTGATGATTTCTATGATGTAGAAAAAATTCTTAAATAATTTTAAAGAAAAAATGTTTTTGAAATACTATATTCTGCAGTGTAGATTCTCAGTATAGGTAATTGTCTCTTGTGCCAAATTCTTAGGAACGATAAACACGTATGTACACACAGACACACATCCTTCTTTCAGTTCCACACATAAGGCCAGAGGTTATTTGCACAAGACTGTGGAACCAAGAAAATTTGGGCACTAAGTATATCACAGGCTCAGTGATATTGCAGTTCTAAAGGCCAAATTTCTCTCCAGAGGGTGGGCTCAAGATCATCTCTTCAGCATTTCTAACTCTGAAGTGAGGTGAAAACATTTCTACATTTGATCATAAAACTTTTGAATAGGTTTTTCCTGTGCCATTACTCATGCAAATGATAAATACTTCATGGGTATCAAAACCAAAAATATCAGAGCTTGAGCACCTTTTCAAAACAAAATATTCACTCCAGCTTTATTTGCCACTTCAGTAATCAGGGCAGAATTGTTGTAAGAAAATCTTTTTTATAATTCTCCAGGAAAATTAAAGATAAAAGGCTTTTTGTCTCTCACCTTCCACATTATAATTTATGTTCTACTTTTAAGCCCAAATTATTTCACATGGTTATTCAATTGCTTAAACGGCTGCAGTAAAGCTCTGCCACAGCAAACTAGATTTCCAAAGCAGGTTAGCCAAGGTTCACATCACACCATAGTCCTTAAAGGTGAAAAGGAATTTGCTGCTTTAATGAATGTAAAAATGCCAGATATTTGTACTGTCCTGTGAGGTTTCTGCAAATGGGAACATGTGGTTGCAACATGGCTTCATTTTCCTTCCATGATGGTACTAGTTAAGTTACTAGAATGCTTCTTGTTAGTAGGGCTAGGCAATCTCTCCATCTCAGTTGCTTCCTTCTTGTTCAGGAAATAAAGACCATCCCTGTTTAGTTGATAGAGGGTGGGTTTGGGATTTTAATTCCAGTCAAACCTTTTTGAGAGCCTCCATTTTCTGTGCCAAAGCAGTTGATTTATCAAATTCCAAAGCCAGATTGTATTTTCACACAACTTTGTTCTGACTTTTGCTCTATCAGGGTTGATGTGTGAGTTAGTACTAGGTCACAAATTAGGATGACATCTACAATTAAGCATCAGTTTTGAAAAACAGAAACTTGTCAGCTGTGCAGACTCTCCTTGCAATGCTGTTGGCAGGCCAGCTGTTATGTTACTTGATGGAATACACTGGTTAGGAGCTCTATCCCAATTCCTGAAATTCAATTCTCTCTTAGGAAAATACTGTTAGTTATTTTTTTTGTAAATAAGACAAAATATTTAATTATGAGTGGTCATCCAAGCTGCAGGCCCTCAGTGCTGCCTGTCCATGCGCCCTATCCCCCAGTTTTTTTTTTGTTACCCAGGACCTTGCACTTTCAAGGCAGGCGCTAGAACCACTGAGCTAAATCCCCAGCCCTCAATGGAGTTTTTAATCTCCTGGAATTCTGTTTGCATCTGTTTTATGGATTTCATTTGTTTCCTATGTTGGGATTCCATCATGTTCCTCAGCTCCTCTATTTTTTAAAATCTGTGTCCTCTCTAGATTTATTAATCATGTCTTGTACTATGGGTACAATCTCTACTGAGATTATCTGAGAAATTATTTCTGATTTCATTTTTTCCAGATCCTCTTTCATTGCCAGTTCAGGGAGTCCAGGTGGTTGAGTATCAGATTGTTCCATCTTATTTCCCTTTGGGGTTGCTTTAGGTGATCTGGATGTCTGGTTTTGAGACTTGTTTATGTGCTTTCTCATTTCAATGGGTGTGTGTGTGTGCTGCTGGGGCCCTGCACAGTTCACCTCCTTGGCGCTGGGAACCTCTCCTCCTCGTTGCTGGGGGTGGTGGTGGGCAGCCGAAAGGCTCAGCTACTCGGAGCTGAGTGGGGCTCTGCTCCTCTCAACTTAGGGAAATTTCCAGAAATGTTCTTGTTTGCCTCTAAAAAGTGCACAGAAGTCAATAATGCACAAAGTCGTCACTAAACTCTTTTCAGGCTAACAGTACATCTTGAATATTGGCTTGTAGGTCAATATCACTCTTTTCCCCCACCTGTGGTAGACTATTTAATAAAGTGCTATAAGGTGTTTGTTTAATTTGTGCTACTGTCCCATCACTTTCTAAGCCATTTCCAGTCCCAGTGAGAATCTGCAGATAATAATAGCCTAAGTCAGACAAAATTTTAGCCAGTTCTTATAAAGACTTTTGCTTAAGAAGTATTCCCAGGGGGACAGATGTTCAGGCTCTAGGGCTGATGTCAGAAATCATGGAGGAAGACTATGGCCCTAAGTGTCTCATATAATCTCATTTGCATTGGCTTCTGGAGTTTTGGATCAAAAATGGAGCAGGCACATTCCAAAAAAACAGGAAGTCCTCTGAACACAAAAAGTCTGGTGTTTTGAAAAAAATTGATTTTGAGTTATTTTCTGGAATACAGATTAATAAGCTATCTCCCAATATTGCCCATGAGAACAGAATTTTTGAACTGTGAGTTGCCAATCATTTAGTAGCTCATATACCAGTCTAGTGAGTTATGACAACTTGTATTGTTTTTTATTTTTGTTTTTGTTAGTACATATTCACAGTACATGCAGAATACAGTCACCTTAGGGAGTGGGTACTTGTGCATAATAGAGCTTGGTTCTTTTTAAAATTTCCTTTCCTCCCAACCTGCCTTCCTCCTCCTCTAAATGCTATTTCACCATTTTCATTATTGTTGACATTATTAATCTTAGCTTGTGTTTATGACATATAATGTTGATATTCATTGAGGTTATTAGGTTCCTCTACATGATATTTACATATACATGTCTTTATTCTACTTATTTTCTCTTCTCCTCTCCTTCTTCTCTTGCCCTCAGTTTCTAGGACCCCTTTCCATTTTTGAGAGATCCATCCCCTTGTCTCTATCTGTTCTTTATTGTGCTCTTTGTTTATACTTTGCCTTACTCAAACAAGAGATCTTAAATGGTATTTAAACTTTGTGAGACTGATTTATTTGGCTCAACATTACATTTTCCAGGTGTATCCATTTTCCCACAAATGTCCCAAATTGTCCTCCTTTATAGCTGAGTAGTATTCCATTGTGTATAGATATCACATTTTCTTTATTCAGTTATCTGTTGACAGGTATACAGGCTGCTTCCAGGATTTAAATATTATGAATTGTGTTGCTATAAACACTGGTATGCATGTATCTCTGTAGTATGATACCTTTAGCTCTTTGGGGAGGACATTTATGAGGGGGATAGCTAAGTCATAGAGAATTTCTAATTTTAGACATTTGAGAAATTTCCATAATGGTTGTACTAGTTTACATTCCCACCAACAATGTAGGAGGTTTTCTCTTTCACTGCAGTCACATTAGCATTTGCTAGCTTTTAAATTCATGATGATTACCATTCTTTCTAGTATAAGATGGAATCTTAGCATTGTTTTAATTGACATTTCTCTAATGGGAAGAGATGTTAAACATTTTTTCATATATTTATTGACCTTTTGTACTTCTTCCTCTGTGAAATATCTGTTCATTTAACTTGCTCATTTCTTTCTTTCTTTCTTTTTTTTTTTTGGTACCATGGATTGAACTCGGGTCTTTGCACTTGCGCAGTAGGCAGTGAAACCACTGAGCAAAATCCCCGGCCCCCCATTTCTTGATTGAGTCTTTCATTTAGGTGGTCTAATTTTTAAAGTTCTTTACACATTCTAGATATTAGTTCTATCTAAAGAATAGCTGGAAATCCCTCTACCCATTCTGCAGGTTGTCTCTTCACCCTGTTAATTGATTTCTCTGTTGTGCAGAAACTTTTTAATTTGATGTAATCCCATTTTTAATTCTTGCTGCTATTTTTTGTGCAATTGTGGTTCGGTTTAGCAAATCCTTTCCTGCTCCTATGACTTTAATCGTTTTACTTATTTTATTTTCCATTAGTTTCAATGTTTGTTGTAATGTTTAGATCTTTGATCCATATTGATTCTAGTTTAGTACACGGTGAGAGATAAAGGTGCAGCTTCAATCTTCTGCAAACAAATATCCAGTTTTCCGAACACCACTTGTTGCTGGATGGTCCCTCTTGTTCTCTTTGCGTGTGTGTGTGTGTGTGTGTGTGTGTGTGTGTGTGTGTGGTTTCTTTGAATACTTCTTCATAATTTATCTTTTTGTTCTCAATTTCAGACACTCTGTCTTCACATTGGTCATTTTGGCAATTTATGAATTCTATACAGTTTTCTATTTCAGGTATTTCTGTCTGATATCTTTTCATGGATTCTATATTTTTGGTTAATTTGCCATTCATGAATTGAACCATTTAAGTCAGCTCTTCCAATTTTCTACTTATTTCACCCAAATCCACTTTGGGTGTTTTGATTGATAATTCTGTGAATTTTTGATTCATTTCCTCCTTGAACTGGCTTACTTTCTTCATCTTTTCTTTAATGTTTTCATAGAGTCCTACAACCTGGTATTTGCTTTCCTCCCCATTTGTGCCCTTTGATCTGCTTTAGGAGAGTTGGGAGAACTTGTGTATCTTCTGTTGCCTTGCTTTCCCATGATCATGAGTAAATGTATATGCATTTTTAATTTGTTCTTTTTTAAAATTTTCATCAAATCCATTTATTCTTTTTTTCATTGAGTTTATTGGTACATTTTAAGTGTACAATATGATGACATTCACTATTGGGAATTTGTACCTTTACATGATATATCTTAGTTCTTATTTTTTCCCCATTCCCCTGCCCTCTCTTCCACCCCTCTCTATTTAAAAAATTTTGTTTCCATGTTTTCCTTTTCTCATATTTATTCCTTTATTTTCCCTTCCTCCCCTGCTTTTTCAGTGCTTCCAGTTAAGGTGTAGTAGCATGGGGACAGCTTACTATTTATATGAAGATATATAGTAAGATAATGCCCCACTCATGATGTATTTTCAACTTTATATGTCCAGAGCTAGTATTTACCCTGTAAGTTATTTAATTTAAATGATTTGGCCTCTGTCCCTATGTTTGGCAGAAAGGATGATTTCTGGTTATAATAGTATCAACAGATCCATTCATACATCACTTATACAAGATAGACCTTACTTTCACACTTTCTCCCTTTATCAATACTCTATGTAGACTATATTCATTTCTTATTAGCAGTTGTTTTGCAATGTGGTGTGAGGAGAGGAGGGGAGAGTTGGAAGGGTGCATGATAGAGGAGTGCAAATCAGTAAGCAGGGACCAGCTGGTCTGTGCATTTGCCTGTGGCTCAGTGTGGACTCTGGGTGAGAAGTCTATTTAGGGGTGTGCTGAGTACTAGGGGCTGTGCATGTGCATACTGGTGAATAGGCTGGGCTGGACAGGCAGGCTTGTGAGCTGTACCTACTCAGCCAGGATGCCCTTCACTTGTGTATCCTGTCTCTCTAGCCTGAGTCTGTCAGGGTGGAAAGTCTTCCCTGTCCACAGTATGCATTGGAGTAGAGAACACAGGAGTGTTGCTTTTGTCAGTGGTTAGAAAAGGGGTAACTGTGTGAGTCTGATGAACACAAATTCTGTCCCAGAATCTGGTCTTGGCAGCACTAGATCGTTCCTCAGACTTTTTGCCCAACTATCAAAATGGCTGCTCCCTGGATGAGCAGGGGTTGGGGACTGCTGATCTGCCACACCAGTGACACTTCCCTTTTCTTTATTATCCATTTTTTAAACTTGACCTATGTATTAGTTTTCCTTATTAATTTTTTATTACAGCATGAAAGCCCCTCTCCCACCTTCCAAATAGCTTCCTTCATTTCTGAACTTCTCTGATGTGACTCTTCTTCTAGTCAGCCACTTTGAATCTCCCTCTGTGACAAATATTTTGTAAAATAAAAAAAGAAAACTATAGTGCATCACAGCTGGTGTATTGTGAAACTCAATCATTTGTATCTCTATATACATACATATGTCAGTCTGTGTCAGTATGGATATGTGAGGACATGATTTAAAATGTCTTCCTTACTGTTGGTGCCAGCTAACAAAGCCACCAATTTAGGAAAACATTACTGCTAGTAATCATTTTATATTTACTTTCCACCTTCATATTTCTCCTGAAGAATTTCTAGATTTCTTTCCCACTTTTCAAGCAAAGAAAGAAAAAGAAAAATAAAGAAAGGTGTATACACAAAGAGAGCAGGGAAGTGTATGGTAGGATGGGTCCTGGTTTTATTTGTGCCACAGTGAAATAGATGTAACATTGTCAGTCTTGAGCAAGGGGCTCTCATGATTATGCTAGTGGGTTTGTTGGGAATTCAAGGTTTCTTTCTGGTTGCATGAGTTACCCACATACTCATGAAGATGCAAGATCTTAAAACTGGCTCTCAGATGTCTTGTCCTTCCTACCTGACCTGGGAATTCCTTTTGCACTTGATCAGACCACAAATCAAGAAATATACTAAGAGTTCTTGTTATGGTTGCTGCTGTTATTTTTAAATCAATTTCTAACATAGAAAGATAACCTTTAGGAAATCATACCTCACTACATAAATATATTTTAAATTATTAACTGGAGTGAAATTTCCCAGAAGTCAAACTTGCTCTATGCTTTGTAATGGAAGTTTTGAGAAGTTGTAGACCAAAATAACCAAGAAGAATTTTCCTCCCCTTAAAAGGAGCAGGAACAGAATAGATGAAAATATCACAGCGATCTCTTTACTGCTGCCTGGAAGCAAATCCTCTAGAGAAAGAATCAAGTCAACCATGCAGTGTTTCCAACTCTACCCCCTGAACTGGGACCTGGGATTCAGAGGGTAAAAAAGGGGAAAAGAAAAGATTCAATCTCTGTGCAGCAATTTATAGCTTGAAAAAATTATATAAAGTCTAAAGACCTGGCTACATCATACTCAGTATGTTTTCCACTAGTTTGCACAGTCCCAGTGCCAGTAAGAAACACTAAATTGGGAGACAGGTTTCTCATAGTATATTTGCCTTATTTCCAAGCCCATTATTTTGGACTTTGACATGGGCTCTCTGCTTCCCTCCTTTTCTCCTTTTCTTTTTCTTCCCTTTCCTCACTAGTCTTTTTCACTTCAAAGCAACAAAGGTCAGTTTCAATCAGCTGGTTTCCAGCTCCCACCTCCTTGGTACTTTCCTCAGTTGAAACCACCAAATCTTTTCTTTACTCTCTGTATGGAGATCTTGAGACCAATCCAAACTGAAGGTGAGAGATACTCAGGCTGTGACAGACACCATCACTCAGTGATGGCACCAAGGGTGGTGGACTTCTGGTTTTTATCTTAGTATCCTAATTCCAATAAGCAGACTCCTGCTTTGTTCCCAAGCAACAATTTTCTCTAAGTGACCTGATCTTTTAGCCAGACCCCTGCCCTACTTCTTCATCCCATCTGAGTAAACATACAAGATATCCTCATCTGTTCAACCTGAGAATACCAAGAACAACTATTGTCTGACACAATCCTGCTTAACAGCCAATGCAATGGAGACAGCACACAAGAGCTACCGTAGGCTTCTCAGCAAAACAATGTAGAATTATTATAGGATGGGGAAAGGGTATAATTCAGATAATATTTAAATGAAGCAGTGTTTGAGAAACTCAAAGCTGTAGGGGAGGAGTCAACGTCAGAAGAGGATTATGAAGTAGATACAGATTCCCATTCCTGTGGAAAAAATAAAGCTAAATTGAATGAGACCCCTTGTGTGCATCCAGGAACCACTAACCTGAATCACTGCACCTGAGCTATAGATCAGGGATACTTCTCTGTGTCAAAGTGGCTTATTCTCCAGACAAGGAGAGTGGAATGCTTGGTTCTTACTGACATAGTCTCCAACAGTAATATCTCCAGCAATCTTTGATTTTAGAGAATAGTGTTAGCGTTTAATAAAGCAGAAGTCATTTAAAGAAGTGGGTTGATATGACACTTTGAAGCTTCAGCATCCTTGAGAGATAGGCTGTTTCCTATGAAGACTGCAGCTGGCTTTGTCTTCGTTTATTTTTTTAGTCTGATGAATGCTGGGCAGGGTTTTACTCTCTAGGCTAGTTCTCAGGACGTATGTTTCTGTTCAAACCAGTGCTGCTTGAATCACACATATACTCCCCAGATCCAGGCAGAGCTTTCAGCTGCCTGCCTGTCCTTTACCCATCACCCTTTCCAGATCACCTCCTAACAGACTTTACATCATCCCATTACTTCTGTTTCTGCTTGGGTGATTACTATCTGTACCCTAAACACACACTACCACTTTGTCTGAGTCCTTATGTTTTGCACACAGATTTCCCTGTTTAAACTTTGCAACAGGCCATAATTTGTCCCCTCTTATTTGTTGCCTGCTCCATGTAGACAGGAAGGGTCATGCTCTGTCATCTCATTCCACAATTGATCAAATTCTGGGATTTAGGAATTCCCATATCTAAATTGAACTCAAGTTCTCCACTGAAATATGCACTGACTTTGTAGGTATTTTCTCAGGGGTCTCTCTGACTCTGGGTTTCTCAAGTTGTATTTCTAATTTTGACATATGTCTCTTTATCTTTTTGGCTTCTCTGAAGAACAGTTAAGAGCCTGATGACTATAACAGGTCTTAGGTTTTATTTTTCAGTAAAGCTCAAGTCTTCACCTGTTATTATCTGCTAGATGTGGGAATTAATTTCATTTTGGGGAATGTAAAAAAAAAAGAATGCAGCCATTTTGTTTAAAGAAAGAATCTTATCACAGTCCATTTTGGCATTTTGACTAGAGCCAGAGAAGCAAAATAAGAAAAGAAATACACAAAATAATGAGAAAACAAGTCTACAAAATTCTTTAGGGGCCTACCCTGAGAAAGACTTGAAACAAAATGGCAATTGATAAGTAAACTAACCCTAGACCAATCAGATAGGTAAACTAAAGTCAGTGATATTTGGATATGCATATAGAGAAAATTTAGTCACACATTGTCTGCATTGCTCTACATAATTTCAGAGAAGTGTTTGATGAAGGAATGTCCCGATCCAGAATGTCTATTGTGAGAGCTTTAGCAATACTATTGCTAGTTTCAACTTTTTAAAGCTCTTGAAATAATCTTAACAACCTCACAAATGTTTATACCATAGGTTGAGCATTCTTTGATTCTAAGTATTTTTATTAAGGTATTGAACAGATGTATTGAAAGTGTTTTATGTAAATCTTTTAAAAAATTATTTTATTGGTACATTTTAGGTATATAATACATTTACATTTATCATTGGGTACTTGTACCTGTACATGATGTATCTTAGTTCTTATTTTTTCCCCCATTCCCTGTCCTCCCTTCAGCCTCTCCACCCTTCCCTATTTACAAAGACTTTGTTTCCATTTTTGCCTTTTGGGTTGAGCATTCTTTTTTTTTCCCATTAAGTTTATTGGTACATTTTAGGTATAAAATACTGTTACATTCATTATTGGGATCTTGTACCATTACATGAGTCTCTTGGTTCTTACTTTTTTCCCCATTCCCCTGCCCTCCCTTCACCCCTTCCACCCTTCCCTATTTGCAAAGACTTTGTTTCCATTTCTTCCTTTTCTCATATTTTTTCTTTTTTTTCCCCTTTTTTCCTTTCCCCTACCCCTTCCACTTCCCCTGCTGCTTTAGACTTTTTCTTCCTATTATAAACTATCAATTATACATTTTTAAAATTACAATATCAAGATCTAGGAGGCATTACCACAGATTTTACAGAATTTAAAAGGATATAGAAAGCATATTTCAAAAATCTGTTTTGAAATAAATTTGACAACTTCTAAGAAGTACCTTGGAAGACAAATTAATGAAACTAACTCTGGAGGAATATAAAATTTGAATAGCACCTATTAAAGAAAGTATATTCCTAGCTTGAAAACGTACCTATGTGACAGCAGCAGGCTCATATACATTTTAACTGATAAATTATATCAAACAATTAAAGCAGAAAAAAGAAGGAACACTTCTCCCCTCATTTTAGGAACTCAACATTGTGCTAATCCTAAAACTGGATAAAGATAATAGAAGAAAAGAGTACGAACATAGATAGAAATTTGTTTAACAAAACAAACTATTAGAAGCCAGATCTGGCAGTATGTAGAAAGTGGTTTTGTTATAGGGATGGCAGTGTTGGTTCAGCATTGGAAGATCCACCCCCAGAAGTCATCATTTTAACAGAGGAAAGGAAAAAGCCATATGATCCTGTCACTAGTTGGAGAAAAAGTATTGGACCAAATTCTACAGCTGTTCATGGTAAAAGCTATCAGGACACTAGAAGTAGAACAGAACCTTCTCAACAGATTAAAGACATGTACTCCATACTTCCAGTGAGAACACCTTATATGAATGGAGAAGATACAATGCTTTCTCCTTAAGGTGGGGAACAAGGGCAGATATGTTTACTCTTTATTTGTCTATTAAACTTTGAAACCTAGGCCCCACCAAAATAGTCTGGCAATGAAACGACACAATTAGGATAGGATTGGCAAGGTAGAAGCAAAATCTCTATATGTAGATGAAATGATCACCTACAGAGAAAATACTAAGAAATCTCCAGGAGCCCCTAGAACTTGTATTTGAATTTAGCAGGATTAGAAAACACAAGGTATTTATAAAAATTCAGGTCTGTGTATACTTGCTATAAATGAAGAATTGGATATTGAAATGTAAAAGTTATGTAGGAGTACAAAGGACCTAGAAAAGTTTAAAAAAAGACAAAAAACAGTGTTGGAAGACATTTAGTACCTAATTTTAAGACTTCCTGTAAAGCTACAGTAATCAAGGCAGTGTTGGTGTAAGGAAAGACATATAGATCATTGGAATAAAACAGAGAATCTAGAAATAGAACCACACATATATGGTCCACTGAGTTTTGAAAGATTAAGATTAGCACTTTATAGAATATAAACTAAATTCAAGAGCTGAGGAAGAGATAGTGTTTTCAGCAAACAGCCCTAGAACACCTGGTATCCATCTATAAAAATTAACCTCAACTCTTTATTTCCATACATGAAAATAACTTGAAGGGATCTATGAACCTAAATATGAAAGCCTAAAAGTATTAAACTTTAAGAAGAAATTATAAGAGAAAATTTTTATGAATTTAGGGAAGGCAAGAACTTCCTAGGATACAAAAAACATGCTGTACAAAAGAAAAACTTGATAAATGAGATTCCATCAAAATTTAGAACTTTAAATGACATCATTAAAATGAAAAGTCATCCTTAAACAGACCATATTTACAATGCATATAACCTATGACCAGAATATATAAAGAACTTTTACAGCTCATTAATAGACAACCCAATTAAAAAGTAGACATAAGATGATAAATAGCCAGTATAGCACAAGGAAAGGTGTGCAACTCTAGAATCAGAAAAATACTAATCAGTACAATAACAAGATTGAATTATGCACTCATTAGGGAGATGGCATTAAAAGTTTTAAAAGCCTTGTCATGACTTTTTCTTTTTGTTGGATTCTCCTCCTTTGCGTTTAATTTGTCACACCCAATGGATTCATTCTGCTGGGTTTCCTGGGCTGTCATCCTCATTGCCTTTCCTAGGGTATTGTCTAAAATTTTTTGGAGTGCCAGTTTGATATTCATGAAGTTCCTGAGGTGCTCTTTATCATGAAAGTACCTTATTTCTCCATCAATTTTGAAAGAGAGTTTTGCAGGGTACATCAATCTGGGTTGGAGGCTGATTTCCTTTAGGGCTTGAAATACATCACTCTAAGCTCTTCTTGCCTTGAGGGTTTGCATTGAGAAGTCTACTTGTGATTCTGATGGGCTTTCTTTTGTATGTGATTTGTTTCTTTTCTCTCACTGCTTGAAGAATTTTGTTGTTCTGTTGGATTTCTGGAATCCTAACTATTATATGCCTATGTGTAGATTTTTTTTTGATCAAGGCTAGCTGGAGTCTTATATGCCTCACTTATCTGTATGTCTAATTCTTTTCCCCTCCTTGGGAAGTTTTCTGCCATCACTTCTGTGAAGAGATTTTTTTATGGCATCTGCACTCTCTCCTGTTTCTTCATTGACTCCAATTAGTCTTATGTTGTTATTCTTTGCATCGTCTAGCAGCTGCTGGATTGATTTCTCATGTTCCCTTGCAATCTTAAAGCAATTTTTCTTTTCCTGGTCACTAATTGCAATCTTATCTTCTGTATCTGAAATTCTATCCTCACATTGGTTCATTCTGCTGCGCAGACTTTCGATGGAGTTTTTAATCTCCTGGAAATCTGTTTACATCTGTTTTATGGATTCCATTTGTTTCCTATGTTGGGATTCCATCATGTTCCTCAGCTCCTCTATTTTTTTTTATCTGTGTCCTCTCTAGATTTATTAATCATGTCTTGCATCATGAGCAAAATCTTTGCTGTTATCTGAGCAATTATTTCTGATTTCATTTTTCCCAGATCCTCTTTTTTGCCAGTTCAGAGAGTCCAGGTGGTTGAGTATCAGGTTGTTCCCTCTCGTTTCCCTTTGAGGTTGCTGTAGGTGATCCAAAAGTCTGCTTTTGAGGTTTATTTACATGTCTTCTCATTTCCACAGGGCAGAGGTGCTTCTGGTGCCTGCGTGCCTCAGCTTCTCTGCGCTAGGAGCATGGGATGGCAATGAGTAATAATTCTGCCAACTAGGTTGATATCTAAATTAGTTGAGATTGTACAATGGGTCACAATTACAGAAAATACCAGGAACAAGAGTTTAAAACACATAGGAGTTAATTTTATTTCAGGCCACAAGAGCCTGTATTTGGGCAGACCAGGAGTAGTTCAGCTGCAGGTCAGCAATGACATCACAGAACAAGGTTCTTTCTGTGCGCTCCCTAGCAATTGCTTTTACACTCGTGCTAAACCTCCAAGCATTGATTCCATATTCCTGGCAGGAAGAAGGCTAAAGTGCCCAAAGTTATCTCCTCTTTGGCTTTTTATGGAAAGAAAACCATTGCCAACAGACTTGTACTTATATTTCCAAGGCCAGTACTATGTCCCAGGGCCAACTCATGCAGAAAGATGTCCGAGGGGTGCGCTTGCTTACACGGGGACCACCACTGCTGCGCATTGGCATTCTTCCTGCTGGCTGTGGCTGTACCGCCGAGCGACTGACCCTAACAACAAGTAAGTACTGTAACTCTCTCGACTAGCTCGTCTGCTGCACACTCCTGCCTGCCACCTGTCCACTGCCCGCCAGGCCCACCAGCCTGCACGCTCTCGGGTTGAGCATTCTTAACACAAAAATCCAAAATAAAAGTGATCCAAAATCTTAAAGTTTTGACCTGATGCCACAAGGGGAAAATTCCACACCATAAAATTGTTTTATGCACAAAATTATTAAAAATACTGTATAAAGTTATGGTCAGACTATATGGTGTAAATAAAACGACAAATTTCATATTTAGACATGGGTCCTATCCCCAAGATATCTCATTATATATAATGCAAATATTCCAAAATCTAAAAGATCCAAAACACTTTTGGTTGGAAGTATTTTTAGTAAAAGGCTGACTCAATTTGTACCTATGTTAGTGCTAAATAAAATGTGACCAGTGGAGTAGTGTTGTCCTGTAAGCAATTAGAGCTCAAAACCCCAGAAATATGGAAATAGCAAGCATTATAACTCTTTTAGAAATTTGACATTGCTATGAAGTTCAAGTATGAACATTTTCTAGCAGCTCATGTCATTGTATTTTATAGAAGTACTGATCTATAATAAATTTGAAATAAAATTGCAACAGATTCTTCACCATATGTAGTTTGTGAAACATCTGGCTATCAGACTGAGACAGGTGAGAAGTGCCCAACTCCCACTTTTCCCTACACCAGCTGGAGGGCAGTGTGCAGTGTGTACCCTTCAGCTGTTGAGCCCTTCCTCCTCACTTCCCTTTGCTCCCCCTCACTCTCCCTACAATGGACTGGAACAACTTGATTCAGTGCCTTCCCTGGCTATCAAGCTACCACACTCCATGCCAACAGGAGTGCAGTCAGTTAATGAACATGGCACCCCTTCCAGATACTGAACTACAGATGCTACTGATGCCTTTTTGAAGAAGGGAGAGAACACCCTGGTGTGCTAAGACAAGGAAGGGTGGGATCTAGGTCCCTTATTTGCATATACAACCCTCACAGCCTTCCAGAAGATTTCCTGATTTCAGCCTGCCCTCACTGACACAGGCCTGTAGCTACTACATAAGCTGCATTTCTTGGGCACTTCCTTGGTCAGTCTAGAAGGGCTCCTGCCTGTGTACTGACCCTTTGTGCTGCAGCCCAGGCTCTGCTGTATTAAGACCCACTTTGGTGATCCTGTAAACCTGCTTATGAATTATTTTTCAGGCAATGTGGGTTCCAAAAGTGTCTAGCACAAGCTGGAACTGGAAGGTGCGGCAGAGACTAGCACCTAGTAGAATTGACCTATGGTGTCCACCACAAGCTGGCTCCATAAGGTAGTGGCTGGAGGGGCTGTAACCATCAGGGTGTGTCAACTGTTGGCATCCAGCATTATCCAGTGTCATCTGATGTCATTGGGACTGCTAGCAGAGCTGTCTGCTGCCAGTTCACAATTTCCATCTGAATTAAGCAAAAGAACCCTAGACTGATTAGCAACAAGATGACTTCCAACTGGAAACCAAACATTTAATTATCTTCAAATATATAGGTAGAAATAATATAAACTCTACTACATATCAAGGTCACCTAAATGAGGAACTGAGATAGAAACAAATTCATGTTCCACGTGCTAGAAATCTCAGAGATTGTCTCCCATTGAGACTAAAATGACTAACTTATCTGCTATCTGTTAAAATTAAGTTATTACACAACTAGTAGAAAATGAGAGGAGGAATGAAAACTTTAAAAACAATAGGGTTGGTTTTCTGAAATCTAGGCCTCATAATAAATATTTCAAGACAAATAACTGGCAATGTGTCTTTCTGCCAAGCTAATGAGGCCAATCTTGGACAGGAGAAGGGATAGTTCAGAGAAGACACAATGATTTGCCCTTTTACATTTATTGTGACATTGACCTAGGCATTGACCTACTTTTGTCTACTTACCAGGTGTGACTAGACTGACTTCCACCAGTGGAAAAATAGGACAACTAAAAGTACTTGAGTGTAGACCTACTTACACTGCAAAAGGAGAGGGCTCTGTAGGTAGTTTTCATGACGGAGATTTGTTAATCTCTACTGATAATAATTTCAGTGGGATTCTTTAAATATCCCCCTCCTAAAATCTGAAGCTATTCATCATGATAACCTAAAAACTGACCATGGGTATTTGCATATGGCTCAGGAATTTCATTAAATGCATCTGTGTTGTGCTCTTAAGTGCTTCTCATCCACCAACTCCTGCAGTTTCTCCTTTCCTTTTTTGCTCTTGAACTTCTTCTAGCTCTTATATTAGATTACTCTGTTTTGGACTTTCTCTACTAGTGTTCATCTTGGACATACTTTGGGTCACAACTACTAGCATTTGAAAGGCTCCATCAGCTGCTATTCCAGGTAAGAAGTTTTTTGTTTCTAGTTCCTACAGCTCTTAACCCTGCCCCCATCCCCAGTCACTTCACAGGAACCTCCTCACTGGTCATTTAATAGTTGTTATGGCTTATATCGAAATATCCTCCTAAAGCCTTATGCATTCACAGGTGGGGCTTTTAGGAGTGACTGGTATATGATACTGGATCATGGGTTTATTCATTGTTTGGTTTGGCATAGTTTTGGGTATGGATAATAGACTTACTAAAGAGGGAAGACCCAACCTGGGTATGGGTGGCACCAAACAATAGGCTTGTACCCTGGATGGAATGAAAAAGAAAAAAAGAAAGTTTTGCTGCTTCCTATCTGCTATGCTATGGACTGTTTCTCCTCTGCCATGCTACTGACGGAGCCAGCTGACTTTGGACTGAAACCTTTACAGAGTGTGAGCCAAATCAAACCTTTCCTCCTTTACCATTTAACAGTTTACCACAAGTGTCACTCAGGCAGTGTGTTTGTTTATGTACTGACCATTCTGAGTGTTGCTCAGCAGGTGTCATTTTAACCAGTCAATTCTTGTTTACATGAGATACACTCATGCATCTTTGTTTTATATCAACTATTTTGCATACTTGCTTATTTCTAATATTGTATTCACCTTTGATGTTTATTTCTAGTGAAATCTATTAATAATTTCTGGTTATTTTCTTTTACCAATTCATGTTTATTTTATTTGTGAAAAAGAACCTATAATTTTCTGCTACAATATATAAAATCTCTTATCATAAGTACATTAGATATAATTTTTATACTTCTCCAGAACTCAGCGATACTCCTTGGCAATACAAAACAGACATGTTTGAGGCACTGAGACTGAATAGGAAGGAAGTGCCAAAAGATTCGCAAAAGAAAAAACTGAAAAAAGAAGAAATGCTAGCATATCAGAAAGGAAAGGTCTGTGTTATAAAATGGAAAGACAAAAGAGACTTCTCCTTGTTGTCAACTATTCATAATACAGAAATAATAAAGCTTGAACGAAGAAATGAAACTAAAAAAATTCCAATAGTAGTCAATGATTATAATAGTTCTGAGTGTTGTTGACAGAGTTGACCAACATCTAACAAGCTATCCTGTAATCAAAAAAAGAAGACAAATATTATTATAAAATATTTATGCACCTTCTGGACCGAACAATGTGGAATTAATTTGGTATGTATTCAAAACAAAGGGGTGGAAAAAGTCATTTACAATTTAGATTAGGTCTGATAGACAAAATAATTGAAAAATACAGAATAGTGAAACGCCAACCAGGATTTCCATCATTGATGTCTTCACCATTATGTTTAGTGGGTAGACATTTTATTGAAATTATACCACCCACAGAAAAAAAAGAAAGGTCAACACCACAGTGTAAAGGGTGTTGTTCAAAGAAAGACAATAAAAAAAAGAAAGACAATAATGCAAAAAGAATTCTGAAAGAGACTAGATACTACTGTCCTGACTGTAATGTTACATTGTGTATTGAATGTTTTAAGATATAGAAAAATATTGAGTAAATTTGATAAATTATTGTTCTTATATTTCCTGTTATATTATCATAAAAATTAACAAAAATGCAATTTTTTGTCATCCTGTATTTAGATAATTGGACTAGTAAGTGGTTAACTTGTGAGTGCTGGGTATTTTGTCCCAACAATGAAAAAGTAACTAAAAAAAAATCTGTTTTGATTTTGGTACAAGAGAAGTGGGACTATTGTTGTGATGATACCTGGCTATCTGGTGCAGGAGCCTTTGGAAATGGGTAACAGGAAGAGTTTGGAAAGGTTTGGAGATGCTGGATGAAGAAGCAGCCCTGGAATGCTGTAAGCTGAGGTTGATGAGAGTTCTGGTCAGAGCTCGGAAGACCAGAATGCTGATAGATATGCAGTAGATAAAGACCAGGCTTGGGCTGGGGATTTAGCTCAGTGGTTCTGCCACCTGCCTCACAAGTGCAAGGTCCTGAGTTTGATGCCTGGTACAAAAAAAAAAAAAAAAAAAAAAAACCAACAAAAAAAACCAGGCTCAGGAGGCTTCAGAGCTGGGAACAAGGACTACATTGGCTGTTGGGACTCCAGGTCATGTGTATTATGCTTTGGCAGAAAATTTGTCTGCAGTTTGCTCATGTACAGAGACATTGCAGGAGTTCAAGATTAAAGGCTTTCTCAAAGCAGTCTAATGTTTAGGTGGTGGCATGGCTACTGTTTTTTTCTCTTTCTTTTCTTTCTCTCTCTCTCTCTCTCTCTCTCTCTTTCTTTCTTTCTTTCTTTCTTTCTTTCTTTCTTTCTTTCTTTCTTTCTTTCTTTCTTTCTTTCTTTCTTCTTCCCTCCTTTCTTTCACCAGCTGTACCTTGAGAATCAAGAGCAAACAGTCCAGCAGAATGATTTAAAAATTTTTGACTTTGGGGGCTGGTGATTTAGCTCAGTGGTGCCCGTGCCTGCCTCGCAAGGACCCAAGTTCAATGCCCGGTAACAAAAAAAAATTTTTTTTTGAGTTTGGCCAGAAAGGAGGCTCTGATAAAGTTGCAGCCAGGAAAAATGAAACAGAGGAGAACTTGGTTGCTGAAAAGATAAGCATTAAAAAGCCAAATAATTTGGAACAGGTCTATAGAAAATGTAACCTCAGGGTATTGCCAAAACTAGGAAGACTCCACCCTTTGCAGCCTCAAAATTACAAAGGAGAAAGACTGTTTTGAGAAGAGAGCCAGCGCACTATGTTCAAGAATGATGATGGCCTAGGGACTTTGTTCCTTGGGGTTGGGTTGATAGCACTCGGAATTTAGCCACTCAACTCCTACAGCCAAGAGAAAAGGAAACCTGGCTACTGCTCCTGCTGCTGGCAGACACTGACATCATCCACATGGTTCTGGTTTTAGGTACATGCAGAATGCAATAGTTATAGAGTCAGGAAGGCTTCAGAAGAAGACCTGTGAGGCCAAGTAGTATGCTCCTGAGAGGGCAGTGTGTGAAGCTGTGAGTATGCAGCCAAAAGTGCAGTGGAGTCTCCAGAAGGTTGAAGAAGTGAGGGACATGAATGTTCTGAGGAAAAATCACAAGGAGTGAGTAAAAGCTGGCCGAAAAGAGAGGCCATCAGGGCTACAACCACCAACAGTGCCATTGGGGTGGGGCCACCTTAGCCATGTGGAGGTCGAATCTTGTCACAAATTGGGTGCTGGACATGAGACTTAATGTTTACCCTGCTGGATTTTGGTCTTGTATTGGTCCCATTTCTTTCTACCACCCTATTTGTACTTTTTAGAATAGGGATGTTTATCTTGTGCCATTGTATGTTAGAAGTGTTTAACTTTCTTTTAATTTGTACAGAGGCTCACAGCTGAATTTGCCTTAAATCCCAAAGTAGAACTTGAACTTGGACTTTATAGCAATGATGAAACTGTTGAGACTTCAGCAAGTCTTAGAGATAGAGTAAGTGTATTTTGCATAAAGGAATGTGCATGAGTCTTTTGGGGGCCAAGGGTGAAATGTTATGGCTTGTATCTAGATGTTCCCCTAAAGTCTCATGTGCTCATAGGTGGGGCTTTTGTGAGGTGATTGGATCATGGGAATATGATACTGGATCATGGGTGTGTGATTCTGGATTAGTCCACTGATTGGTTGAGCGTAGTTCTGGGTGTAGATGGTGGATGAGAAATGTAAATAAGACAACTGTGGAGGGAAACAAAACAGCAATTGCTAGAGATGATTTCATTAGGGTGGGTAAGTTTCAGCACAGATTTGTGTATCCCAGATATGGTGAGTGTTAGCCATCATCTTTCTGTTTCTCTGAACCTCCACAGTGATATTGGGAGAAGTAATATGTGGAAAAGATGGAATAAGTGGTCACCTACTCCAGCAGCTCTCAAACTTGAGCATGTATCAGAATCTTTTAGAGTGCTTGTTTAAACACAGATCTGCTCCTCTCTTCCCCTGCCAAGTTTCTGATTTAGTAAAGGTGAGGGCCAACATGTGCATTTCTCAGTTCCCAGGGGAACCACACTTTGAGAACCCCTGAGCTAAAGCACTGTCAACTAGGAAGGCTGTGTACATTGGCAGTGAAGTGGGCCTTAGAAAATGGAGGCTAGATTCAATTAGTTTGAATTACACTAAGTCAAGAAAAATCAATGTGAAGATTTGAGTTCTGCATATTGACTAATTTGCTTACCTGGGTCTTAGATTCATTGGCAGTCACATCTTCCTGTAATTGACAATCTAGACTTGGAGGATTTCTTTATGACAAACTGAGTTAGCTTCCTGTAAGTTTATGAAACAGGTGTTTTATATTCTCTAAGTCTCTAGGATTTGGGGCAAACTTTTATGACCAATGAGAGTTTTCTTTTTTATTGTGTAGCAATAACAACCCATGCCCCCAAAATTATTTTAGAGATTATGATGGTTAATATTATGTGTCAACATAGGTAGGCTGTGTTGGCACATACATAAAATATTTGGTCAAACATTATTCTACATGTCTTTTTGAAGACATTTATAAGGTTACCATTTAAATCAGTGGAATTAGAGTAAAGCAGAAAACCTTCCATAGTGTGGGTGGACCTGGCCCAAATAGTTGATGGCCCTAATAAAAAGTATCAGAATTCCCTGGATAGAGAGGAAATTCTACCTGAAGACTGCTTTCAGGATCCTGCTGCAACTTTTCCCTAGGTTTCTGGTCTGCCAGCCTAGCCTGAAGATTTTGCACTCACCAGTCTCCACAACTGAGTTAGCTGATTCCTTAAATCCTCACCCCTCCTCTTCCTCTTCCTTTTATTTTTCTGGGGAACCCAATATTCTAATCAATTTTTTGTTATTTGACAGGAGCATTTGTAAAGCATTTCCCAGAGCAGGATCCATGAAACACCATCCTGAAATATGTTCAGTAACAAAAGGGAGCTCTAGGGTTGCCAATAAGTGTTAGCAAATAACAAGTTCTCAAAATTCCTATAGGAAGTATGATTTTTAAATTTTTTTTCTCACTGAAATGTTTCCAAATAAATTTGATCATGGAGACTTTTTTTTTTTTTTGCCATTCAAGAAAGGGAATCTATGTTCTGCAGAATAATTGTGGGAACTGCTATTTAGTGACATCCTTGTCCCATACCCTAAAATTTACCTCCATCTATGCTCACTCTGCTCTTCCCTAGGTACCAATGGCTTCTGCAGCTGTCTGAGGCTGGCCTATCTTGTCTGAGGTCTCTGAATCTGCCTCTTGGGAACACTCACTCTTAGAGTGCTTACAAGTTAAGTTTCACTTTCTTGAGCTTCCATGTTGTTAGAGAGATGCCATGGGCACCCAGCCCCCAGCTCTTCTTGCCATCTCTGTAGCCCCAAGAAAGGTGACTAAAGAAGCATCAGATGACTCCAGTCCTAGTCAACATGAAAGCAGGCAATGAGAGACCCCCACTGAGAATCATCTAGCTGAGTCTGTGGTTGACCCACAGAAGTGTATGGGATAATAATAAATTAGTGTTTTAAGCCACTAGGTTTTGGGTATTATTAGCCAAATGCTTGTGTTTCCTCAAAATTCATATGCTGAAATCCTAATTGCTGATATGATGGTATCAGGAGTATGGAGGTATTGATGATGGTGTTTGGAGGTGAATTGGGTCATGAAGAAGGAGCTCTCACGAAGGGGATCCGTACCCTTAGAAGAGGCCAGAAAGCCACCTTGCTCTCTTTCTCCCATGTGAGGATACAATGACAGATCAGCAGTCTGAAACCAGAAGAGGGCCTGATCAGGACCCAGCCACACTGCATCTTCATCTTGGGCTTCCAGACTCCAGGACCATGAGAAATAAATTTCTGTTATCAACCACTCAAACTGTTAGTTTGTTATGGCAACCTGGACTAAGACAGATGGTTTGCCAAAATTCAGCAAATGCATAGAACTGTCTGATAAGTTCCTCCCTCCTCCACTCTCAAAATACCCCATAAATTTGTGTATCATTGTCTTGGTTGGACTGTGTTATGAAATCAATGTGTATTATGACAATAATGTCTGTGTGTTTAATCAGATTGTAAATTGCTGAAGAACAATGAGTGTGTCTATTTCTGCTTTGTATTTCCAATACAGTATCTGCAAACTAATTTGGTTTAAATATGTGTTAAATACTGAAGGAAGAGAAATGTGTGGGAAGAAGTGTTTATGAGTTGCCAGAAATAAGACAGTCACTGTCAGATTTGAAGAGAGGGCTTTAAAAGATGTATAGGTGATTAGGGCCAGGGATTTAGCTTAGTGGTTTTGCCGCCTTCTGCACCAGCACAAGGACCTAAGTTCGATCCCAGGTATAAAAAAAAAAAAAAAAAAATATAGGTCATTGATGGATGGTGAGAAGAGGATTCTCAGTAAGGCAAACCTTTAATAATAAGAAGAATATAGGAATCAGCCCACTGCAGACAAGCAGGTCTGTACATGCCCTACCGAGGTCCTGAGTCACACAGGACTCACCGAATCAGCCTGCTGCAGACAGGCAGGTCCGTGCACGCCCTACCGAGGTCCTGAGTCACGCAGAAGATGCTGAATCACCCCGCTGTAGAGAGGCAGGTCTGTAAATGCCCTACTGAGGTCCTGAGTCATGTGGAAGACACTGAATCGCCCCGCTGCAGACAGGCAGCCACCTGATTCCACACTACAAAGACGCAGAGGACAACAGACCACCAGACCAAGGTACTGAGTCCCACTGTTCTCGGCCCAAAGGTAGGGGCTTCTGAGCTGTCATCCCACTGCTCCTGGCCCAGAGGAAGGGGCTTCTGGACCACCATCCCTCCCACCACTCCCGGCCCAGAGGGAGAGGCTTCTGAGCCACCATCCCACTGCTCCTTGTCCAGAGGCAGGTGTTTCCCGGCCAGCATCCCTCCGGCTGCTCCCAGCCCACAGGAAAGGGTTTTTGGGTCACCATCCCTACCGCAGCTCCCAGCCCCTGTCCCACCTCACCTAGCTCAGAGGAGGTAATCCGTGCAGGTGCTAACAGCCCCCCGCCCCAGTCGAAATGAGAAAACATGTAAATAAGTCTCAAAACCAGACTTCCAGATCACCTACAGCAACCCCAAAGGGCAATGAGATGGACCATTCTGATACTCAACCACCTGGACCCACTGAACTGGCAACAAAAGAGGATCTGGAAAAAATGAAATCAGAAATAATTTCTCAGATAACAGGAGAAATTGTGCCCCTAATGCAAGACATGATTAATAAATCTAGAGAGGAGCTCAGGAACATGATGGAATCCCAACATAAGAAACAAATGGAATCCATAAAACAGATGCAAATAGATTTCCAGGACATGAAAAACTCCACTGAAAGTCTACACAGCAGAATGAGCCAATGTGAGGACAGAATTTCAGATATAGAAGATAAGATTGCAATTAGTGACCAGGAAAAGAAAAATGGCTTCAAAATTATAAGGGAACATGAGAAATCAATCCAGCAGCTGCTAGATGATGCAAAGAAGAATAACATAAGACTGATTGGGCTCGATGAAGAAACAGGAGAGAGTGCAGATGACATAAAAAAATCTCTTCACAGAAATAATGGCAGAAAACTTCCCAGGCAGGGGAAAAGAGCTTGACATACAGATAAGTGAGGCATATAGGAGTCCAAATAGCCTTGATCAAAAAAAATCTACACATAGGCATATAATTGTTAAGATTCCAGAAACACAACAGAAGAACAAAGTTCTCCAAGCAGTCAGAGAAAAGAAACAAATCACATACAAAGGAAAGCCCAACAGAATCACAGCAGACTTCTCAATGCAAACCCTCAAGGCAAGAAGAGCTTGGAGTGACATATTCCAAGCCCTAAAAGAAAATAGCCTCCAACCCAGATTGATGTACCCTGCAAAACTATCTTTCAAAATGGATGGAGAAATAAGATACTTTCATGACAAAGAGCACCTTAGGAACTTCATGAATACCAAACCAGCACTTCAAAGAATTTTACACAATAGCCTAGGAACAGACATTGAGGATCACAGCCCCAGGAAGCAAAGCAGAATGAACCCATCTGGCATGACAAGAAATTAAATGTAAAAGGGGAGAACCCAACAAAAAGAAAAAGTCATGGCAATGACAAGTCAATACATTTCAGTTATAACCATCAACATTAATGTTCTCAGTTCACCAATCAAAAGAAATAGACTGGCAGAATGGGTCAAGAAGCAAAATCCAACAATATGCTGCATAGAAGAAGCACACTTAATTCAAAAGGAAACTCATAGACTGAAAGTTAAAGGGTGGAAAACAATTCTGCATGCGACAGGAACCCAAAAAAAGGCAGGAGTAGCTATCCTCTTGGCAGATCAAGTAGATTTCAAACTAACACTGGTTAAGAGAGACAAAGAAGGACAATACATCCTTGTAAAGGGAAGAATCCAAGAGGAAGAGATGACAATCATAAATATCTATGCACCAAACACTAGTGCACCCAACTATATAAAACAAATACTAACAGACATGAAAAGTCATATATGCACTAATACAATTGTAGTGGGGGACCTCAACACCCCACTGGCACCAGTAGATAGATCAACTAGACTACAAATAAGTAATGAACTACTAGAACTCAATTGAACTCTTGAACAAATGAACTTAACAGATGTTTACAGAGTCTTCCACCCCACAAAATCAGAATACACATTCTTCTCAGCTGCACATGGGTCATTCTAAAAAATAGACCACATACTCACACATAGAACATGTTTAAGTAAGTGCAAAGGAATGGAAGTTATCCCCTGTATATTATCAGACCATAGTGAGATGAAATTCGAGATCCATAGCAAAAGAAACTCAAAAAATTTCATAAACACATGGAAATTGAACAACACACTTTTGAATAACCAATGGGTCACAGAGGAAATTAAAGAAGAAATCAGACAGTTCCTTCAATTAAATGACAATGACAAAACAACATATCGGAATCTATGGGACACAATGAAAGCAGTCTTACGAGGGAAATTCATAGCAGTGAATATGCATATTAGGAAAACAGAAGGAGCCCAATTAAACAACCTGATGCTGAACCTCAAGCTTCTAGAAAAAGAAGAGCAGGACAAACTCAAAGCTCATACAAGGGAGGAAATTATAAAGATCAGAGGAGAAATCAATGCAATGGAGACTAAGAGAACAATAGAAAAAATCAATGAAGCCAAGAGTTGGTTGTTCGAAAGAATCAACAAAATTGACAAACCTTTAGCCAACCTTGTCAGAAAAAGGAAAGAAAAGGCCCAAATCTATGCAATTAGGAATGAAAAGGGTGAAATTACAACAGACCCAGCAGAAATCCAGAGGATCATCAATACCTACTTCCAGAACCTATATGCCAATAAGATGGACAACACAGAAGAAATGGACAGATTCCTAGATACATATGAATTACCAAAGTTGAACGAAGAAGACCTAAAAACTCTGAACCACCCAATATCAACCAATGAAATTGAAAATGTGATAAAAAACTTATCAACTAAGAAAAGCCCAGGCCCTGATGGCTTCACTGCTGAATTCTACAAGACATTTAGAGAGGAATTACTGCCACTGCTGTTTAAACTCTTCAATGAAATTGAAAGGGAAACAATACTTCCAAATTCCTTCCTGGAAGCAAGCATCACCTTGACCCCCAAAGCAGAGAAAGACCCAACTGAAAAGGAGAACTATAGGCCAATCTCACTAATGAACATAGATGCAAAAATCCTTAATAAGATAATGGCAAACAATGCGGAAGATCATCAAGAAGATCATACACCCTGATGAAGTGGGATTCATCCGAGGGATGCAGGGATGGTTCAATATACGCAAATCAATCAATGGAATACACTACATCAATAGAGCCAAGGACAAAAACCATATGATTATCTCCATAGATGCAGAAAAAGCATTTGACAAAATCCTACATGCATTTATGATAAAAACCCTATAAAAATTGGAATAGATGGTCTCTACCTCAAACTGAGAGAAGCCATCTATGAAAAACCAACAGCCAATATCATACTAAATGGTCCAAAACTGAAATCCTTCACACTAAAATCAGGAAGAAGACAAGGATGTCCACTATCACCACTCTTGTTCAATATAGTTCTGGAAACATTAGCCACAGCAATTAGACAAGAGAAAGAAATAAAAGGAATAAAGATAGGAAATGAAGAAGTCAAATTGTCATTATTTGCAGATGACATGATACTCTATATAGAAGACCCCAAGAACTCCACCAAAAGGCTTCTAGACTTAATAACCAAATTCAGTCAAGTAGCTGGATACAAGGTCAACACACAAAAATCCATAGCTTTCCTCTACACCAATGACAGACTCACTGAGAGAGAAATAGGGCAAATAATTCCTTTCACAATAGCATCCAAAAAACTGAAATACCTAGGAATCATCCTAACGAAAGAAATCAAAGTCCTCTTCTCTGAAAACTATGGCACTCTGAAAAGAGAGATTGAAGATGATATCAGAAAACGGACAGACATCCCCTGCTCCTGGGTAGGAAGGATTAATATAGTGAAAATGGCCATACATCCAAAACTGCTATATAGATTCAATGCAATTCCAATTGAGATCCCAGCAGCATACTTCATAGACCTTGAGAAAACAATCCACAAATTCATTTGGAGCAAGAAGTGACCCAGAATAGCAAAAGCAATTCTAGGTAACAGAGACATGGCAGGGGGTATCACAATCCCAAACCTGCAACTCTACTACAAAGGTACTGTGATAAAAACAGCATGGTACTGGCAAAGAAACAGACCTGAGGACCAGTAGAACAGATTAGAAGATGCAGAAACAATGCCAGACACACTCAGCCATCTCATCTTCTACAAAGGAGCCAAACACCCTCACTGGAGGAAAGATAGCCTCTTTAATAAATGGTGTTGGAAAAACTGGGTTTCAACTTGACAAAGATTAAAACTAGACCTGTATCTCTTGCCATGCACTAAACTAAAATCAAATTGGATTAAAGATCTAAATATTAAAATAGAAACTGTGAACCACTTGGAACAGAGGTTAGGTAGAACTCTTGAAGACATCAGTGTAGGAAAAGATTTTATGAACAAAACCTCAGTTGCCCGTGAACTAGCACAATCAACAAGTGGGATCTCTTCTTATTAAAAAGCTTCTGCACAGCAAGAGAAACCACCAGCACTGTGAAGAGACAACCCACAATGTAGGAAAACATCTTCACCTGCTTTTCCTCAGATAAAGGTCTACTATCTCGAATCTATAAAGAACTTAAAAAGATCAGACCTCCCAAATTTAAAGGCCCAATCCGAAAATGGGCATCTGAAATGAACAGACATTTCTCAGACAAAAAAGTAGAAATAGCAAATAAATACATGAAAAAATGTTCAACATCACTGGTGATTTGAGGGATGCAAATGAAAACAATGCTGAGATTCCACTTCACTCCAGAAAGAATGGCTGCTATCATGAAATCAACCAATAACAAATGCTGGTGGGGCTGTGGGGAAAGAGGAACCCTGCTCCACTGCTGGTGGGAGTGTAGATTGGTGCAAGCACTGTGGAAATCAGTATGGAGATACCTCAAAGAGCTAGGACTGGAAGTCCCATTTGACCCTGCTATTCCACTGCTGGGGATCTTCCCCAAGGAATTAAAAGAATCATACCACAGTGATATATGTGCACCCATGTTCATAGCAACACAGTTTGTGATAGCTAAAACTTGGAAACAGCCCAAATGGCCATCAACTGGTGACTGGATAAAGAAAATGTGGTATTTTTATAAAATGGAGTACTCCTCAGCCATAAAAAATGAGAAATTAGACATTTATAGCTAAGTGGATGCACATTGAGGCAATACTCTTAAGTGAAATAAATAGGACACAGATGTGTACATACCAAATAGTTTCTCTGGTGTGAGAAACTGAAAGTGTAAATAAGGACTAAATGCATAATAGGTCATGTGAAATAGGAAGAAAAGGGGCAAAGGGGAAGAAAGTGGGAGGGCTAGGGGACAGGATAGAAGGGAATGGGGTTAATATGATAAAATGGAAAAATAGGAAGAAAATCTTTGTAAATAGGGAGGACTGGAGGGGCTGAAGGGAGGGGTGGGCAAGGGTGAAAAATAAGAACCAAGAGAGTCTATGTAAAGGTGCAAATTTCCACTGATGAATGTCATTATATTGTATACCTAAAGTGTACCAATGATTAGAATGAATAATTCATAATGTAAAATAGGAAGAAAAGGTCCAAAAGGGTAGGGGTAGTGGGATGGGCAGGGGAAAGGAAAGAAGGGAAAGGAAAAAATGATGAGAAATGGAAAAAATGGAAATAAAGTCTTTGTAAATAGGGAAGGGTGGAGGGCATGAAGGGAGGGCTAGGAATGGGGAAAAAATAAGAACCAAGATGCATTATGTAAAGGTACAATTCCCAATGAGAAATGTAATTGTGTTGTATACCTACAATGTACCAATAAAAGAATTTGATACAAAAAAAGAAGAATATATTGAGGGGTAGAATGACTAGAACAGTATGCCTAGAGTATAAAAATCAGAGAAATTATGCAAAGAAAATGAATAGGGAGAGAAGGAAGTGCTGTACTGCAGTTTCTATATTTGGTGATATTTTTAACCAAAAGATATAGAAATATCTAATAGTTTGACATAAAATAATAACACATGATCCTGGACAAACCTAGTCACTGCTTTACATTTTGCAAAGAAAGTATTATTGTTTCCAAAGTGCCTGTAAGGAATCTATCTGACCCAGTGATGTATTAACAGGTACCAAGAAAAAGAAAAGAGGAGATCAGAGAAGAGATGAATAAAATGATAAATTTTGAAAAGTTAAAAGCTTTCAGAGATGGAAGACATGAAAATATACAATGAAACCTAAGGCACCTAAGTGAAACGTATACCTGTCTGTGTCACAATCTCTTTTGTCATAGGGCTCAGTGATTCTTATGCTTCTGCTCATCAAATTCAGATACCACAGAGTAGTAAAATACACCACTGATGTAACTACTGGAAAAGTCAGAAGTCCACATAATCATCACTTTTCGTATAATCCTATGACATGTTGATGTGCATTTTATGATTATTTTGTATTTTATAAATTAGATTTAAGGAAATATAATACTTGCATAATCTGGTTTGCCAAAGTTACGTTTTTTATCAGCAGTGTAAATATCCTAGTTGGCCTCTTTAAAAAATCACCAATAAAAGGAAGAATAATGCCTCTGGGAGAAAACACCTCTGCACCCCTGAATATTGCATTTGGGAGAAAACATACTTCACCAGATTTGCCTTTATGTAGGACTAATGAATATTTACCCAGCATTTCATGAAATCTGGGTTGCTTCAAGGTCATTTCTTTCTTGTCTTTTTACATGATGTTAGTGGAAGTTTTTCACCCATATTTCATGATGACACTGATCTGCTACTGCCAGAAGACTTCCATCTTTGGACTGAGCCACTCATTTCTAGGCCAAACTTTTTCCTTTCAGAAAGTTGGCTTTTAGAATCATTCCATTGGCCAAGGAGGATTGTGAGAAGGAAGTCTCAAATAGGAAGTTGGAGAACTGATACTGTAATCCAGTCTAAGCATTATTTAAGGTTGGCAAAGAAAACTGTGGGACATTATATACTCAGAATTATCCATTTTTATTCTACTAGCAATTTTCTCTATGATCAGAACATCCTGAGGTCTCTAGATTGGAAAGGAATCAACTTATGTGGCAGATTGAAATCAACCTTTCTCAAATAATCAAATTGTGGTATTGTACATTCAAAAATAGTCTTCAGATAGCTGCAATTAAAAAATGTTTACAAATAAAGTTGAAAAAATGATTTCTCTATATCCAAGCTTCAAAACAAAGAACTAATTTAATTACTATTATGGAGAAATTTTTTTAAAAAACTGGGGAAATGTTGATATAAAAAATGTTACACCCCCTCTATACCAGGGATCGAACTCAGGACCTTGCACTTCCAAGGAAGGCATGGTGCCACTGAGCTAAATCCCTGGCCCCTAAAAAATGTTATGAGCACATGTTTACTTAAGATTAGGAAAATTGTGCCAACCAGAGAAGAGGTGCATGAGGGAAGCTGGGAGGAGAACCATGAGATAATGCAGGTATTCTGAAATGGAGGAAGCAAACATAGCCATATATGGAGGACCAACCTGAAGGAGAAATTCACTAGATCAAATCAAATACCATGGTGGTTATGAAAGGGAAGTGAGGGTGCTGCTGGACTGCTGCATCCCTTATACCCTTGACCCTGTTGGGACAGTTCAAACAGCCTGAGGGAAGAAATAAGTACTGCAGAGGTCAGACTCCTGGGATAGGCTCCCTACATAACTTCCCTCCAGGCTGAAAGAGGAAACTGAGAGTGGGAGATAACTGCAGATATGGCCCCAGGGAGCCACTAGCAAATCAGTAAAACAGGCAATCCCTGTCCCCAGCATCTTCCCAAACACCAAGGAGCTCTGTGTCATTGTTGCGTCTTGCCCATCATTCCATGTCAGCAAAGGAAGCCCCCTGCCCAGAGAAGAGAATAGCTGAAAACTGTGGGCTGTAGGCAACATAGAACACACTGGTGGGAGCCACAAACTGCATCCTTGGACACATGGCGGGGGGAACAGAAGATCCAACCCAGAGCAGGCACACTCTTGTTCTTCTAAATAACATGGAAATGTGAGATAGTGTGACATTGTGCCCGTTGCCCACCATCCTGCTGGCAGAAGGAGCCTTCTGCTGAGCCCATGGGCTATGCCAAGTTCTGCAGATTAGAAAGTGAAGCCTTTGAGACAATGACTGAAAAGCGACCATGGCCATAGGGAGAGAAACTGGCACCTGGATCAGAGGGCTTCTGGCAATGTAGTAGGCAAAGGCTTATGTAGGGAGAACACTGACACACCTCAGGATTTGTCCTGCAATGAAAGGAGTGGAAGTGGAAGGTGCCTGGTGGAAGTAGCCAGAGAACAAGGTGTTGGGCAAACTGTCCCACATCTTCCCCTTCCCAAATTAATTGAAGTGTTTGGATCTCAGGACAGAAACAGAGGTCTGCAGTTAGCCATACCCAAAGTAAGGTTTGCAGCCAGGAATTGGGCACAGAGAGCTATCTGGATTGGCAGGCCTCCCCATCCCAGGTAGACAATTAAGCAAACAACAAGGAAGGTGCAGTGTGGAAGTCTGCAGTCAGACTCAGACTGCAGCAGGAGCTGTGGAGATGCTTTAGTTTTGTCCTATGGCAGCTATGTAAGGGTTTTGTTTGTTTTTTTTCTTTTGGTGCTTGCTTTATTATTTTATTTAATTATTAGTTTTTTCTTTCTTTCATTTTTCCTTTTCCTAAATTTTCTCTCCCTACCTTTTTTGGTCTCTCTTTCTCTTTTTCTTATTCCCTTAACTTTCCTCTCCTACTCTCCACTTTTCTTATAGTGCCTGTATATGTGCAAAAGAGAACAAGAATTAACTAGTGCTTTAAAAAATTAATAGTGCCTTTCATGGTCATGTTGTGGTAATCCTCACCAAAATTGTGCTTAGATGAAGCAAAACTAACTATAAACATATTAGCAGGTTCTAACAATTGCAGTTTCTGCCAACCTCTAATTACATTTCCCTCCCTCTACATCCTTCCTCTCACCTCCACAAATATTCTCTCAAATCCTCTAACACCAGACCTTTATTCCAGCTATAAAGATAATACCTTCAGAATCTGAACTCCTGTCTGTTTTTCACTTATTGGTATTTCTTTTTTCTCCCTCTCTTCTTACTGGCCTGCTTACTCCCTTCCTTTTCTCCTTTTATTTCTATCCCTTCCCCCTCCACATTCTGGTATAACTGCTAGTAGCAGTATGTTACAATTTATGAGTGACATTACAAAATGAGTGAAATTATCCAAACAGATTTTAATACCCATGACTGATGCTTGGTTTGATTTCTTTATGTGTAATAACCAGTAGGATTTCTCACATTACAGTGATGGGGTCCAATCCCAATAATCTGAATAGGCTGAAGTATGACTACCTCCTGGAAAATAAACCAAGATAAAATCTCTGGAAAAGAATCTAACTAAAGAGTCCTCCATACTGACAACAAAGTCTTTTCATTCGTTTTCACTCAACAGTGAATACACACACACACACACACACACACACACACACACACACACACAAAGCATGAGCAAACAGGGCAATAAAATGCCTCCAAAAACTCTAACTCCCTTAAAACAGATCCAGAAGCATTGACAGAGAGAAAAAAAAATCAAATACCAAAGAGCTTAATTGTATGAAATTATCAAAGAGGGGGAAAACCTTGGTGACAACTACCAAATAGTGAAATTAATAAATTATCAATGAAGTTAAAGAGGAGTCAAATGAAAAATTCAAAGAGCTATCCAGAACAATTCAAACACAAATGACATATTTGTCAAAGAATGAGAGTCTTTGAAAAGATGTTAAACAGAATCCTAGAGATAAAGAATTTGCTGAAAGTAAGGGTAGCAGAAATAAGAAATTTGAGGACAAAGTGTCAGATATAAAAGATAGGAGTGATGAACAAGACTGTCTTAAAAACAATAATAAGACAGCAAGAAAAGTTGATGCAACAATCATTAGATGTTGCAAAGAAGACTAATCTAAGACTAATTAGACTTAAAGTCAGAGGACAGCACACTTCTGTAAATATGTTTACAGAAGTCATAGCAGAAAACTTTTCAATTATGGGGAAATATTCAACATGCAAGTATTTAAGGCATATAGAAACCCAAATATCCAAGATCAGAGAAGTTCTCTATGACAAGCCATAGTCAAAATCCCAGAAGCCTGACAGCAGGATAGAAATTTAAAAACTGTCAGAAAAAGTACCAAATCATTCATAAAAGTAAAGCCATTAGAATTACAGCAGACTTCTCAAGACAAATTGTGAAGGCTAGGAGCGCTAAGAGTAAATATTTCAAGCCCTGATTTAAAAAAACTTTCAACCTTGATTAGTATAGCCTGCAAAACCATCTTTAAGAAATGATGGAAAAATAGAATATTGAATGTAAAGGAGTAATTAAAGAAATTTTTGACACTCCACCAGGACTCCAAGAAATTCTGAAGGATATCCTAGATAGAGATAATAAAGCCAAAAATGCCAAAAAGCCTGATGGAATGACTACACAGAGCAGGATGAACAATAAACAAAAAGGACAAATAAAGGACTCAAATACAGAAAAATAATGCAATAACAGAAATAAGTCAATACTTCTATTGTTTAAGGAAACAATTCAACAGGAAGAGATAACAATTGTAAATATATATGCACCAAATATTGGCATATCCAACATTATAAAACAAGTACTACTGGATCTAAAAGATCAGGTAAATATCAACACAATTATACTGGGATAATTTAACACCCTAGTAACATAAATGAAATGATTAACTAGATGAAATATGAACAAAGAAATATCAGAGTTGAACTAAGCCTTTGAACAAATTGACTTAATAGATATCTAAGAGTGTTCTACCCTACCACAATAGAATACACATTCTTCTCAGCAGCACACAAAACATTCTCTAAAATAGACCACATCCTAGCCCATGAAGTTTGCTTAAATAAATACACAAGAATAAAAATTACCCCATAGACCATAGTGCACTAGAGCTAGAAATCAATGGCAAAAGAAATAGCTAACATTTAGCAAACACTTAGGGATTAAATAAAACACTCATGAAAAATCAGTTTTACAGAAGAAATCAGAAAGAAGTCAACAATCTCTAGAATCAAAGGATAATGCAAGTACAACATTCCAGAACCTATGGAAGAGAATGAGAGTAGTCCTCAGAGGGCAAATTATTGCTGTGAATGTTAAAATTAGGAAAACAAAACAATTTCAATAAATAACCCAATGATGCACCTCAAGAAAAACAAGAAAAATCTAAATGTAAACCTAGTACAAGGAAGGAAATTATAAAGATCAGAGTCAAATTTAATAAAATTGAGACTAAAAAACACAAAGAATGAATCAAAGAGTTACAAAAGAAGAAAAGAAAAAAAATCCCATATTAATACAATTAGCAATGAAAAGTCTAAAGTCATAATAGACACCACTGAAATTCCTTAGTTAATTAGCAAATACTTCAAAAACCTTGTACTACAACAAATTGGAAAATTTAGAAATTAACAGATATCTAGACATATGAATTACCAAAACTGAGCCATGAAAATATAAAAACCCTGAACAATCCAATAACAAGCAACAAAATTGAAGCAGTAATAAAAAACCTACCAATAAAGGAAAGCCCAAGACCAGGTGAATTTATTGCTGAATTATACAAGAACCTCAGGGAAGATCTCATACCAATTCTCTTCAAACTATTTAATGAAAATAAAAGGGAAGAAGTACTGACACACTAATTCCTAGAAGCTAGCACTTCCCTGATTCCAAAACCAGACAAGGACCCAACTGAAAAAGAAACCTACAGGCAAATCTATTTAAAGAACATAGTTGAAAAATCCTCAACAAGACACTAGTGGACTGAATGTAACAAATCATTAAAAAGGTCATGTATTGTGACCAAGTTGGCCTCAGCCTAAGGATGCAAGGATGGTTCAATTTACACAAATCAATAAATGTCATACATTACAAAACAGAAGCAAGGATAAAAATCACGTGATAATCTCAATAGATTAAAAAAAGCATTTGAAAGAATCCAACATTTCATTTGTGATAAAAAAAAAACCTCTGAAGAAAATAGGTATAGAAGACCTTATCTCAGGAGGAGGAAAAAATGGCAGAGTGGTGAGTGCCAGCAACTCAGCTTCTCCAGGATTTGGTCCCTAGAAACTGAAAGGTGGTGGCATGGAGAGGAATCAAAGTGAGAGGAGGGTCCTCTGGAAGCAGGAAGGAACTGACAAAAATAAAAAAATTGAAAGATACAGAAGAAGTAGAGCAAACACACTGCAGAGAAGGGACTCTCAGAAGGTCACATGCTGCATGCATTTTGTCTATTTTTTCCTCCCATTTTACCCTGTTTTTTCCTTTCTTTTTATGAGTGTATGTTTCTCTTCTTTCCCTTTTCTTCCAAACTAGTTTATAAATGGTAAGGGAATTCTCCCTTGTCCTTTTTTTCCTTCCTCCTATTTTTTCATATCTTTTATTCTAACTTGTTTTTCCTGTTTTTTATTTTTCTCTTCTTTAACCTTCTTTTATCTCCCTCTTTTGATTGGTCTCCCTTTAACTTTTTCTCTCATAGTTATATCCACCATATAATCTCTTCTCATCTCCTTTTTTCACTACAATTTTGTACCAGTTTTCCAGTTATTCCTACCTAAATATATAACATACCTCTACCACCATTAGGATCCTTTATCTCATTTTTCCTATTCCATTTAGTTGAAGACCTCAATTTTCTTTTTCATTTTTCTCCTTTCCACTTCTGCCATCCCCCATCCTCAAATCCCTGTATCTTTAATAATATAACATTTAAGCTTTATTAGTCTTTAGATAATCGATTTTGTAAAATTATTGTTGAATACTCTTTTATCATTAAAGGAGGCATTTAGTGTATATTACCAATGGCTCAATATCTGGGTTTTCTTGAAGCTAATGCTATAAGTATGGATTTCTTTTCTAGGATTAAGGGTGATCCAAAATTGGGTCTCATGTGGTGTCAATACCTAACTTGCTTTGATTGAAACTACTGTAGTAGATTGGCTTGACCTTACTGTAGCTGATAGCATGACACTACAGTAGCTGATTAGCTTGATGTACTGTAGCTGATTTGATCACACAGGCATACTCCTGACTCATATGATGCCAGTGAATCTGCCTGGTGTTTCCACTGACACTGAAGGAGAGGGAGAGCAGGAGATTTTAACCCAAGAACTTGGACAGCATCAGCCTCTGCCTATATGCCCGTGACCTGGTGGAATGAAATTCTGAGGCTGGGTCAGCTTCAGTATTGCAGTGGATCAGAAGTGATATTGGCGTGTGAACACTTAGGCTTTCTGGCAAAGAGGCTGTGTGAATCACATATAGACTCTATCATTGGAGGATTTAAATTGTGTCCCCATTGGATTTTTTTCTTGGTTTATTTTGTAAATGTGTGGTTATTTTATTGGTTATTTTATTTTATTTGTTATTTTATTTTAATATGTGGTATGTTATTTTATTGGTGTCTGTGTA
This sequence comes from Heterocephalus glaber, assembly GCF_053883595.1. Taxonomy (NCBI): domain Eukaryota; kingdom Metazoa; phylum Chordata; class Mammalia; order Rodentia; family Bathyergidae; genus Heterocephalus; species Heterocephalus glaber. The sequence goes on from NW_028258323.1 coordinate 2,532,281, forward strand.
TTTGTATGTCTCCAACGATACAGATAAACCACACAAAAAAATCAATAAAGAAGTACCAGAGCTGAATCACACCCTTGCATATATGGACTTAATATTAATAGATAGCTACAGAATATTCCATCCTACTGCAACAGAATATACATTATTTTCTGCAAAACATGGTACTTTTTCCAAAATAGTGCACATAATAGTCCACAAAGCCTGCTTAAGTAAATATAAAACAATCAAAATTATCCCATGTGTACTATCAGACAATAGTACATTGAAAATAAAAATAAAAATATTAGAAGTACCTGGAAAATTAAAAACACACTCCTAAGCAACCAATGGGTTACAGAAGAAATCAAAGAAGAAATGAAACATTTTTGGAGGTAAATGACAATACCTGTATAACTCACCAAAACCTCTGGACTATTATAGAAGCAGTCCTAGGAAGAAAGTTCATCACAATCAATCAATGGTCACATTAGGAAAAGAGTGAGGTCAAATAAATAACCTATGAGATACCTGAAGATACTTGAGAAACAACAATCCAGACCCAAACCATAATTAAGAAGGGAAATTATTAAGATTAGGGCAGAAATCAATGATTGAGACTAAAAAAAACCCACCAAAAATTAATGAATTGAAGAGCTGGTTCTTCAAAAGAAAAGAAAAGAAAAAAAGATAAACCCTTAGCCAGGCTTACAAAGACAGGAGCTAAAAGACACCCATCAATGCATTTAGAAATGAAAAAGGCACAGCCACAACAGATCCTGTCACTATTGAGAAGGTAATTACCAACTATGATGAAGAATTGTATTCCAACAAATTGGGAAATTTTAAATAAACGCACATATTCCTAGATTCATAAAATTACCAAAGATAGCTCAAGAAGACACAATATGCTGAGTAATCCAATAACAAGAAATGAATTGACACAGTATTAAAGAATCTACAAATTAAAAGCCCAGAACCTGATAGATGCACTGCTGGATTCTACAAAACCTTTAAGGATGTTATATCACTAATACTCATCAATTTCTTCAAGGAAAATGAAAAGGATGGAGTACTCTCAAATTCATTTATGGAAGCTGGCACCACCCTGATTCCAAAACCAGATAAAGATCCAACTAAAAAAGAAAATAACAGGCCAATATTTTAATGAACATAGATGCAAAATTCCGCACCAAGATATTAGCAAATAGAAAGCAGGACATCATAAAAAGATCATGTGTCATGGCCAAGTGTGTTTTATTTGAGATTTAAGGATGTTTCAGCATATGTAAATCAATGAATGTAATACATCACATAAACAGAACTATAGGGAAAGGGTAATGGGGGTTGCCAGAGAACTCTCCAGTGGTACTGGCCTCCTGCAAGCAAGTATGATGCCCATGAGATAGCAAAGTGGGAATTAAAAGAAACCCAGAGACAGAGACTTGAGAGAAACTGAATCTTGGGATGATCTAAGCTGCTCTGGGAAGCAAAGACAAAAAGCTCCCAGGTCATCCAGTGTTTATTCATTACAAGTGTGAGAAGGGGGGAAACTGGGCAGGCCTTGGGACGCCTGCTGCTAACAAGTATCAAGCAGGCAGGACTGTAGAATGAGGACACAAGTATATCTTTGCTGAAGAGAACAAATGGTTAATTCAGAGAAGAATTTAGCTGGAGTCAGTTGACCTTGACTGGGAGTGAACTCAGCCAACCTCTGCTACTTCCAATGTAACAGCTGAATTATGGAGGGCCAAGAGGCTTGTGCCACTATATCTTGCTAATACTGGACAAAGGTGTCTGCTACACAGAAGCAAGGCCAAAAATCACATGATCATATCAACAGATGCAAAAAAGTCTTTTAAAGAAAATCCAACACCCATCATCATAAAATCCCTGAAGAAAAAACAGTTATAAAAGGACTATAATTGAATTTGATAAAAAATATTTATGATAAACCAACAGCCAACGTCATATGAAATGGGGAAAAACTAAATGCATTCCCTCCAAAGTCAAGAGCAAGGCAAGGATGCCCCCTACCACCAATTCTATTCAACATAGTATTTGAAACATTACTCAGGGCAATCAGGCAAGAGAAGAAAATAAATGGGATATATACAAGGAAAGAAGATCTCAAGTTATCAGTATTTATAGATATCATGAAAAAAGATTGAAGAGTATGTCAGAAAATGGAAGAATGTCCCTTGCTTCTGGATAGGCAGAACTTGTATTGTCAAAATGGTCTTACTCCAAAAATTCTTATACAGATTCAATGCAGTTCCAATCAAAATACCAACAGTATACTTCCCAGATTTAGAGAAAATAATCCTAAAGTTCATATGAAACCAGAAGAGACAGATGAAGAATAACAAAAGCAATCCTGGACAACAAAAGCAAAGCAGAAGGCATCACAACATCTGACTTCAAGCTGTACTACAAAGCAATGGTGATAAAAAAGGCATAGTACTGGAACAGAAACAGACACATGGATTGATGGAACAGAATAGAGGATACAGAAACATCCTCAGACACATTCAGTTATTTGATCTTTGACAAAGAGGCCAAAAGTACATGTTTCAGGAAAGATAGCTTATTCAACAAATGGTGTTGGTAAAACTAGATATTTGTTTGCAGAAGACTGAAACTGGGTCCACCTCTCTCACCATGTACTAAACTGAAATAAAAATGGATCAAAGAGGCTTCAGGGCTGCCATACCACCCCTGCAAGCACAGAGGAGGTGAGCCACTCCCAACACAAAACAGGAGGCTTCCAGGTGGCCATACCACCCCTGCAAGCACAGAGGAGGTGAGCCGCTCCCAGTGCACAAGAGGAGGCTTCCAGGCCACCACACTACCCCTACAAGCACAGAGGAGGTGAGCCCCCCAGGTGCCAGAAGCAAACTGCCCCAGTCAAAATGAAAAGACATGTAAAAAAGCCTCAAAAACAGACTTCCATATCACCTACAGCAACCCCAAAGGGAAACGAGATGGAACACTCTGATACTCAACCACCTGGACTTCCTGAACTGGCAACAATAGGATCTGGAAAAAATGAAATCAGGAATAATTTCTCACATAACAGCAGAGATTTTGCTCATAGTGCAAGACATGATTAACAAATCTAGAGAGAAGCTCAGCAACATGATGGAATCCCAACATAGGAAACAAATGGAATCCATAAAACAGATGCAAATAGATTTCCAGGACATGAAAAACTCCATTGAAAGTCTACACAGCAGAATGAGCCAATGTGAGGACAGAATTTCAGATATAGAAGATAAGATTGCAATTAGTGACCAGGAAAAGAAAAATTGCTTTAAAATTGTAAGGGACCATGAGAAATCAATCCAACAGCTGCTAGATGATGCAAAGAAGAATAACGTAAGATTGATTTGGAGTCAATGAAGAAACAGGAGAGAGTGCAGACCACATAGAAAAAACTGTTCACAGAAGTGATGGCAGAAAATTTCCCAAGGAGGGGAAAAGAACTTGACATACAGATAAGTGAGGCATATAGGACTCTAACTAGCTGTGATGAAAAAAAATCTACACATAGGCATATAATTGTTAAGATTCCAGAAACCCAACAGAAGAACAAAGTTCTACAAGCAGTTACAGAAAAGAAACAAATCACATACAAAGGACAGCCCATCAGAATCACAGCAGACTTCTTGATGCAAACCCTCAAGGCAAGAAGAGCTTGAAGTGATGTATTTCAAGCCCTAAAAGAAAACAGCCTCCAACCCAGATTGATGTATCTTCCAAAACTATCTTTCAAAATTGATGGAGAAATAAGATACTTTCATGACAAAGAGCACCTTAGGAACTTCACGAATACCAAACCAGCACTCCAAAAATTTTAGACAAAATCCTAGGAAAAGATAAGGAGGATCCCAATCCCAGGAAGCCCAGCAGAATGAATCCATCGGGAGTGACAAGAAATTAAATGCAAAGGGGGAGAATGATGTCAATATGTGTGAGTTATAACCATCAAGGTTAATGGTCTCAATTCAACAGTCAAAAGAAATAGACTGGCAGAATGGGTCAAGAAGCAAGATCCAACAATACGTTGCATACAAGAGACACGTATAGTTTAAAAAGAAACTCATAGTCTGAAAGTTAAAGGGTGGAAAACAATACTCCATGTGACAGGAACCTGAAAAAAAAAGCAGGAGTAGCTATCTTCTTTGCAGATCAAGTGGATTTCAAATGAAAATCTGAAACACTCTGGTCCCAAGAATTTCAGGTAAGGGATACTCAACTTGTATGTACAAATCTACTGTGAACATGTGTTTTCATTCCTCTCAAGTAGAAACTTAAGAACAGGACTGTTAGTTCTTAAGAGTAATACAAGAAATTTCTATATTGTTTTCCAAAATGGTTTTATCATTTTACATTCACATTAGCAGTATTAGAAAGTTCTAACTGGTTCACACCTAAGCTGACATTTATTCTTTTAAAATTTTAACTTCATCTCCCTAATGAGTGTATAATTCAATCTTGTTATTGTACTGATTAGTATTTTTCTGATTCTAGTGTTGCATACCTTTCCTTGTGCTGTACTGGCTATTTATCATCTTCTTGTGTCTACTTTTTAATTGGGTTGTCCATTAATGAGCTGTAAGACTTCTTTATATATTCTGGTCATAGGTTATATGCATTATAAATATGGTCTGTTTAAGGACAAAAAAAAAAAAAAAAAGAACTCAAAAAACAACAAATGTTGGTGAGGCTGCCGGAGAAAGGAATATTTCTACATAGTTGGTGGTGATGTAAAGTAGTACAATGACTATGGAAATCAGTGTGGAGATTCTTCAAAAAACTAAAATTAGAAATTGCATTTGATCCAGCTATACCTCTTTTAGGCATCTTTCCAAAAGAGTGGTACATGCATACCTATGTTTATAGGACCACAACTCACAATAGCTAAATCTTGGAAGTAACCTATATACATACCAATAGATGAATGGATAAAGAACATGTGATATATATGCAATAGTCTACTACTCAGCCATGTAAAAGATAAATTTGAGTTATTTTTAGGAAATTGGATGTATCTAATGCTTAGTGAAATAAATCAGACACAGAAGCTTAAATTTTGCTTGCTTTCTCTTATATTAGAAACCTAAAGTATAAATAATTCAAAGAATAAAATAAAAGATAATAGAAAACAAGGAATAGACCTTTTACAAATGTGATCTACAGATGGATGGAAGTAGGGAAGTAGGAGAGGGGAATGGGATGGAAAAAGGATTAAGATGCAATATGTACATGTACCAACTTCCCAAGAAGAATGTATTCATTATGTATTGCAAACATGTACTAACAACAAAAAAGAAGTTAAAGTAGAGTCTATGTAACTTAAGCCTGTGAAATACAGATGGAATCATTCATTTCCATTGTATGTGAAATATATTAATTAAGATGCATGCTCAACACAGAAATGAGCATTTCGTAAGACATAGTTGATAATATACAAAAAATGTAATTAAGGGTTAATTACAATAATTCCTTTTAAAATTAATCTTATTGGTACATTTAAGGTATACAATATAATGACATCCATCATTGGAAATTTTCACCTCTACATAATCCATCTTGGTTCTTATTTTTTTCCCCATTCACCTGCCCTCCCTTCAAGCCCTCCACCCCTCCCTATTTACAAAGACTTTGTTTCCATTTTTTCTTTTTCTCATATTAATTCCATTCCCTTCTTTCCTTTTCCCTATCCCTCCCCCTTCCCCTTCCCCTTTGCCCCTTTTCTTCCTATTTCACACTATTATACCTTTTAGTCCTTATTTGCATTGTCAATTTCTCACACTAGAGAAACTATTCAGTATTTACACATGTGTGTCCTATTTATTTCACTTAAGAGTATCACCCCAATGTGCATCTATTTAGCTATAAATGTCTCTAGTTTCTCATTCCTTTTGGCTGAGTAATACTCCATTTTACTAAGAAAAACATTTTCTTTATCCAGTCTCCAGTTGATGGGCAATTGGGCTGATTCCAAGTTTTAGCTGTTACAAATTGTGCTGGTATGAACATGGGTGCACATATGTCACTGTGGTATGATTCTTTTAATTCTTTGGGGAAGATACTCAGTAGAGGAATAGCTGGGTCAAATGGGACTTCCTATCCTAGTTCTTTGAGGTATCTCCATACTAATTTCCACAGTGGTTGCACCAGTCTGTGCTCCCACCAGCAGTGGAGCAGGGTTTCTCTTTTCCCACAGCCCTGCCAGCATTTGTTATTGGTTGATTTCATGATAGCAGCCATTCTTTCTTGGGTGAGATAGAATCTCATTGTTGTTTTCATTTGTATTTCTCTAATGACCAGTGATGTTGAGCATTTTTTCATATGTTTATTTGCCATTTCTACTTTGTCTGAGAAATGTTTGTTCTTTTCAGATGCCCATTTTTGGATAATAATTCCTTCTTTACTTATGTGATATAATAGTTTTCAATTTAAGTAGATGAAATAAGACTCATTAAACTAGTACTTTCAACTATTGTCTCTATTTCACTTTCAAATACATGTAATTTAGATAAACCAGTTTATTTTCTGAAAAAAGAAAAACAATTACATTTTAAAAATCTTCTATTCACTCAAACATCTATTGAATAAATAATTTTTGTGCCTTCTTCAGATCAAAAACTCAAAAATTGGAAGAAGGAAGCCTCTCTACTTTAGAATTACATTCTACCAATACAGAAGCTCATGTAAAGAATTAGTACAATATAACTGTCAGGTAAAAGGGCTGAAGACCAAGACCAGACCAGGCCACAACAAGCCTTTATTAGGGGAATAGATCTTCCGGGCTGTCTCTGAACAAAGGAGAGACAAAAGCAACATGGCTGGGGCAGGGAGAGTCTTTTATAGAGACAGGGGTGGGGCTTGTAGGGGCTGAGGTGGGGTTGAGTGAGGTAGTGATCAGGGAGTGGAGGAGCCCGCGATGTCACTAGGTGGTAGGAGGTGAGCGAGTATTAGGTTGCTCTCTAGGTGGGACCAGGGGCATTCTGGGAAGAAGGGTTTGTTCTTTGGTGGGAGCAACCATCTTGGCATGACATCACACAGGGGAGGGGGCAAAGTACTGTAGGAAGAGGGCAGCTGCTATACATAATAGCTGCTGAGGTAGTGGGAGACCTATCAATAACCTCATATCTTAAAAAATTAATGCATATAGACATTGTAATTCCTTAACCTACTCACACATTTGATAAGATCTATGGCACTGTATTATTTGGATGAGTTTAAAACATATCCCCCCCCTCGCCATGACAGCATAATAGACTCTTCTTACCTACACTTGTATCTAAAGACTTCTATCAAAATGTCAGGAATCAGCTGTCTAAGAGAAGTAGAGAGCAAAAAGATTGTGGGAATTGAAGTTAAAAGGAAAATAGCATAGCATATCATAAACTGGAGATAGCTAATAATACCTGCTACATACAGCAAAATGGGGGCAGATGAAATGGAATGTGTGGAGGAAGAAAAAAGGAAAACACCTGTCTAGAAGCATTACAAGTCACATTCACTCACATTCCTGAATGATAGCTTCAACATGGTCACATCTGGGACAGGAGCTTCAGTCTCCTCAGGGCCTTCCAGAGACGACAGTTAGCTCTTGCTTCTATAGAATAAAGAGCACACATGATTGGGAGAAAGCCAGATTTTCTGCTTGGCTACTAAAGGCTGCTGAGCTTAAGAACTTGTTCAAAGATTTATAGAAAAGGAATTTGCCAACCAGAAGATCCAGCTCAAATAAAGTTAAGCAACATGTTATTGCTGGTGCTTCATGTGGATTTTCCCACTTAGCTGTTACTCTGTGAAATGGATATTATCATTATTCAAAATTAAAAATAAGGAAAGTGAAATCCCAAAGGTTCATGCAACTTGCCTAATGTCACACAGCCAGTAAGTGACAGAGCAGTAACAATCAAAACTATATTTTTAAGTCTTTAAGTTTTCAAAGCTCCAAGAGACATATCTAAGCTCTTTATACATATGCATAGCTCTTTACCACCATTCTTATTGTGTTTATGGTGAATAGAAAGAAAAACCTCAACAGAACACGTTGAATCAGTCTGCTGCAGACAGGCAGCCATCTGGTTCCACACTACAAAGACGCAGAGGACACCAGACTACCAGATCAAGGTACTGAGTCCCACTGTTCCCAGCCCAGAGGTAGGGGCTTCTGAGCCATCGTCCCACTGCTTCTGGTCCAGAGGAAGGGGCTTCCCAGTCACCATCCCTCCTGCTGCTCCCAGCACAGAGGAAAGGGCTTTTGGACCACCTTCTGTCCCGCTGCTCCTGGCCCAGAGGAAGGGGCTTCCAGGCCACCATCCCTGCCATAGCTCCAGGCCCAGAGGGAGGGGCTTCTGAGCCACCATCCCACTGCTCCTGGCCCACAGGAAGGGGCTTTTGGGTCACCATCCTTACTGCTGCTCCCAGCCCGTCCCACCTCACCCAGCTCAGAGGAGGTAATCTGTGTAGGCCCTAACAGCCCCCTGCCCCAGTCGAAATGAGAAAACACGTAAATAGTCTCAAAATCAGACTTCCAGATCACCTACAGCAACCCCAAAGGGATATGAGATGGAACCCTCTGATACTCAACCACCTGGACCCACTGAACTGGCAACAAAAGGGGATCTGGAAAAAGTGAAATCAGAAATAATTTCTCAGATAACAGGAGAAATTGTGCCCCTAGTGCAAGACATGATTAATAAATCTAGAGAGGAGCTCAGGAACATGATGTAATCCCAACATAAGAAACAAATGGAATCCATAAAACAGATGCAAATAGATTTCCAGGACATGAAAAACTCCATTGAAAGTCTACACAGCAGAATGAGCCAATGTGAGAACAGAATTTCAGGTATAGAAGATAAGATTGTAATTAGTGACCAGGAAAAGAAAAATGGCTTCAAAATTATAAGGCAACATGAGAAATCAATCCAGCAGCTGCTAGATGATGCAAAGAAGAAGAACATAAGACTGATTGGGCTCAATGAAGAAACAGGAGAGAGTGCACATGACATAAAAAAAATCTCTTCACAGAAATAATGGCAGAAAACTTCCCAAGCAGGGGAAAAGAGCTTGACATACAGATAAGTGAGGCATATAGGAGTCCAAATAGCCTTGATCAAAAAAAATCTACACATAGGCATATAATTGTTAAGATTCCAGAAACTCAACAGAAGAACAAAGTTCTCCAAACAGTCAGAGAAAAGAAACAAATCACATACAAAGGAAAGCCCATCAGAATCACAGCAGACTTCTCAATGCAAACCCTCAAGGCAAGAAGAGCTTGGAGTGACATATTCCAAGCCCTAAAAGAAAACAGTCTCCAACCCAGATTGATGTACCCTGCAAAACTATCTTTCAAAATGGATGGAGAAATAAGATACTTTCATGACAAAGAGCACCTTAGGAACTTCATGAATACCAACCCAGCACTCCAAAAATTTTAGACAAAATCCTAGGAAAAGACAAGGAGGATCACAACCCCAGGAAGCCCAGCAGAATGAATCCACCAGACATGACAAGAAATTAAAAGCAAAGGGGGAGGATCAAACAAAAAGAAAATGTCATGACAATGATAACTCAATGTGTATGAGTTATAACCATCAATGTTAAAGGTCTCAATTCACCAATCAAAAGAAATAGACTGGCAGAATGGGTCAAGAAGCAAGATCCAACAATATGCTGCATATAAGAAACACACTTAATTCAAAAACAAACTCATAGACTGAAAGTTAAAGGGTGGAAAACAATACTCCATGTGAGGGGAACCCCCCCAAAAAGCAGGAGTAGCTATCCTCTATGCAGACCAAGTGGATTTCAAACTCACCCTGATTAAGAGAGATAAAGAAGGACACTATATCCTGGTAAAGGGAACAATCCAAGAGGAAGAGATGACAATCATAAATATCTATGCAACAAACACAAGTGTACCCAACTATGTAAAACAAATAATAATGGACATGAAAAACCATATAAGCACTAATACAATAGTAATGGGGGACCTCAATACCCCACTGTCACAAATAGATAGATCAACTAGACAAAAAACAACCAATGGAATACTAGAACTCAATCTAACTCTTGATCATGTGAACTTAACATGTTTACGCAGTGTTTCACCCCACAAAATCAGAATGCACATTCTTTTTGGCTGCACACAGGTCATTCTCCTAAATAGACCACATACAACTCATAGAATATATTTAGGTAAGTGCAAAGGAATTGAAGTTATCCCCTGTATATTACCAGACCACAGTGCAATGAAATTGGAGATCAACAGCAAAAGAAACTGCAAAAACTTCATAAACACGTGGAAATTGAGATAGTAGTATGGCTATTGTTGGAGGCTTTCAACCAGATCTATGTTAAGAATCTAAAGTGATTTAATATGCTTTGAGTTTGGCCATAAAGCATGCTCTGGCAAAGTTGCAAACTGCAAAGATGAAGCAGAGGAGAACTTGGTTGTTGAGAAGAAACAAGACAATAGAAAAGATGGCCTGAGGACATCACAAGAATCAGCAGGACTCTACCCTCTGCAGCCTCAAAATTCCAAAGGTGAAAGACTGCTTTGAGAAGAAAGTCCCAGGGCACCATGTTCAAGAATGCTGGTGGCCTAGGGAATTTGTTCCCCAGGTTTGGATTTACAGTGCTCAGCATTCCTGAATATACTAATAATTTCCTCAATGATTTTTCTAAATTTATTCAGGGGATCCTTGGTTCTACATGTGGTATTCCCAGAGAAATGTAAGCACTTCAAAGTAGCCAAAAAAATCACATTGTAAGACATTTTTTTATACATCCATTGGCATACATATTATTTTAAGATAAATACAATGTAATAAGTGGTAATGGTGCTATCCCCATAATTAATAATATATGTACAAAAATTTCATCTTTCTAATTGTAACAGTTTCCCAGCATTGTTTCTGTTTTTTCCCCCCTTTTGAAGTAAAGTTGCATTGTATGGCATATCTATTTGCTCCTTTAACTATAATTTTGAGTATATTATCAGATATAAATAATTTATACAATATGAAAGGTGCACTGGAATTAATAATTCTTATTACAAGTTTTATGTTTTGTAGGTCTGTGTGCTCATGTTCTATCATGTTTACTCCTATTAATGGCTACTATTCTTCCTCTTGATCTTCTACATTCATGTCCAAATCTGTATTGTGCTCATTGAATGTATTGGTCACAAGATTATATTGATATAACTCTAATAGATCTTCATTTGCAGAGTAATAGATAGGTCATGATATTTAGGTCTTTGATACATTTTGTTTTTTGGTTTTTTGGTTTTGGGGGTTTTTTGGTACGTGTTGGTATATATGGACCTAGATTCAGTCTTTGCATGTATGTAACCAGCTTCCCCAGCACTGTTTGTTAAAGAAGCTATCTTTCCTCAAGCATGCATTTTTGGTGTCTTTATCATATATTTTATGTACCATAAGATCAGATAACAGAATGTGCCTGGGGTTGTTTCTGCATCCTGTATTCTATTCCACTGATCCTCATGTCTATTTTTGTATCAGTACCATGGTTTATTTTTTAATCACTATAGCTTTGTGGTATAACTTGAAGTACAGAGTTATGGTGTTTCCTGCTTTGCTCTTGTTGCCCAGGATTGCTCTTGTTATTCTGGGTCCATTCTAGTTCCATACAAATTTTAGGATTTTTTCTCTGATTCTATGAGGAGTGCTGTTCTTTTCATTGGGATTGCATTAAATCAGTACATTAGTTTTGGAAGTATGGCCATTTTGAGAATATTCATTCTACCCATCCAGGAACAGGGGATACCTTTCCATTTTCTGATATCCTCTTCAATCTCCTTTTTCAGTGTACTGCAGTTTTCATTGTAGAAGTCTTTCACTTCTTTAGTTAAGCTAAATCCTAAGTATTTAATTTTTGAGAGTATTGTGAATGGTATTTTAAAAAAATCTTCTTTTGAGTGGATTCATTATTGGCATACAGGAAGGCTATTGGTTTGTTGATTTTTAACCTGGTACTTCACTGAATTTGGTTATTAGTACTAGGAGTCCTTTGGTGGAATTCTTTTGATCTTCTATATAGAGGAAGGGTCATATCATCTGTGAATAATGATAGTTTGATTTCTGTCTTTCTTATATATACCCTGCTTATTTCTTTCTTGTGCCTGATAACATTGGGTAATATTTCAAATACTTTTTTGAACAGGAGTGGTGATAGTGAACATCCTTGTCTTATTCCTCGTTTAGAGGAGGGAAAGATTTCAGGTTTTCCCTATTTAATATGATGTTGGCTGTATGTTTGTCATGACTGGCTTTTATCAGATTGAGATAAGGTTTTATTTTTTATTATTACATGTTTGCAGTACATGCAGTTTACAGTCATCTTGGGGAGTGGTTACATGTACATAGTATATCTTGGTTTTTTAAAAATTCCCTTCTCCTTCCTCTAACTCCCATTTCCCCATTTTCATTCTTGTTGATATTAAAATATTATGTCATGTTAATGGCATATAATGTTTAAATTCACTGAGGTTATTATATTCCTGTACATGGCATATCTTTATTTTGCTTATTTCCCCTTGCCCTCCTCTTCATCTTTTGCCCTTAGTCTCTTGGACCCCTTCCCATTTGCTAGAGCTCCATCCCCCTGTCTTCTTCTATCCAGTTTTTAATTAATCTCATTGTTTGTACTTTCCCTTACTCAAATAAGAGACACAATGTGGTTTTTAAACTGTGTCTGATTTATCTCACTCAAAATTATATTTTTCAGGTGTATCTATTTTCTTACAAATGTCTCAAATTTGTCCTTCTTTACAGCCAAGCAGTATTTCATTATGTATAGATACCACATTTTCTTTATCCAATTATCTGTTGATGGAGATATTGGCTGCTTCCAGAATTTAGCTATCAATAGTAGTGCTCTAAATATTGTTCTGCATGAATTACTGTAGTATGATGTCTTAAGTTCTTAGAGGAAGATATTTATAAGGTGGATATCTAGTTCAAATGGAATTTCTAATTTCAGTTCTTTGACAAATTTCCATACTGATTTCCATGATGGCTGCACTAGTTTACATTCCCACTAACAATGTAGGAGGATTCATTTTTCACCACAATTTTGCCAGCATTTGTTATTTTTTGAATTCTTGATGATTGACATTCCTTCTGGAGTAAGATGGAAACTTAGAATTGTTTTAATTCACATTTTCCTGATGGCCAGAGATGTTGGAAATTTTTTCATATGTTTGTTTTCTATTTGTAGTTCTTCCTCTGTGAAATGTCTGTTCATTTCATTTACCCATTTTATGACTTGGTCTTTTATTTTAGGTGGTCTAAAGTTTTTGGACTTCTTTATATATTCTGGACATTAATCCTCTGTCTGAATAATAGATGGAAAAAATTTCTCATTCTGTAGGTTGTCTCTTCACTCTATTAATTTATTATTCTTCTATACAAAAGCTTTACACTTTAATTTCATCCCATTTGTTGATTGTTGCTGTTATTCCTTGTGCAATTGTGGTTGTGTTTAAAAAAAAATCCTTTCCTACACCTGTAGCTTCAAGTGTTTTACTTATTTTACCTTCCAGTAGATTCAGTGTTTGTGTTCTAATGTTTAGATCCTTGATCCATTTTTTTCCCATTAATTTTACTGGTACATTTTAGGTATAAAATACAGTTACATTTATCATTGGGATCTTGTACCTTTACATGAGTATCTTGGTTCTTATATTTTTCCCCTTCCCCTTGCCTCCCTTCACCCCCTCCACCCTTCCCTATTTGCAAAGAATTTGTTTCCATTTTTTTCTTTTCTCATATTTTTTCTTTTCCCTTCTTTCCTTTCCCCTACCCCTCCAACTTCCCCTTCTCATTTAGACCTTTTCTTCCTATTACACATATGAATTATACAATTTAAAAATTATAATATCAAGATCTAGGAGACATTATCACAGATTTTACAGAATTTAAAAGGATATAGAAAGCATATTATAAAAATCTTTTTTGAAATAAATATGACAACTTCTAAGAAATACTTTGGAAGACAAATTAATGAAACTAACTCTGGAGGAAATATAAAATTTGAATAGCACCGATTAAATAAAGTATTCCTAGCTTGAAAGCCTACCTACATGACAATAGCAGTCTCATATACATTTTAACTGATAAATTATATCAAATACTTAAAGCAGAAAAAAGAAGAAACATTTCTCCCCTCATTTTAGGAAATCAACATTGTGCTAATACTAAAACTGGATAAAGATAATAGAAGAAAAGAGTATAAACATAGATAGAAATTTGTTTAACAAAACAAACATTAGAAGTCAGATCTGGCAGTATGTAGAAAGTGATTTTCTTATAGGGATGGCAGTATTGGTTTGGCATGGGAAGATTCACCCCCAGAAGTCATCATTTTAACAGAGGAAAGGAAAAAGCCATATGATCCTGTCACTAGTTGGAGAAAAAGTATTGGACTAAATTCTACAGCTGTTCATGGTAAAAGCTGTCAGGAGCCTAGAAGTAGAACAGAAACTTCTCAACAGATTAAAGGCATGTACTCCATACTTCCAGCAAAAACACCTTATATGAATGAAGAAGATACAATGGTTTCTCCCTAAGGTGGGGAACAAGGGCAGATATGCCTACTCTTCATCTGTACATTAAACTTTGAAACATAGACCTAAACCAAAATAATCTGGCAATAAAATGACACAATTAGGATAGGGTTGGCATGGGAGAAGCAAAATCTTTATATGTAGATGAAATGATCATCTACAGAGAAAATACTAAGAAATCTCTAGGAGCCCCTAGAACTTGTATTTGAATTTAGCAGGATTAGAAAACACAAAGTATATATAAAAGTTCAGGTCTATGTATACTTGCTATAAGTGAAGAATTGGATGTTCAAATTTAAAAGTCATGTAGGAGTACAAAGGACCTAGAAAAGTAGAAAGAAAAAGAAGAAAAAACATTGTTGGAAGATGTTTAGTACCTAATTTTAAGACTTCCTATAAAGCTACAGTAATCAAGGCAGTGTTGGTGTAAGGAAAGACATATAGATCATTGGAATAAAATGGAGAATCTAGAAATAGAACCACATATATATGGTCTACTGAGTTTTGAAAGATTAAGATTTTTTGGAGTGTTGGTTTGGTATTCATGAAGTTTCTAATATTCTCTTTATCATGAAAGTATCTTATTTCTCCATCAATTTTGAAAGATAGTTTCTCAGGGTACATCAATTTGGGTTGGAGGCTTTTTTCCTTTAGGGCTTGAAATACACCACTCCAAGCTCTTCTTGCCTTGAGGGTTTGCATTGAGAAGTCTGCTGTGATTCCGATGGACTTTCCTTTGTATGTGACTTGTTTCTTTTCTCTCACTGCTTGTAGAATTTTGTTCTTCTTTTGGATTTGTGGAATCCTATTTTTTTTGTATTAAATTCTTTTATTGGTACATTGTAGGTATACAACACAATTACATTTCTCATTGGGAATTGTACCTTTATATAATGCATCTTGGTTCTTATTTTTTCCCCATTCCTAGCCCTCCCTTCACTCCCTCCACCCTTCCCTATTTACAAAGACTTTATTTCCATTTTTTCCATTTCTCATCATTTTTTCCTTTCCCTTCTTTCCTTTCCCCTGCCCCTCCCACTATCCCTACCCCTTTGGACCTTTTCTTCCTATTTTGCATTATTGATTATTCATTCTAATCATTGGTACATTTTAGGTATACAATATAATGACATTCATCATTGGAAATTTGCAACTTTACATAGTCTCTCTTGGTTCTTATTTTTCACCCTTGCCCACCCCTCCCTTCAACCCCTCCAGTCCTCCCTATTTACAAAGATTTTCTTCCTATTTTTCCATTTTCTCATATTAATCCCATTCCCTTCTATCCTTTCCCCTAGCCCTCCCACTTCCTTCCCCTTTGCCCCCTTTCTTCCTATTTCACATTACCTATTATACATTTTAGTCCTTATTTACACTTTCAGTTTCTCACACCAGAGAAACTATTCAGTATTTACACATGTGTGTCCTATTTATTTCACTTAAGAGTATCGCCTCAATGTGCATCCACTTAGCTCTAAATGTCTCTAATTTCTCATTTTTTATGGCTGAGTAGTACTCCATTTTATAAAAAAAACACATTTTCTTTATCCAGTCACCAGTTGATGGCCATTTGGGCTGTTTCCAAGTTTTAGCTATTACAAACTGTGCTGCTAATGAACATGGGTGCACATATATCACTGTGGTATGATTCTTTTAATTCTTTGGGGACGATCCCCAGCAGTGGAATAGCGGGGTCAAATGGGACTTCCACTCCTAGTTCTTTGAGGTATCTCCATACTGATTTCCACAGGGTTGCACTAGTCTATACTCCCACCAGCAATGGAGCAGGGTTCCTCTTTCCCCACAGCCCCGCCAGTATTTCTTATTGGTTGATTTCATGATTGCAGCTATTCTTTCCTGAGTGAGGTGGAATTTCAGTGTTGTTTTCATTTGTATCTCTTGAATGACCAGTGATGTTGAACATTTTTTCATATGTTTATTTGCCATGTCTACCTCTGTGTCTGAGAAATGTCTCTTCATTTTAGATGCCCATTTTTGGATTGGGTCTTTAGATTTGGGAGGCCTGATTTTAAGTTCTTTATAGATTCAAGATAGTAGACCTTTGTCTGAGGGACCGCTAGGGAAAATTTTTTCCCACATTGTGAGCTGTCTCTTCACACTGCTCGTGGTTTCTCTTGCTGTGCAGAAGCTTTTTAGTAAGGAGAGATCCCACTTGTTGATTGTGCTAGTTCATGGGCAACTGAGGTTTTGTTCATAAAGTCTTTTCCTACCCCAATGTTTTCAAGAGTTCTACCTAACTTCTGTTTCAGCTGTTTCAGCATTTCTGTTTTTATATTTAGACTTTTAATCCATTTCAATTTTAGTTTAGTGCATGGTGAGAGATATAGGTCTAGTTTTAATCTTTGGCAAGTTGAAACCCAATTTCTCCAGCACCATTTATTAAAGAGACTATCTTTCCTCCAGTGAGGGTGTTTGGCTCCTCTGTCAAAGATGAGGTGGCTGAGTGTGTCTGGAGATGTTTCTGCATCTTTTAATCTGTTCCACTGGTCCTCAGGTCTGTTCCTTTGCCAGTACCATGCTGTTTTTTTAATCACAGTAGTTTTGTAGTATAGTTGCAATTTGGGGGTTGTAATACCCCCTGCCATGTCTCTGTTACCTAGAATTGCTTTTGCTATTCTGGGTCTCTTCTTGTTCCAAATAAATTTTTGGATTGTTTTCTCAAGGTCTATGAAGTATGCTGCTGGAATTTCAATTGGGATTGCATTAAATCTATACAGCAATTATGGAAGTATAGCCGTTTTCACTATGTTGATCCTTCCTACCCAGGAGCAAGGGATGTCTTTCCATTTTCTGAAATCCCCTTCAATATCTTTTTTCAAAGTGCTATAGTTTTTGGAGAAGAGGTCTTTGATTTCTTTTGATAGGTCAATCCCTAGCTATTTCAGTTTTTTGGGTGCTATTGTGAAAGGACTGTTGGACATATTTCTCTCAGTGAGTCTGTTGTTCATGTAGAGGAAAGCTATTGATTTTTGTGTGTTGATCTTGTATCCAGCTACTTTACTGAATTTGATTATTAAATCTAGAAGACTTTTGGTGGAGTTCTTGGGGTCTTCTATATAGAGTATCATGTTATCTGCAAATAATGACTATTTGACTTCCTCATTTCCTATCTTTATTCCTTTTATTTCTTTCTCTTGTCTAATTGCCATGGCTAATGTTTCCAAAAGTATATTGAACAGGAGTGTTGATAGTGGAAATCCTTGTCTTGTTCCTGATTTTCATGTGAAGGATTTCAGTTTTTGACCATTTATGATATTGGCTGTTGGTTTTCATACATGGCTTTTATCAAATTGAGGTAGAGACCATCTATTCCAATTTTTTTTGTAGGGTTTTTATCCTAAATGCATGTTGGATTTTGTCAAATGCTTTTTCTGCATCTATTGAGATGATCATATGGTTTTTGTCCTTGGCTCTATTGATATAGTGTATTACACTGATTGATTTGCGTATGTTGAAACATCCCTGCATCCCTGGGATGAATCCCACTTGGTCAAGGAGTATGATCTTCTTGATGATCTTCTGCATTCTGTTTGCTAGTATCTTATTAAGGATTTTTGCTTCTATGTTCATTCGTGAGATTGGCCTATAGTTCTCCTTTTCAGTTGGGTCTTTCTCTGCTTTGGGGATCTAGGTGATGTTTGCTTCCAGGAATGATTTTGGGAGTATTGCTTCCCTTTCCATTTCATTAAAGAGTTTAAACAGTATTGGCAGCAGTTCCTCTCTAAATGTCTTATAGAATTCAGGGGTGAAGCCATCAGGACCTGGACTTTTCTTAGTTGGTAAGTTTTTAATTATATTTTCAATTTCATTGGTTGATATTGGGTTGTTTAGAATTTTTAGGCCTTCTTCAACTTTGGTAATTCATATGTATCTAGGAATCTGTCCATTTCTTCTGTGTTGTCCATCTTATTGGTGTATAGGTTCTGGAAGTAGGTATTGATGATCCTCTGGATTTCTTCTGGGTCTGTTGTAATTTCACCCTTTTCATTCCTAATTGCATGGGTTTGGGCCTTTTCTTTCCTCTTTCTGATAGGGTTGGCTAAGGGTTTGTCAATTTTGTTGATTCTTTCAAAGAACCAACTCTTGGCTTCATTGATTTTTTTGTATTGTTTTCTTAGTCTTCATTGCATTGATCTTTATAATTTCCTCCCTTGTATGAGCTTTGGGTTTGTTCTGGACTTCTTGTTCCAAAAGCTTGAGGTTCATTATCAGGTTGTTTAATTGGGCTCACTCTGTTTTCCTAATATGATTATTCACTGCTATGTGTTTCCCTAGTGAGACTGCTTTCATTGTATCCCATAGATTCTGATATGTTGTATTGTCATTGTCATTTAATTGAAGGAAATGTCTGATTTCTTCTTTAATTTCCTCTGTGACCCATTGGTTACTCAGAAGTGTGTTCTTCAATATCCAGGTGTTTAAGAAGTTTTTGCAGTTTCTTTTGCTGTTGATCTCCAATTTCATCGCACTATGGTCTGATAATATACAGGGGATAACTTCATTTCCTTTGCACTTACCTAAGTATGTTATATGAGCTAGTATGTGGTCTATTTTGGAGAATGAACCATCTGCAGCCGAAAAGAATATATATTCTGATTTTGTGGGGTGGAACACTCTGTACACATCTGTTAAGTTCCTATGTTCAAGCATTTGATTGAGTTCCAGTATTTCATTGATTGTGTTTTTTTTCTAGTTGATCTATCTGTTTGTGACAATGGGGTATTGAGGTCCCCCACTACAATTGCATTAGTGTTTATATGGTTTTTCATGTCCATTATTATTTGTTTTATATAGTTGTGTGCACTAGTGTATGTTGCATAGATATTTATGATTGTCATCTCTTCCTCTTGGATTTCTCCCTTTACAAGAATATAGTGTCCTTCTTTGTCTGTCTTAATCAGTGTTTGTTTGAAATCCACTTGGTCTGCAAAGAAGATAGCTACTCTGGCTTTTTTTCGGGTTCCCCTCACATGGAGTATTGTTTTCCACCCTTTAACTTTCAGTCTATGAGTTTCCTTTTGAATTAAGTGTGTTTCTTCTATGCAGCATATTGTTGAATCTTGCTTCTTGACCCATTCTGCCAGTCTATTTCTTTTGATTGGTGAGTTGAGACCATTAACATTGATGGTTATAACTGATATGTACTGAGTTATCAGTGTCATGACTTTCTCTTTTTATCTGATCCTCCCCCTTTGCCTTTAATATCTTGTTGTGCCTGGTGGATTCATTCTGCTGGGCTTCCTGGGGTTGTGATCCTCCTTGCCTTTTCCCAGGATTTGTCTAAAATTTTTTGGAGTGCTGGTTTGGTATTCATGAAGTTCCTAAGGTGCTCTTTGTCATGAAAGTGTCTTATTTCACCATCAATTTTGAAAGATAGTTTTGCATGGTACATCAATCTGGGTTGGAGGTTTTTTTCCTTTAGGGCTTGAAACACATCACTCCAAGCTCCTCTTGCCTTGAGGGTTTGCACTGAAATGTCTGCTGTGATTCTGATGGGCTTTCCTTTGTATGTGATTTGTTTCTTTTCTCTAACTGTTTGTAGAATTTTGTTCTTCTGTTAGGTTTCTGGAATCTCAACTATTATATGCCTATGTGTAGATTTTTTTTGATCAAGGCTATTTGGAGTCCTGTATGCCTTGCTTTTCTGTATGTCTAATTCTTTCCCCCCCCCTTGGGAAGTTTTCTGCCATCACTTCTGTAAACAGTTTTTTTTTATGTCATCTGCACTCTCTTCTGTTTCTTCATTGACTCCAATCAGTCTTATGTTATTTTTCTTTGCATTGTCTAGCAGCTGCTGGATTGATTTCTCATGGACCCTTACAATTTTAAAGAATTTTTTCTTATCCTGGTCACTAATTGCAATCTTATCTTCTATATCTGAAATTCTGTCTTCACATTGACTCCTTCTGTTGCATAGACTTTCAATGGATTTTTTAATCTCCTGGAAATCTGTTTGCATCTGTTTCATGGATTCAATTTGTTTTCTATATTGGCATTCCATCATGTTCCTCAGCTCCTCTATTTTTTTCATCTGTATTCTCTCTAGATTTATTAATCATGTCTTGTCCTATGGGTACAATCTTTGCTGTTATGTGAGAAATTATTTCTGATTTCATTTTTTCCAGATCCTCTTTTGTTGCTAGTTCAGCGAGTCCAGGTGTTTGAGTATCAGAGTGTTCCATCTTGTTTTCCTTCGGGGTTCCTGCAGGTGATCTGGAAGTCTGGTTCTGAGGCTTGTTTACCTGTCTTCTCATTTTGACATGGGGATGGTGGGTGGTGGGTGTCTGTTCCGGGCACCTGCATGGCTCACCTCCTCTGTTCTGGGAGCCACGGCACACCTACCCAGAAGCCTCCTCTGTACTAGCAGTCATGGTGCCCTGATCTGGAAGTCACCTCTGGGCTGGGAGCTGTAGCACACCTACCTGGAAGCCTCCTCTATGCTGGGAGCTGCAGCATGCCTACCCAGAAGCCTCATCCTGCCTAGGAGCCATGGCATGCCAATCTGGAAGTCACCTCTGGGCTGGGAGCCATATCATTTAAAATTTTTAAGATTCACTTATGAAAGGTAAAAATACTCCATTGAAACTCCATTGATACAAAGAAAGATCTATAGACATGTCCTAGAGACTAGTGTTGTCAAAGTATGTACTAACTAAAAGGTAAATGGCTCAATAGAATTAATAACATAGGGGCCAGGGTATGCTTATTTTTCAACAGAAAATAAAAAGGTGCTGTTGCCATCATCCCAGAACATACCACCATGGGCCAACAAGACGGATTCACTGCAAGCATCATGATGTGACACTCCTGCTAAAAGTCATGCAAAGGCTTCATCTGAGCAACTCCCTTGCCTGGGAAAGCCCTGGGACCTACAAAGGTCACCAGACCTTATGCAGCTGCCATTTTCAAACAGAGAAGGAGGAGATGCAGAGGACCATAATATTGATTATGCCCAATGCAGGGTGTAAAGAGTTAACCCCACTCTTCCTTTGTTTTGAGAAGTGAGCCTGGCTGAAGCCTATGTGGTGAGGTCAGAGTAACTTACACCCAAATTCCATTCCCACAAATAAACCTTCAGACTAGAAGGACAATGTTCTAATTACAATCATATATTTTGTCTATTCTGTTCCTAATTTGAGAAGGCTTTGTCTTGTCCTTTGTGAGCCTTGTTTACATTAATTTCCATAGAAACCACACATTGCCTTTACCTCAATTGAATGCCAATAAAAGTCAGTGCCTGGGACTGTCCAGCACCTTTGTCAGTTGCCCCGACATTGGTTGTTCTTTCACCCCAGTTTCTCTCTCTTAGTTCTGTCTTCTAGTGTATTCTTTTTCTCAGGCCTGCATCATACACTGGGCAGGTGGGTGCTGGAACCTGATTACAGGGGTGTCTACTGCCCATTGTCATGTTTGTCACTCAATGCTGAATTTGCAAATGGAAGTAAAATTTTGATGAATGCTTTTGTTTTAGAACCGAATTATTTACAAACAGAAGCATTCATAGGTATTACCGTACTTCATACAGCTCAGCAGAATCCTGAAGTTTGATTCAGTTGAATGGGATCCTTTTAATGGACTACAACTGATGCTATGTTCTTTCACCAGGAGGGACCTGTCTGCTGGTCTAGCTCCCTACAAGGTAAGTAGCCACTGATGTGCAATGCCTGGGCATATGGGTCAAAAGAAATTGAATAATTTAAAATTACTCACATCCTTTATCCCACATCGCACACACACCATTCTCAGAATAGCAATAATATCACGAGTATAATTATAAAGAACAGCTGAAATTTTTTTGTCTACCTGCCTTCCATTTCCCCATCTTTTAAACAATTAAGGTAAATCTGCTAAGTATGCAGCCATTGTATACTCTTTCCCTTTAGGCTTCATTTAATTTTGCTTCTACAATCATGTTTAATGCATATGACCTATTCTTGTGACAGTGTCTCTAGTTATTTTGGTTGTGTTAAGCTCATTCTAGACTTCCCAGAAAATATCCTTGAATTTTATCAGGTTGATAAGTGTTTGCTTGAGCCCTTTATACTGGAAAGTCAGTTATACTATTATGAAATTCTTGGATCACATTTCCTTATCTTGAATGTCTTAAATGTGTTACACCATTTTCTCTGCAATAAAGCATTGCTGTCAACAAAATATGCAAATCTAATTTTATTTCTGTTATGAATCACTTGCTGTTTTTGCACAGAAGACCAAATGACTTTTTTCTTTATCTTTAAAGTTCAGCAATTTCATGAGGGTATTTTAGTGTTGGTCATTGTGGGTACATATTTTCAGGAACATGCCAAGCTGTTTAAATATGAGTTTTAATTTTTTTTAAATTCAGAGAAAATTTGGGTTGTTTGTTTTTAGTATTTCTACTGTTCCTTTACTTTTGTTATCTCCTTCCAGATTCTGTTATTTGTAAATTGGGTCTCATTGGCTCATCGTCAATAAGTGTCAGTGTCTCCTGAATATTTTTTTTTCTGCATTGTTTTTAAAATTTAAAACATTTTCCTATTAGCTGGTAGCACATGCCTACAATCCTATTACTCTGAGAGGCTGAGGCAGGAGGATCACAACTTTGAGCCCAGTCTGCACAATTTAGGGGCTTAGCAAGACTCTGTCTCATAATGAAAAATTAAAATAAATGTGGTTTTGGAGGTAGTTTAGTACAAATCTCTAGTTCTACAAAAACATCAAACAAAAAATAGAAAAAAATTCTTTTTTTGACTTCTAATTCTCTTAAAGAATTACTTATTATATTTATTTCCTCTTGTGCAAGATTAATCTTTATTTCTACAATTATATTTTTCTTTTATTTGATTTTTTCCTGATCTCTTATACTTCATTTCTGGCTGTGGTTATAATTTTTATTCTTTAATTATATATTTTCAGCATACTTTTATTGTCTATCAGGTCATTATTCTGGTTCTATGAGATCTTTCACATTTTTTTTTGCATTTATTTTATATGAAATTGGTTTTCTTATAATTTTGGAAGATCATGGTTCAGGATAGCTTCCTGATATCATCCAGCTTTCTCTTTGGTTGTTTTTTTCATGTTGAATTAAAAAATATAGCAGTTCTCTTTTGAGGTTTCCTGCATACATTCTCTTCTCCTTTGCTTTCTTTTACCTAATCTACTATCCATATCCAGTGCACTTTTTATTCCATTCTTAGAAATTTCTCTTCTATATGAGCCTGTCCTGGAAGGCAGGCATGTGGTGGCTTAGTTTTGTGACTGCTTAGAGGCCCAACTGCTCCAGTTCCTTCAGACATTGTTAATGTGCCTTTGACACAGACAGCAACTATTATTGGCCACTTTAGGGTTCTCTTGTTTTCATATCCATCAGCTATCTATTCCTTCACTCTACTTTTTCCTGTATTGACACTGGAGATCTTGTGGCAGTTGATGGTTTGTCTCCAGCAACCTTGTTTGGGGTTTGAGAGTATAACTTGACATATAGAGTGACAACTAAATAATCTCCAAAAATGACTTCAACATTTCCTCTGCTCTGTAAAATACATGCCAACTCACACATCAAGAAGTGAAGACTATTTCTTCTTCTGAATAGGAAGTGGCCCACTGATTGACTTGACCAATAGAATGTGGAGTGAGTGGCATTCTGGGGAGTCCTTGGGTCCAATCACCATTTTGTAAGAAGGCAAAGTGTTTTGTAAGAAGGCGATGTAAATAAATGAAGTGCTCAGAGTAACAGCTCCTGCTGAGCTTCCAGACAACCCCGTGAGGGAACTATCTTGAATATTCTGCCCCATTATAGTCCCAGGTGACTTTATATTCTTCCATTTGAGATGAGAACATACTTATTGTTTTATGATACAAGTAACCTCTTTGGTTTAATATAGAAATAGGTAAATAAAACTTCTAGTTTTGTTATAAATGTTGACCATAGTTTCTAATGTTGTTATATACATGCTCCTGTGTTTTTCTGTGGAGATTTGTAGAGGTCTGAAACAATGTCCTGTAATGCCTTTTACCCAAATCTTCCCAGAATCCAGCTTGACATAAGATTATAAGGTTCATCTAAGAAAGACCTCAGTCAAGGCCCATGAAGCCACGAGGGAATGTAATTCAGAACCAGAACAGAGCACAGGAAATGTAAAGCTTCCCCATATGAACTTTGGCCTTCTAATCAACCCTATATGAAAATAGACTCCTCCCTCCTCATTTTCTGCCTCCTTCTCCCACTTGAGTCTACTGTTCACACTGAGTAAGCTAACAACCCACATATTTGACATTCATTTCCTGGATAAATTTGACACCTTAATTTTCTAGATCTAGGTTGTTAGGAGTATCAACTAAAATTCCGAACACAGAACATTTTTAAAAAGTGAGAGTGAGTCACGTGCGTACCACACATAAGCTAATAACTTGGTTCATTTTCAAACCAATCCAGTCAGTCATTCAGAAAATATTTATTGAGTGCTTCTTATGACCCAAGAACTGTCCTAGCTACTAGGGCTCTGGGTAGATACCAGCCAACAAAGCAAACCTCCCTACTCTTGAGGAAATTAAAGGGCAGTGGCTTATATTCTTTAAATGTTTGTTCAGTGGTCATCTTATTGTTACTTGAGCACACTCTTGGGGAGGTGCCAACCCACTTCCAGATCTGTATAACAGCCTTCAGTACACTTCCTGAGGACTTCTGGTAAATATCATTTTATTCATGTAATTACATTTTTGGTGATGGCATACTGTCTCCTGAAAATTGGCTTCACCTCATTTTCTCCTTAATCCAGTTCTTATTTCAAAGAGTCACAAAACTGTGATCAGCAGCTGGGGGTGAGGATAAAGTGTTAGATTTTTTTCTTGCAAAAAACAAAAGTTAATCAAGTGAAGAATTTTAATATTTTCAATCATCATTGAATTATGTGAGTGGGTATTAAATTAGTAAGAATGTGGGGTCTTTGCATGTGTAAAGGGGACAGCAAAAGGGTAGAAGGGGGATACAATAATAGAGATTGTTAAAAGAAGACAAAAGAAGAAATAAAAACATATTCTGAACACTAACAATTTAAGAAAATCTAGTATTTTAGAAGCTTTTCTCATGTACTACCTGGAAATGTACACTAACAGGAAACTTTCTGCCCATCTCTGACTCTCTTTTTCCCATCTTTGGGGCTGATGGGATCTGTTCGTGGGTGGAAGATATTGTCATTGTTTATAATGTTCATAATCCTGCATGGATGTGAATGACATATATTTAGAAATCAAAATAAAGCCTTCAGAAGATCTTCAATTTAATGGAAACTAGTCTAGTCATTTGGGAACCACAAGAGCTTTTTAGGGAAAACCTGGCTCTGCCAGCTGGAGGAAGTGTGGGTGTACGGGGTCCCAGGGACACCTGTGATGTCAGTCACCCCCAGCCCGAGGCTGATTGGCTCTGAAGAGCTCTGGCAGAGTTTAAATTCCTGTACCATCAGAGAAGCATTCAGACTAGGAACACAAGAGTGGCTTCACTGAGATTCCTCTGTGAGAACTTCAACCTGATCTTTTGGAGACAAGTCTTTGGGAACTTAAGAGGGTAAGACATTTTCATCATTTAATTTTCAATGACTTTTACCATGCTACTTGAAAATATTAAATGTGTTTGACACATTATATCAGTAGAGCCAAATGTTTTTCTTGGTAATGCTTTAATTAGGTCTTTGCAGAAAGAGAGTTTACTGAACAGTGGGCTGATGGAAGATCAGTTTGAAGTTTAGCTTTAACTAGGAAAGCAAATAAAACTTCTACATTCATGTTCCTAAATATGAAGATATTGTGAAAGACTCTAAACTAGATTGGCAGGATTTTCAAAATAGAGTCTTTTAAATTGAAAACTATTTAATGATATTCATCTAGAGAGCATTGAGTAGTATTCATTACAAACTGAACAAATGATTGAGAGAAGATGCTAGGATCATGGAAATGAACCAAGGGTGTGGTAATTACAATGTGTTTGTATTGGTTGGTTGGGTGTTTATGATAGCATGATACTTTGCTAGTTGGAATTCAATAAATTCTGAGGGTGGTCATCTCTTAAAATTTTTTTAGTGTAGAAGGTGTAGGTATGTATATAACCCCATCCATTTCTATTTTTACCTTCTGTTTCTTCCACTTCTTCATTTGTATCAGCAGTGTCTGTCTTCTATAACAGAGTGGGAGTTATGGTCAGCCCAGAATTTGTGTGACATCTACAAGATCCCATGTGCAGCAGCAATACTTCAAGCAAGCTTTCCTCTACAGGAGCAGTACCTCCTGATTAACCAAACTTTCTGTTTAATCAAGGCTCATATAGACCATCCTACTTTATCATTGTTGATTAAAGGCCTATGGATGAACAATTTTCTACAAGGCAGTAGTCTGCTCATTGATCACTAAATGTTGATGTGGATCAATGTGCTTTAGATGCTTCAAGCTCTTCCCAAGCTATATATGGATCACCTAGGAGTTATTTCACTGTGGTTGAGGCATAGAACATTGGATTGATTATAGGGAACCTCAAGACAATTATAATAGGAAAGGTTGGAAACTCTTATTACTTTGGGTCTCTAAATTCCTGATAGCTTTCACATCCTGGCCAAAGACCACTTTATTTTCTAAGAATAATAATGAAACAAATTCTAGAAGATTTTAGTTAGTTGAGTTGTTGATAAATCTGCTTTTGTGAGACCAGCTTATTATTATTTTTATTAGCTATTTATTATTATTATTGCCATTACTATTAATTTCTATTCAGCTAGAATAGCACCTAGAACAGGATTTGGCATATTCACTGTTCTGAGAAAGTATTTGTTAACTGTTAGTAAATGAATATATTATTCATTATTATTTGTGAAGGATAAAAATACTAAAACAAAAATAAGAAAATTACAATATAAGGTATTTTCCAAAGGAGAAAGAAGGAGCCTATGATTTTTCAAACTTCTTGATTTCCTTTATTTGGTCTATTTCTTTCAGTTCAGTTTATATAAGAGAAGATCTTGATACTTTATAAGTAAAATTTAACTTTGAGGAATTTCCAGAAAAAGTTTCCTCATTTGGGAACCTGAAGAAGTTTTGTCTATACTTAAACTTGGACCACAATTCCTTTCTTCAGATCCATTTGGATCTTTTCTATTCTGGGGAAGCAACAGAGAAAGGATAAAGTCTTTAATACTCTGACTTTCAGGCAGATGGGACTGAAGTCAAGGTTGTTGATTTCTGTTCACACCTGCTGTCATTGTTGAATGACAACATGTAGAAGTGACATTGACCAGTCAATGAAGAAGAGCTGGGGCTTCTGGACTCCTAACTTTTGAGGCTCACAGATAATTTGTTAATTTATTATTCAGAATAAGACTGCCACATGTCTGTTTCTACTCTCTCTAAGGAGCTAAATGGTTTATAAAAAAATCAGTGCTCTCATTTGGAAATACATTTCACAAGAGTATCTTTATTTTTATAAAAATATTATTTGGAAATCTAACATAGGGTTAATATTTGGTTTTCTTTACTGCTTAAGAGCAGACTATATTCTTTGGGAAATAACACTGGTTCTCTTCAGGTGCTAGGGTGTGTTTTGTTTTCGTTTACCAGACTTCTACTTGGGAAATTATTGCTTTAGATCAGGGTGTTAAATGGTATTGTTAGAAGCCTGAGCAAGCTGGTGCATCTTCCTTAGGTCACAATATTCCATGCCTGAGGAACTTGAGAACTGGAAGCATACAGTTCCTTAGTAAAAAAACACAACATCCTTTGAAGTAGAATAATTCACAATGGATGCCCTTAGTTTTAAATTGTTAGATAACACAGAAGCTGAAGAAAGTACAAAAGAATTCAATCATCATTTATGTTTCATCAAGGATGAATGTTTGCTAGTACTTAAAACATCATGAGATCATAACCACATTGAAATTTCACTTGGACAATTAAAATGGCGAGTTGCCTAACTTCCATTTGACCTGTGTGCTGAAATCATTCACAGGGAGTTATTTTGAGAATATCATATTTGAAAAAATTTTACTTTCTTTAAAAATGAACCTAAGAACTTAAAAATGTGCTATGAGAACTAAAAGGGAGTAATATCTTTTGAATTTGCAGTTCAGCACTTTTGTATGCTCTTTTCAGTTGGTATTAGGAAAATGATTAAAAAAGAAATTAAAATATAAAGGCTGTTATGCAGTATATTGAATTGGAATAAAGAAAGTAACAAATTGAAATATAGCTGCATTGAAGAGGGATAATGCCCATAATATAAGAAGCTATGTTTGGCCATTTGAGCTGTAAGAAAGTAGAAATGAGAAAACTTTTTCACTTATTTTTCTTAGGATTTTTATTTTCTTGAATAAATGAGAAAAATGAGATTAGATTAGATGACTTCCTGTGCTCAATGTTTCACACATTATTCACCATTTTCAGATATTCAGCAACATTTTCTTCTTAGAGCAAGGGTTAAAAATCACGTGAAGCACTTTAAAATCACATGTACTCCTATCTTCAGTGAATTGATTTATTATTCTCAGATGAGATTTGTGCATTGGTATTTTAAAAATTTTTAGGTGTTACTAATACTAATATACAGCCAGGGTAGAGAAACTTTGGCTTAAATCTCTTGTCTCTAGTAGCATATATCTAATATTTAAAGAAACAAATCAGCAAATGTGAAGCTTGAAACAAAGCTTGAAATAAACTAGCAGGACATTTTGCAAAATATATGGAAGTACATCAGACAACTACACTAGAGCAGCTATAAGGGTTCACTAGTGTAGAGTAGATGGCTGTACTTTAAATCACTTTGATAACTTTTACAATAGCATCAGTAGGTCTACATTTAGATATAGAACAAATTGTGTTGAAATCATCAGTTCTGGAAGTGTGAAATGAAGCCACCTTCCAGAAAAATACAGTTTGATTTCGAGTGTTTCTCTCAGCATGATTCATAAGTATATCTGAAACCTCTAATTTTCCCTTGATCCTTCTGGGCTGTGAATGACACTTAGGAGAATTTACCAAAACCATGTATAATGTATGACTACGTGAATCACAGTAGATATTAAGAGCTTTCTGGAGCCATCACATGAAGAAAAATTTGCAAAAACAATCTATTTTGTCTTGACATTATTATGCAGTTATGAATGTGACTTAGAAGCTGGTATGTGTGTGTGTGTGTATATGGGTACCTAACCCCTATCAATAAATAAATGTAATGTTTTAGGGGGGACTAGACTGGCTAGGTTTCACTTCTATGCCAAGCTGTAGAGCTATCATCAAAATGAATGTCTAGAAGTTCCCCTATTCCCTTTACTTTTCCCCCATTTATCATATTTTATGTGTTAGTGAAGAAATGTTCATAGACAATCTCATTGGAAGTTTTCAGTTTTTGTCATAGCAGTGAGATTTTCATTTATTTGAAAATAGCTTTATTGAGATATAACTTAAGTATTGCACACTTCACATCTTTGAAGTATACAGTCTAATAGCTTTTAGTATAATCACAAAAAGAACAATTTTCCCCACAATTATGTTTAGAATATTTACATCCCCTGCAAAAGGAATATTGTACCTCCTCCTCATCATTCCTCAGCCCTCATCTTTCTAAGCCCTGCATGACCACTAGTCTACTTTCCATCTCTGTGCATTTGTCCATTCTAGACATGCTATATAACTGGAATCATATGAATATAGTCTTTTGTGCTTGGTTTCTTTCATTTACCATAATGTTTCCAAAGCTTCTCTACTTTGTAGTCCCTGTCAATGCCTCGTTCCTTTTTATGGCTGAATAACATTCCATTGTACAGATGAAGTACATTTTCTCCATGCATTCATCAGTTGGGCATTTGAATAATTTTAATAGGAAGAAGCTTAAAAATAAATACTCTTTGATTTCTTTAGTATGGGGTAACATATCTATGTCCTTTATTGCAGGTAGAGGCATCACACCCAATTATGAAGACCAGCATCTTGCTCATGCTTCTTTGGGGGCTATCCTGCGCTCTCCCAGTAAGTATCAGGGTAGGGATTATACATATAGGATAAACCTTTTGGAATTAAAACTACACAATTTTCATTGGCTGAGAGCCCAGGTGGCTGTACATATTCCAGCCATATGAAAATACAGTGGTACCTCAGTTCATACATTTAATTTATGTAAAACACAAAATTTGGGGGAAGATGGCTACATTTGTGTTTGTGTGAGGAAGACAGCTGTGGTCATGTTTGTCACCTGATGTGGAGTTTGCAAAAGGAAGTAAAATTTTGCCGAACACTTTTGTCTGTGAACCGAATTGTTTGCAAACACAAGCATTCATGAACTGAAATATTACTGTAGTTCTTCTCAGGAGACTGTTTTCTTTAAAACGTCCAAATTACTCTTATCTGTTCAGTTGCCATTTGTATTGCTGCGATTCTCATAAGCAGTGATTCTCTGAGTGTCACCCAGGCTCACAGAGTTAGCATCAATCAGGACTCTGTTAGTGCCATAAATCCTTGAGTCCCACCTCAGACCCTAACGCAGACTCACAACACTCTGGGATTTAGCAAGCCCTCTGGTGATCCTGGTGGAGGCTCATGCTGCTCATTGTATGTAAGTAACTGCTGGCTTCATCAGGCATTGACCATGTATACTAAATTTTCTAGGTAGCCAGGTATCAAAATACTGAATCTGAGAGCTCTGATGAATGGAAGGTGAGTAGAAATACGACCTTTTACTATATGATGAGTGTAACGTAATTGAGTGGTTTACAAACACTGACAGTGATAAAGTTATGAGTATATTCACAACCTAATCCATACTTTTTAGTTTATATAAGAAAATATTGCAATTCCAACTGAGTATAATTTGGTGAGGAAGGATTTTTTTCTTTTAGCTTTCTTAGTGTAGTGTGTGTCTACAATAGTGCAAGGGGTGGATAGCAATGGACCAAGACTGTCCATGAGAGATTTGGACTTAAATTCTGTTTAAATAGGAAATATCCCATAGGCAGGAAGTCAAATCCTGGCAGGTGAGTAAAGAAAGACAGATGAGAGGATATTGGAGTTTGGGGAATGATTGTAATGTTTGTTGAGTGTTGGACCCTCGATAACCCAATAGCTGTTAACTCACAAGAACCCACAAAGCACAGCCTGAGTGTTTTATGTGTATTAAACCTCTCATCTTCACAACAGATTAATGAATTAGATGTTATATTTTATTCCCATTTTTCAGATGAGAAACTGAGGCATAGAGAGGAACCTAGCTTATCTAGATTACATGGTCAACAAGTGTTAGAGCCAGACTTTGAATTTATGTCCTCGTGGGTGCAGAGCGTACATTCTTGCTGAGTTGACCCTTCCCTCTCAGCATGTGGGCCTACTCTCAGAAATTTGCAGATTCTCAAGATTGGCATTTGAAATGAGGGTTAAAAAACTCGAGCCAAGCTTGCAATATTTTGTCCATTGTGTTGTTTTCTGGCACATATGATACAGCTTGAGCCCAGAGCCTTTCATAGTGACCAAATAATGTCAGAGGTCTCTGGTGGGGTCCTGCCCCTGCCTCGAGCTAGAAAGACATTGCAGAATATGTCATGAGGTTTCATCAGAGCAATTCCTAGGCTGGTTAATTTAAAAGCAGCCACTTTAGATCCTCTCATTTAACCAGAGACTCACAAACATTCCTTGTTCTCCAGTCAAGCTTTGGAATGACAAAAATACCAATATTTCACTCCAT
Source organism: Heterocephalus glaber (assembly GCF_053883595.1). NCBI lineage: Eukaryota > Metazoa > Chordata > Mammalia > Rodentia > Bathyergidae > Heterocephalus > Heterocephalus glaber. The sequence goes on from NW_028258323.1 coordinate 2,564,590, forward strand.
CTCACCCGTTAATTCCAAATGATAGATGCTGGAACACAGTTTGCCATTTTGCCCCCTGTAGCACACAGGCGGAGACAAGTGAGTACAGGTCCCTTGTCTGAGCCCACAAGCCTGCTTCTGAGTGGCATGTGGAAGGCAGGAGGGGGCAGATTCTCTGCCCTGCTCTGTGGCTAGGTTATGCCCAGGACCTTGCTCTGCTCCGGGGGGGAGGGGAGAGAATGTGGAGGGCTGGGGGGAGAAGGCACAATTTGCTCAGGCATTCACACAGTTCTTATGAGACTAAGGGAAGTGAATAAATCAGAACACTAACTATGTAGTTAAATTTCAGATTTAGCATTTGTTTTTAATATCGGTGCCTTTTGGTGACTCGAGAAAGGTTTCATGGGTTTCTCAGTTCAGTTTTGGCTGTTGAATTTTATAAAGTGGATATTTTGAAATGGATTATCTATTTAGTTCATATTTCATTGACTAGTTCTCAAGACATCTCTATAGCCCTTCGCTGGTTCCTTTCACACAGCAGTCTTGCAGGTTGAGCATAGTGGGTGTTTATTTTTCTAAATTGATGAATAAGAAACTGACATGTGAAGCGAATCACCCACCTTCACATGGAGAAAGCAACACTTCCAGCTCCCCTGGGTCCTAGGGTTTTCTTGGACCATCGGCTTTCCAGTGCTTACACCGCCATGTTGGTTTTGAGGACTGAAGCCAAAACAAACTAGTTAACTGAGACTTGAATCTGGACTCCAAGCTCTGATTTTGTTATCCTGTTATATTTCCTCTAGGTTGTATGAATAGCTAATTTCAATGAAAGTATACAAATATTTTTGTAAGTGTCATATCTTTTATATTCCAAGACCTTTTCAGGCTAGTAGTCACCATACTTTCCATGTTTAGTCATTTTACCATAAGACTTCATTATAGCTCAGGGAAAGATAAAATATATAGCAAAAAGATTTAAAAGCTACTTAAGGTCTTTCTACATATTTGAAGTGACATAATCTGTCTATGAAAAATTCATGTTTTTCTTTCTTTTTTTACAGGGTCACTTGGCTCCATCGCCAGCACCACCTGTGGTAATTTCACATTTATTTTTGCCATAAATTGACTTTGATACTCTTCTCAGCACTGTTTCCTATTGTGGAAGTAATGCATACAGACTCAAGCAATCGATGTGTATCATATTCTTTTCTTTCCTGAGGAATTACTAAGAGGCAAATAAACATTTTTTTCTCTTTCAGGAGAACAGTGAGTCATCAGAAGAAAGTAAAGTTAGCTCAGAAGAACAGGTAATTAAGCTTTCTTAACTTTTCTGACTATTTAGGCGTTGAAGAAAATGATGGCAGATTAAATTACCTGGCAACATTTCTAAATATAATATTTTCTAACCATTGGTTATGCTGCCTAAACAGTCTCATAAAATAAGAAGGGGAAAAAGAGGGAGCAGAGTTGAGATGTGGACATGCTGCTCATTCCATTTTTATCATCTGAGACACTGTGGCCCCAGATGTCCCTTCTAGTAAATACACACACACACACACACACACACATGAGGGCGTGGACTTTGTCAGACAAGTCACAGCTCACTCAGCAGCTTTTTAAAATGGTGCTTTTAGAATTGGATCAGTTCAGTTCAGGCAATAAAAATTATTCTGCCAACACGAGGTGCCTGCTGGCCCTGGAGAGCACCTCCAGGTCAAGAATACCTTGGAGGAGGAGAGGAGCATGATGGGAAGCCTTCAATATCTCTTTAAAATAGCTCCTTCTGTGGGCCTGAGGTGAGAAAGGCAGATCTAGCTTTAGTGTACCCTTTTACTAAAAAAATGAACTTAAAAATTTTTGTAAGAAGACTATACTGTATATTATCATTTTCTTAGTTTTTTTTTTTTTTTTGTACTGAGGATAGAACTCAGGACCTTGCTCTTGCAAGGCAGGGGTGGTGCCACTGAGCTAAATCCCCAGCACAGGTTTTTTTTTTTTTTTTTTTTTTTTTAATGTGGGGGATTGAATTAAACCCAGGGCCTCATGCATGCTAAGCACATGCTCTGGCCCTGAACCCCATCCCCTGCCCTGTCCTACCACTTTGACCAAACTCAACCTTTGGGGTCTCCAGGGATTCTGGGATGTGGTTTCTCCTTAAACCTTTCTTTGGCCCATTTTGCATTCTACACTGAGCCAGAGCTGGAAGATGAAGCATTTATCCCTATTTACTAGAGCTTTATCAGGAGAATAGTGTAGATATTTTAAAACATGGAATTGGGGAACTGCTTTGAAGACTTTGTGATTTATGGCCTTGGCCTTCTCCAAGTTTTCAGGTGAGGGCAGTAACTCCTGCTTGAGCAGGGTGTGTGTTCGATGAAGGAGATGGGTGATGTGTGCCCATATGGGACCCCTCTTTGTTCCAGTAGAAGCTCTGGCACAGATGTTATTGGGAAGTACCACTGACTTTGGGTTAGAGGAGGGACACAGGGAAAAAAAGCAGAAAGAGCCTGGGAAAGTGCTAGAAAACTCCCAGAATATCAGCTCCAGGAGTACTGACCCTGTCTATTTACCCCAAACTCCAGGCAAATGAAGACCCCAGTGACAGCACGGAGACAGAGGAGGACCTGACCTCTGATGATGGTCACTATGTTTCTGGATCAGATGGTGGTCTCTCTAGGAGTGCAGGGAAAGAAGAAGATGATAAAGAAGATGATGAGGATGACAGTGGAGATGACACCTTTGGTGATGAGGACAATGGCTTGGGGCCCAAAGAGGGTCAAGAAGGTGGCATCTCCAGACTGGGCAGTGAGAAGGATTCTGCTGGTACCACACAGTCAAGGGAAGACAGTGCCTCCCGAGAGGACAGCAGCCAATATCCAGCCAGTGACAGCAGGGACCTTGATGGTGAGGATAGGGTGGACAGTGAGAGTGAGGAGCACTGGGTGGGAGGTGGCAGAGAGGGGGACAGCAGCCATGGGGATGCCTCAGAGTTCCATGATGATGGAATGCAGAGTGACGACCCAGACAGCACTAGGAGCGAGGGAGGCAGCTCCAGAATGGACAATGTCAGTGTAAAATCCAAGGAGTTCCAAGGGGACAGCAAGAAGGAAGGCACTGAGGACTCAGGTGACAAACAGTCAGCGGAGTCTCCCAGTAGGAAGTTTTTCAGAAAGTCTCGAATTTCTCAGGAAGATGACAGAGGTGACCTGGAGGATAGTGACACAATGGAAGACCTCAAGAGTGGTTCCACAGAGAGCACCAACTCCCAAGAAGATAGCCCAGATCAGTCTAGGGAAGATAGCAAGAGTGACTCTCAAGTGGATAGCAGTGAGAGCCAGTCCCAGGAGGATGGTGAGGACCTGCAGGAGCCCAGCAGTGAGTCCAGTCAGGAGGTGGACCTACCATCCCAGGAGAGTAGTAGTGAGTCCCAGGAGGGTGTGGTGGGTGAGTCCAGGGGTGACAATCCAGATGCTACCAGCCAGGAAGACAGTGATTCCAGTGAGGAGGACAGCTTGAATACCTTCTCCAGCTCAGAGAGTGAATCCAGAGAGCAGCAAGCAGACAGCGAGTCCAATGAGAGCCTCAGGTTCTCAGAAGAAAGTCAGGAATCCCCTGAGGATGACAGCAGCTCCAGCCAGGAGGGCCTGCAGTCCCAGAGCAGGTCCACAGAGAGCCACAGCCAGGAGAGCCACTCTGGGGAAGACACTAACAGTGATTCTCAGGACAGCAGCCAGTCAAAAGAAGATAGCAACTCCACAGAGAGCACATCCAGCAGTGAGGAGAATGGCCAGCCCAAAAACATGGAGGTTGAAAACAGAAAACTGACAGTGGACTCATTTCACAACAAACCCATTGGGGACCAAGATGACAATGACTGCCAGGATGGCTACTAGCATCTGCTGTCCTAAGATGTGGCTCTCACAGAAAGAGATCCTGGGCTTTGAGAATAGGGAAATCACCGTAACTGTAATTTATTGATATTTTAATCAGAAATACCAGTCATTACTTTTTGAAAGAATTTGCTAAACATCACAGTGGTTTCAAGAGTGACACTGTTCCATAGAAGTTCAAATAACATAGAGTGACACCAGGACACACTCAATGAGCTTGGAAGCCAGGAGAGATGTGCTCACAGCTCTGCACCTGAAATGACTTTGAGCTCATTAACCCAACAGATGGTTACTGGGGTTCTGTGATGCACCAGACACTGTATGAGATGCTAGGGATACAGCAAAGTTTCAGACTCACTTCTTGCTCCTGAAGAGCTTCTAGAGAGATGCAGAGAGTTAAAGAGGGGTGTATAGGAGGGCAACAGGAATTGTCATGTGGTAAAGGCCATTGGGGAGATATGAACAAAGCATATGGGAGCACAGAAAGAGGTGACCAACTTTGCCTAGAGAGTTAGTGAAATGCAGTGGAGAAACCACTGGAGTCGGAGGGTAGTGTAGGATTTCTCCTTGAAAACAAGACAATTCTATTTACTCTGGGGATTAAATAATAGTAAATCTTATGTGTGTGATTAAATATTTAGTTTATAAAGGCACTTTCAAACTGGCACAATGAGGTGTTTTGGTTGAAAAAAAAACCTTTTTTTTTCAACTAATTTATCTTACTCAATGTTTTTTTATGGGACTCCCATGACCACACTCTGATTGGTGCTGGTAGGAGGACTAGGGAGGAGAGAGCAGGAAACCAAATTCCCCTTTACCCACAAAAATTTTAGCATCATTTTTTTTCTAAAATCAGTTTATGTGCAATGCTAGAAAATAATGTTCTCTGGGTTCTCTTCGTACATTGCAAAATTCTGTATATAAGATTCAATTGATTTTTGTTAAATACCATTTGAAATGTTACCTCAACATAAAATATTTGTTTTATAATAAAGATAATAATACCCAGAAGAAATCTGTGCTTATTTGTTATAGTGGTATTGATTATTAGGCTATATTTATGATAAATAACTCTTTCTTTAAAACATTATTAAATAGTTCATTAGCTTTCTCCCATCAAAATGAAAGATATCCTTAAATTATTTCATAGAAATATTATTTGTAATTCAAGCAGCATTTTGTTTGTTTTGGTACCAGGGATCGAACTCAGGACATTGTGCTTATGAGGGAGGTGGTGGAACCACTGGGCTAAATCCCTGGCCCCGTCAAGTAGCATTTTGAAAAAATTACCTTACATATTCCTTGTGATATTTCACTAAATATGCCTGTTATGGGTGAGAAAAAAATTAACATCAATAATTTGTGATATTTGAATTTAACACTAGTTTTTGCTGGTCTCAGATTCATTGGTGTATACCTGGAAGCTACAGGAAAGCATATTCCTCATATTTTTATTTCTATGAAGGACTCTACTTCACCTCATCAGTTTTTTACAAATGTACTTTTACCCTTACTTCCACTAGGGCACATCAGAATTCTCCCACAATTTTGTTGAGAGAATCACAAAGACTTCCTAGGCCTCAGTCTGACCCTTCTAAGCCCTCATCTGGCTCTGCTTCCTCACAAGGTCAGAGCTCTTTTCACTGGAGATTTTAAAAAAGTGTGTGTGTGTGTGTGTGTGTGTGTGTCTAACCTTCCTTTCTGAGATTTTAATTTAGTAGTAGATCTGGGGTAAGACCCAGAATTCTGTATTTTTAGTAGGATTTCAGGAGGCTCTGATGGAGCCCATCTGTGTACCTGCAGTTTAATTCCATGGGTCCTTGTGTTACTTGCCTGGTTCTACTAATCTCTAGGTTTCTGCCAACCCATACCTCTTTTATGAAGTGAACTGCCCGTGTTTGGACCTCTTGGAACACAGGAATCCAGATTCTAATCACACAGATGTCCCATCTCACAGGAGAGTGGCTGAGACCAACACTGGATCCAGGGCAGTCACTATGGTCTGGCCGGCAAGAGCCAGGGAGGCACATCACTAAGGCTCTGTCTGAATATGAGCCATGATGGCTGGAGGTCCAATATGACCCTTCCTTTCTGGAAATGTAGACATTTAGGAAAAGAGAGGGCTGAAGTGTTAGAACAAGAATAGAAATGAATATACAGAAAGGCAGACATGGAGAGAGGGCTACACTCATTATGTGAAGCACTGAGGAGCAAAGTGATAATCTTCTTGCCCCATGCTTGAATCCTGACTCTCCTATTGCCTACCAGGCCTTCCAGATTCTTGTGATGTTTCTTTCCCTCAAGTGTCACCGTGTCTCCACAATACACCCACCCAAGCTGAGATAACCTAAGTGAGTCTTCCATCTTTGCAACCAAAATCTAATGAATCCAGACTCATGTAGTCTGTTTCTAAGTCTTATAACTCCTTAACCAAGTTAACTCACAACTTTTAAAAGGGAACAATAATAAGAATCTCAGCCATGTTCATGACAGAAATCCTGTAAGTAAGAGGTAAGAGGGTGGGTTTTCTTTTAAGTTTCATCAAGCCATTTTATTACCAGGTGTAGACACTGATGCAGCTTGCAAATAAATGAAAGTGGTCTAGAAATGTGGCTTAAAAGCTAGCTGAACTTGGTCTTCAGTTTTAAATATTCAGAAATTTCTTCCTGCAGCTTCTCATTGAAGTAAGTCTATACTAGATGGGTCCATTTGGACAGACAAGTCATAATCAGTAAACAATTTTTAAAATTATAACAAGAAAAAATAAGAATGAAAGGCTATATGAGTAGCACAATGGAACCGAGGGAACCATGCAACGTGAATACTTAATAGCACTGGACCTAAATAAATGACATATCTATAATTCTCCATGAGAAACCTTACAGATGGAACAGAAACAGCAGAAGCCTGGCTCCCTCTCCCCTGGGAAGTGCTCTAAAGTGCCATGATTAGTGGTCCTTATTTTCCTAAACTTACCAGGGGTGAACCTTGGTTCATTCATACAAGAATGAATGAAATCTGACCAATATGTCACCTATAACAGAGACAAAAGGTACTCATTGTAATTGATGACCAGAGTGGGGATATGGCTGGAATTGAACTTCTTCATGGAGGGAAGACATTAGGCTGTGAAGGAATGGGGAGGTGCGGGGCAAGTGAGATAGATCAAAACGAGAGCTAACACTAAGAAGAAGGAACACAGAAGTGAATTACAGGATTGCTTATGACATGTTAAGGTCTCATTTAAATAATATGGCACCACTGAAGGATTGGGAAGAGAGGAAGGAGGAGAGGAATAATAAGAGAAAAGACTGAAAATATGGGTTGGAATCCAGTGTGAAGGCCTCTGAATGCCAGAGTAAGAGGGCTGATCTTTGTTTTACTGAGTGCTTCTCACATACGATATACACAGCATAAATGTCTTTAAGATAGATCCTATAAACTTTCCATGACTTTTAAATACATTTACAAAAAATAAAGTAGAGGAAATAAAACACAGGAGAGATAAGTTAAACATCCTAGTTCAAAATCCAAGAAATGGTCGAGACTGGATTCCACTTCAGCTCAATGATGAGCCACTGAAAGTATTAAGCATTGGAGTAGCACTCACAAATAGGCCCTTATCATCTCAAAATGTAAGTCAGGGAAATGCTGTATTCTCTCCTTGCTCTCAACACCTAAAACCCCTCAAAGCCTCTCTAACAGCTTGTATTCCTAGTGTCATTATTTTGAGTTAATCATATATAGTGGAGGAATAAATTTGTTCTTACTTCTGCCAAAGTTTCCCCAGAAAGACATATATCAGAGTGCCAAAGATTACCACTGAAGGTTTAAAAAAATGCCATAATGATGTTGGAAAAGTGCTAGTGAACAGATACCCCCTGAAAGGAAGTCTGTGCTGAAGTTCTTAACAAATATGACTTAATGTGCAGTGACCTCACTCATCCCTGAAACTACTGGCACTGCCACACAGCACTCAACACTGTGGCTGGAACTAATGGTCTTCCAGTAATAATTCCACATGCTGCCAATTACACAAGTAAAGCCAACTCCCCTAGAAAGCTGACCACCACTGTCACTGCTGCTGGGGATGGTTCTCCATGTCCTCTGCTTCATTGTATAACTAGTTCGTAATTCTGAATTCAAAGCAGAGCCTATACTAATTGTCTAGGTTCTAGTTGCAAGGAAACCTAGAAAGAAAGTATCTTGCATTTTTGGCTCTTTATCCCAAGGCACATTTTGTTTCTCACCCAAACACATAAAGGTGTATATATCATATATAAGAACAAGGTTCAAGTGCTGCATGAGCAAAAAGATCGAAAAAGTTCCATAAAAAAGTTTCATGTCAGAAGGAGGAGCAGAATTAATGCCATGAGGATGACCAAGTCCACTTTCATGGCTGAGTGTGATTCACGTCGATGAAGATGGAAACCTAACATTAACATCCAGGGGAAGCATGGGTCCTCACTGGGGATGTAGGAGTTTACAAACACAAGCAAACTATCATGAATTGCAGAGTCATGCACAAGGTGTTTCAACTTAGGCCACAGCACCAGGAATTCCACTGATGGACCCCAGCCACAAAGATCAATTCCTCAATGTTTACTTTTTCTAGGTTGCAGTGGGAGATAGAAGTATATGTAATCTTACACATAGTCAAAAATTATCTCTAAAATTAACCTTTGTGGGAGAAAGCATCCCAAATCCCCTAAAGTTATCCTCAAAATTATTGGTATTATAATGGTAGAGAATCCGTGATTTTCATTAGATTCTCAAAAGAGTTCATGAGTAAGCTGCTTGGATCCATTCAATTAAATAAAAGAATGACACTGATGACCATAAGAGCTTTTCAGGTTTTGTTCAGAGAAGATCCAAGTCACTGCCAAGGGATACGGTTGAGAGAATAGTATGACACATATCTCACACATCAGTTGCTTTCGTTAGTAGATGAAGCTATGTCCATTGGAAGATAGTGGTTCATAAAAGATATTTTTTTATCGAATGAATACAAATTGTCCCCCATTCCCAGTCTCCTGTCCCATGTCTTAGCATGAGAAGCCCTTGCTTTCAGCTGGAACCTTGGCTCCCAGATGGAGACTCCTTTACCCATCCTTCAATGGAGCTGGGTGCACAAGGCTCTGTCCCTGCAATGGAATGTGAGGAGAAGTTATCTTTGCCTTTCTTTCCAACCCTGTCATGGAAATTGGCAACTATTAAAATGATCTCCTTGTACCAAGAGGCACCCTCCTCTTCATTGTTCCATGAGAAAGAAATCGATGTCAGTCTTATTTAATACACTATATTTTGGGATATCCAATTACAGCAGCTTCATCTGTATCCTCACCAATATATGCATATATGTGTATGCTTAGAGAGTGTGTAAATATAATTTTAATTACATAGTATTTTAGGTTTCTCAATTTAAATAGTAAATTTCCTTTTTTTAATAATTGAAGAAAGAGAGTTCTTTAATTGTGGTCCCATAATATCTTTAGGCATGATCAGTAGCCTTTAGTACTGTTTAGACAAAATTAGTTTTAGACTGTGAATTACCAATATGGCATAGAAAAATAATTGTAGAAAATTAATTAAAAAGATTCAGTGAAAATCAATGAAATACTTAGCATTTGGAAATATGCTTAATAAAGAGAATGTTTCAGCATGTAAGCTACTCTATAGGAATGTGTAGAAATTACATCATTTCATGAAACTGCTAGATGTCATTTGGTAAATTACTCCATCAAGGACTAAAATTATTGGTTTGAAATTCAAATAAAAATACTGATTGTTCAAATACAGCTAGCAAATTTCACTGCTGTGAATTAATGTAGTGAAAATGAAACAAGAATGAAAATCTGCTTCTATTGCACTGAAATCTAACAGTGGTGCTTTTAAGCACTGGCTGCACATCACCTGAGGAGCTTTTTAAAAAGTTTTGTTACCCTGGTTCCACTTTGAAGCTCTGATTTAACTGGTCTGGGATTGAACTTTGACTTTGGTAAGTTTTAAAAGTCCTGTGAATTTAGAATTTTGAGGGGTTGCCAGCATGGGGAACTTCTGCTATGAAGTAATAGTTCAGTCTGGAACATTTGGGACATTCTTAGTTCCTGTTGTGGGTCTAGTTTTGAAGAAAAAAATAGTAAACAAACTCTATGGGCTGAATTTTTATCTCAGTTACACAGACTTGCTTGCTCCCTCTGCCAAAGAGTTAATAGGCCCAACATTTTGGTATCTAGTATACATAGTCCTTGTCATCTCCCACATGAGACTATTTAAGACATAACTGTTACCAGAAAAAATGTAAGAATGCTTTGCTTTTTTGGTGAACCTTCTACCTCAAGATCAGAGATAAGGGAACATCTCCAACTTCAATTCTCCCTGGCTCCCTATCGGTATCTGCCTCATCATTAGAATAAATCTGACTTAAGCTCATGGATGATTTGTTTCCCTCTGTCTGGCATCACAGTGGAACAGATGGAAGAAATTATAGCTGGGAAATCTCTCCAGACTTCAGCGCAACTGGTCAGAAAGCTTGGCTTTCCTTTTTCAGCACAGACTATGACTATTATTTTAAGCAGCTGAATATAAATGTGGTGTTTTCTCAGAGGCCTTGTGTAAGTGATACGAAAGGGAAAGCTTCCATCCTTTTGAAACAAAGCCATCTTTTACAAATTGTAGGTTTGGAGACTGGCTGGACATTCTCCTTGGGGAAGAAGGGAGTGGATGGAGAAAACCAGCCTGACCAGAGGAGGGAAGGAGGAGGACCCTTACTTGCTGCTGTTATTGGGCCCACATCTACCCTCACCCCAAAAGAATTCTAGACCTCCCAGATCCTTCCTTGCCCTGATGTCCCGGCCTGCCCTTGCTCCCTGGGATACCACACTGTGCTAATAAAGAGCCAGTTTACATGGGTGGGAAGAGGACACTCATTGCTGTGCTTAAAAATGGTGACAGCACTAATAAGGAAGATCTTGTTTATCCTTTAGATGTTCCACTCTGAGGACAAACCTCGGAGGATCATTGTCCTTTGTCCCTCCCTGTGCCACACTGGAGGGATATGAATTCCTGTCTCTGCTCCTCTCTGCTCCAGTTTCACCAAAGGGGGAAGGAAACTTGATGGAACTAAAACCCACAGGGATGAGAAAGGATTAAAATAATTGGGAGGATAGGGAGATGAGGAGAAAAGGGAGACAGAAAAGAGGTGCCAGAAAGGAGGCGCCCCATGCCTTTAAGTACCGGGTTCCGTCTGGGTTGGTCATTGTCCTGAGGGACAAAGTGAAGAACTGTTTTCAGTATTCTGTAGAAACTGTGTAAGTGTTTGGTGAGGAACATGATTTTCTTTCTGGGAGTGGACTGTACCTTCCTGACTTCAAACATTAAGAGAGTTGTAGAGTTCCATAGAGGAAGCACAGACATTCACCCTGCCATAACTTCACCCTGACATAATTGATACAAAGACTTCCATCAGTGGATTCACAGTTGGACCTCCTGGCCCTGCTCTGTGAGGGTGCATACTTTTTCATAGTTGCAGTTAGATGTTTTACACTCACAGTTTTACAGTTTCAAGTTATGCTTTTTTCATGCACCTTTCCTCTTTTTTTCCTATTAGTGATAAAATACTAACAGCTTTATGCAAACATCATTTGCTACTTGCTAATCTTATCTGCTCTAGACTAACCAAAGAAAAGGGTACCCACCATCAAGATCTTTTCCTCTGGCAAGATTTCTTTAAATTTAACTACATGTATACACAGTTTGAATGGAGAATTACAGGATGGTTTAGTTCTCTCCTATGGCAAAGCGCATGTAACTAGGCTTATCCTTCTTGATTTAGTGCTGGTGATTTGATGGTTCAGCTGAGAGTAAAATGGTAACTTAAAGAGAACAGCAATTCCTAAATTGCAGCCTTGCCAGAGTTAAAGTCTAAGAGTTATAACTTAATAATAGCCTTATGATCCAAGGATAAAAATTATCATTAAGCCCATTGACATTTATTTATATTTCTTTTTATATCTCTCTATAGATTTATTTATATCTCTCTTTTATGTCTATTATAGCTTCCAACCCTGAGATCGAACAGTATTTGAAATAAATTTATAATCCAATTCTGTCATTTCTCTAGCCCCCAGCAGGTGGCAATGCTGCCTGGTGTTGTCGTCCCTGAGAGGCTGGATGAGAAGGATTCAGAGCTGGTCAACCTCTGACCCAGTGATGTGTGGCCTGTCATGGCATTAGAGGGATGCAGTCTGTTGTCCACCACTTGTTAAACTAGTTAGTGCACTACTTATTCCTCAACCTTTCTCTTAGGTTGCCTTTCTTCTACAACTGCACATTGGTTTCCTTTGATTATTGGAAAAATCTTAATTCCTTAATCTGAAAATTAAAAAACTTCTATCTACTGAACCCAATATGCCTACCAGTTCTAAAGGAGTTAACATTCTACCCCAAAAATATGCCAGTCAGGGCCATATTTCCACCCCACCACCTGGGGTGGAAAGCATTTGAAAGACAGCAGGTGGAAGGAAGTCACTGGGATCTTCCTTTGGTATCTTGAAAGCATAAGATAAAATTCCCCTCCTGACACCAGAAGCAGAGTATCATCCTTATCCTCAAGGACAAAAAGTCAAGGCTGAGGCTGAGGGAAATCTGTGCAAATAGTTCTTCTACAAAAACTCTTATCTTTCCAGTCACTTCTCCACCCATTTAACTACCCTTGTCCAAGCCCATTGGCTTGTTATGGTTCCTCAGTTTATGACTCTGTATCTCATTCACTGTATACATGTCCAACTCTGTGACTTTGGATCTTTGTTTCCTTATGAAAGCCCCAGGCCACATCAAACCTGTATTAAATACATTTGTATGCTTTCTGCCTAATGATCTCTCAGGGACCACATTTATTTTTTCTTTTGAAAGATAAGAAGTCAACTTTTCCTGTCCACAGAAATCCTATGGTTAATGCCTTCTTTCACTCAGTCTCTGTCCAATCAATTTTCCCAAGTCAGTTGTTTACTGTCTTTGACTTGATTTTTTTCAAATTCCCTTCACACTTCAATTCACTGCAATCTGATTTGTATCCATCCACTCTCTAATGACACAATTCTCTCTCCTGTCTCCATTCCTCTGACACCTAATTTCCATTAACTTACCTCTCTTTACCACAAAACTCTTTATTATTTCAAATCCCTTTTACACTCTGCCTAGAGGAAACCCTATTGTGAGTCACTATTGATGTTGTTAAATCCAATATCCAATTCTCATCCCCTCCCACCTCACCTTGATGGCAGCATTTGACATGATTGATCATTATGTCCCTCTTGCTACATTTTCTCACCTGATTTTAAGGATACCATTTGAATTTTCCTCTATCTCTTGACCATGCTGTCCCTGACTCTGCTGGTTCCTCTGATTTCTCTCAATCTCTTAGTAGGGGAGGGCCTCAGAGCTCAATCCCAAATCCTCTTCTTTTCCACACCTACACTCATTTCCTCCATAAGGTCAGCCCATCTCAAAGCTTTCAATCCCATGCATGTGCCCACAGCTTATATGGAAGTTCCTCTTTAATGACCAAGTTATGCTCCTGCAACTAGGTCATTAAAAGAATTGAACCCTAAATGAGGAATTATATATAGTATGTACATTATAATATTCAGAACAAAGAGGTGGTCAAAGGAAACCCCAAATTGATGGCTTTGCTTTTATTTGCCTAACTCTTACATGTAGTACTGTAATGTATAAATGAACATAAACTACAGTACTATAATATACAGTACAATCAGTAAAAACTGTGATTCTTTATAAACAAGGTATACTGTACAAAAAAGACATTGAGGCTCTATAAACAAAATTTACAGAACTGTACAAAAAAGATGGATCATAAGTCCAAGCAGCAGGCCATAAATCCAAACAGTGTGCTTCAACTGTTAAATAGGTAGGTCATTAAATGAGGAATACCTATACAATTACATTGGTGGTCCAGACTTTCCTTCTAAACACTTAATTTGTCATCTCCCCTGGGATATTTAACAGACCATTAAACTTAATATTTCCTGACCCCTCCCAGTGCAGAGGAGGCTTCTGAGCTGCCATACCACTGCTGCCAGCAAAATGGAGGCTTCCAGGCCAGTGTACCTCTACTCCCAGCACAGAAGAGGCTTCAAGGCCACAGTAGCACTGCTCCCAGCACAGAGAAGGTGAGCTGTGCAGGGTGTGCCAGCAGTACACAAACAACCCCACACCCCCACCCCACCCCACACACCCCCTCCTCATTGAAATGAGAAGACATGTAAACAAGTCTCAAAAACAGACTTCCAGATCACCTACAGCAATCCCAAAGGGAAATGAGATGGAACACTCTGATACTCAACCACCTGGACTCCCTGAATTGGCAACAAAAGAGGTTCTGGAAAAACTGAAATCAGAAATAATTTCTCAGATAACAGCAGAGATTGTGCTCATAGTGCAAGACATGATTAACAAATCTAGAGAGGAGCTCAGGAACATGATGGAAACCCAACATAGGAAACAAATAGAATCCATTAAACAGATGCAAACAGATCTCCAGGAGATTAAAAGACTCCATTGAAAGTCTATGGAGCAGAATGAGCCAATGTGAGGACAGAATTTCAGATATAGAAGATAAGACTGCAATTAGTGACCAGGAAAAGAAAAATTTCTTTAAAATTGTAAAGGACCATGAGAAATCAATCCAGCACCTGCTAGATGATGCACAGAAGAATAACATAAGACTGATTGAAGTCAATGAAGAAGCAGGAGAGAGTGCAGATGACATAAAAAACCTGTTCACAGAAGTGATGACAGAAAACTTCCCAAGCAGGGGAAAAGAATTTGACATATAGATAAGTGAGGCACATAGGACTCCAACTAGCCATGATCAAAAATAAATCTACACATAGGCAAGTAATTGTTAAGATTCCAGAAACCCAACAGAAGTGATATGGAAAAGTTTTAGATAACTTAATAGATTGAATATTAAGGTAGTTGTAGAAGTAAAATAAATAATGTGTTCTTTTAAGATTTGCTTTTCCCATAACTACTTGTTTAAGGTGATGGTTATCTGACTCTAACCAGTAACTTCATTAACCTAACAAAGTTACCATGCCAGGGTGAATTTACAATGTATATGTGCCTATCTTGTGTCTATGACTTGTAAGTAGGAACTAGAATTGTATTTACACAACAAAGACCACTAGGGATGAGATAATGGCTAAAAAGGATATAAAAAGGGAAATGGTGAACAAAGGGGGCACGGATACTAGCCAGACTGGTTTCTGGCATTTCCACCAGCTTGGGAGAAGAAATTTTATTATTTTATCTGAATTCTGTGTCTCTGTGTATTTCTTTCTGAGATTTCTACAACAGAAGAACAAAGCTCTATAAGTAGTTAGAAAAAAGAAACAAATCACATACAAAGGAAAGCCCGTCAGAATCACAGCAGACTTCTCAATGCAAACCCTCAAGGCAAGAAGTGCTTGGAGTGACATATTCCAAGCCCTAAAGGAAAACAACCTCCAACACAGATTGATGTACCATGCAAAACTATCTTTCAAAATTGATAGAAAAATAAGATACTTTCATGACAAAGAGCACCTTAGGAACTTCATGAATACAAAACTAGCACTCCAAAAAATTTAAGACAATATCCTAGGAAAAGACAATGAGGATTACAACCCCAGGAAACACAGCAGAATGAACCCATCAGGAAGGACAGGAAATTAAATGGAAAGGGGGAGATTCCAACACAAAGAAAAAGTCATGACAATGATAAGTCAATATGTATGAGTTATAACCATCAATGTTAATGGTCTCAACTCACCAATAAAAAGAAATAGACTGGCAGAATTGATCAACAAGCAAGACCCAACAATATGCTGCATACAAGAAACACACTTAATTCAAAAAGAAACTCACAGACTGAAAGTTAAAGGGTGTAAAAAAATACTCCATGTGACAGGAACTCAAAAAGAAGCAGGAGTAGCTATCCTCTTTGAAGATCAAGTGGATTTCACACCAACACTGATTAAGAGAGACAAAGAAGGACACTACATCCTTGTAAAGGGAAGAATCTAAGAGGAATAGATGACAATCATAAATATATATGCACTAAATACTACTGTGCCCAGTTATGAAACAAATACTAACAGACATGAAAAGTCATATGGACACTAATATAATAATACTGGGGGACCTCAATACCCCACTGTCACAAATAGATAGATCAACTAGACAAAAAATAAGTAATGAAATACTAGAACTCAATCAAACTCTTGAACAAATGAACTTAACAGATGTTTACAGAGTCTTCCAATCCACAAAATCAGAATACACATTCTTTTCAGCTGCACATGGGTCATTCTCCAAAATAGATCACACACTCTCTCATAGGACATGTTTAAGTAAGTGCAAAGGAGTTGACATTATTCCCTGTATATTATCAGACTGTAGTGCAATGAAATTGGAGATCAGTAGCAAAAGAAACCACAAAAATTTCATAAACACATGTAAATCAAACAACACACTTCTGAATAACCAATGGGTCACAGAGGAAATTGAAGAAATCAGAAAGTTCCTTCAATTAAATGACAATGACAATACAACATATTGGAATCTATGGGACACAGTGAAAGTAGTCTTCCAAGGGAAATTCATAGCAGTGAATATTCATATTAGGAAAATAGAGTGAGCCCAATTAAACATCCTAATGCTGAACCTCAAGTTTCTAGAAAAAAAAGAGCAGGACAAACCCAAAGCTCATACAAGGGAGGAAATTATAAAGATCAGAGGAGAAATCAATGCACTAAGAGAATGATACAAAAAATCAATGAAGCCAAGAGTTGATTCTTTGAAAGAATGAACAAAATTGACAAACTCTTAGCCACCCTTTTCAGAAAGAGGAAAGAAAAGGCCCAAATCCATGAAATTAGGAATGAAAAGGGTGAAATTAAAACAGACCCAGCAGAAACCCAGAGGATCATCAATACCTACTTTGAGAACCTGTACACCAATAAGATGGACAACACAGAAGAAATGGACAGATTCCTAGATACATACGAATTACAAAAGTTGAATGAAGAAGACCTAAAAATTCTAAACAACCCAATATCAATCAATGAAATTGAAAATGTAATTAAAAACTTCACAACTAAGAAAAGCCCAGGTCCTGATGACTTCACTGCTGAATTCTACAAGACATTTATAGTGGAACTACTGCCACTACTCTTTAAACTCTTCAATGAAATTGAAAGGGAAGCAATACTCCCAAATTCATTCCTGGAAGCAAGCATCACCTTGATCCCCAAAGCAGAGAAAGACCCAACTGAAAAAGAAAACTATAGGCCAATCTCACTAGTGAATATAGATGCCAAAATCCTTAATAAGATACTGGCCAATAGAATGCAAAAAATCATCAAGAAGATCATACACCCTGACCAAGTGGGATTCATCTCAGGGATGTAGGGATGGTGCAACATATTGAAATCAATCAATGTAATACACTATATCAATAGAGCCAAGGACAAAAACCATATGATCATCTGAATTGATACAGAAAAAACATTTGACAAAATCCAAAATGCATTTATGATAAAAACCCTATAAAAAATTGGAATAGATGGTCTCTCCCTCAAACTGATAGAAGCCATCTATGAAAAACCAACAGCCAATGTCATACTAAATGGTCAAAAACTGAAATCCTTCACACTCAAATCAGGAACAAGACAAAGATGTACACTATCACCACTCTTGTTCAATATAGTTTTGGAAACATTAGTCACAGCAATTAGACAAGAGAAAGAAATAAAAGGAATAAAGATAGGAAATGAAGAAGTCAAATTGTCATTATTTGCAGATGACATGGTACTCTACAGAGAAGACTGGAAGGGACTCCACCAAAAGTCTTCTAGACTTAATAACCAAATTCAGTCAAGCAGCTGGTTACAAGGTCAACACAAAAATCAGCAGCTTTTCTGTACACGAACAACAGACTCACTGAGACAGAAATAGGGCAAACAATTCCTTTCACAGTAGCATCCAGAAAACTGAAATACCTAGGAATCAACCTAATGAAAGAAATCAGAGACCTTTTTCCTGAAAATTGTAGCACTCTGAAAAGAGAGATTGAAGATGATATCAGAAAATGGAAAGATATCCCCTGCTCCTGGGTAGGAAGGATCAACATAGAGAAAATGGCCATACTTCCAAAACTGCTATATTGATTCAATGCAATCCCAATTGAAATTCCAGCAGCATACTTCACAGACCTTGAGAAAACAATCCAAAAATTCATTTGAAACAAGAAGAGACCCAGAATAGCAAAAGCAATTCTAGCCAACAGAGACATGGCAGGGGGTATTACAACCCCCAAATTGCAACTATACTACAAAGCTACTGTGATAAAAACAGCATGGTACTGGCAAAGAAACAGACCTGCGGACCAGTGGAACAGATTACAAGATGCAGAAACAACTCCAGACGCACTCAGCCACCTCACCTTTGACAAAGGAGTCAAACACCCTCACTGGAGGAAAGACAGCCTCTCTAACAAATGGTGCTGGACAAATTGGGTTTCAACTTGCCAAAGATTAAAACTAGACCTATATCTCTCACATTCACTAAACTAAAATCAAAATGGATTTAAGATCTAAATATTAAAATAGAAATTCTGAACTGGCTGGAACAGTGGTTAGGTAGAACTCTTGAAGATATTGGTGTAGGAAAAGATTTTATGAATAAAACCTCAGTTGCCCATGAACTAGCACAATCAACAAGTGGAATCTCTTCTTATTAAAAAGCTTCTTCACAGCAAGAGAAACCACCAGCAGTGTGAAGAGACAACCCACAATGTGGGAAAAAATTTTCACCTGCTATTCCTCAGACAAAGGTCTACTATCTGGAATCTCTAAAGGACTTTAAAAAATCAGATGTCCAAATGTAAAGACCCAATCCAAAAATGAGATTGTGAAATGAACAGACATTTCTTAGACCAAGCAGTTGAAATGGCAAATAAACATATGAAAAAAATGTTCAACATCATTGATCTTTCAAGAATTTCAAATGAAGACAATGCTGAGATTCTACCTCACTCCAGAAAGAATGGCTGCTATCATGAAATCAACCAATAACAAATGCTGGTGGGGCTGCAGGGAAAGAGGAATGCTGCTCCTTGCTCCACTGCTGGTGGGAGTGTCAACTGGTGCAAGCACTGTGGAAATCAGCGTGGAGATACCTCAAAGAATTAGGACTGGAAGTCCCATTTGACCCAGCTATTTCCCTGCTTGGTATCTTCACCAAAGAATTAAAAGAATCATAGCACAGTGATATATGTGCACCCATGTTCATAGCAGAACAATTTTTAATAGCTAAAACTTGGAAGCAGCCCAATTGCCCATCTACTGGATTCTGGATAAAGAAAATGTGGTTTTTTAAAAATAGAGTACTACTCAGCCATTAAAAATGAGAAGTTAGAGACATTTATAGCTAAACGGATGCACATTGAAGTGATACTCTTAAGTGAAATAAATAGGACATACATGTAAAAATACTGAATAGTTTCTCTAGTGTGAGAAACTGAAAGTGTAAAAAGGGCTAAAAGTATAATACGTAATATGGAATAGGAAGAAAAGGAGAAAAGGGGAAGGGGAAGTGTAAGGGGTAGTGGAAAGGAAAGAAAGGAATTGAATTAATATGAGAAAATGAAGAACTGGAAACAAAGTCTTTGTAAATAGGGAGGGATGGAGGGGTTGAAGGGAGGGCAGGGGAAGGGGGAAAAATAAGAACCAAGAGAGATTATGTAAAGGTGCAAATTTCCAATGATGAATGTCATTATACTGTATACCTAAAATGTACTAATAAAATGAAATAAAATAAAAATTTCCTGAATTTCTGACTTCCAACCTTCTCAAATTTGTTCCACCTACCTTCTTACCTCAGCTCATGGCATCTCCCTCACTTTCAGTTTCACAGGCCACAGTCTTTAGCTCCTCTGTTTCTTCAGCATTCTTTTATGAACCATGAGAAAAGTCTAATGGCATTGTCTTGAGAAAATATCTTGAAGCTACCATCTTTTTTCCCTGGTCTGATCACCAGCTCCTCTCATCTAGGGAATGGTGGCTACCACCCTACTTGCTATGCTGGTCCTGGCTCTCTTTTCCTCACACCCCACAGTCTATGCTCCTCACAGCAGGCACCCTTTGAAATGGACTCAGATTCTGCCAATTTTCTTCTCACAACCATCCAGGGGTTTACCATGGAACATACACTATATACCAAGTCCTTCCAAGAGATCCCAAGATCTTAGATGACCTGAACTCTGACTTCATCTGCTATTGCTTTCTCTGAGCTCACACTACTTCTACCATACTGGCCCCTGGATATTTCTGGAACCCACCTCACTCTTGGAGCCTTCCCAGGTCAATGCTACCCCACAGCCTCATGTTTGACCCCATATCTCCCTCCTGTGTCTTCTTGGAGGTCACCTTGTGCAGGAGACTGACTCAGACTCTCCCCCTTCACATTATCCTTCTGCCATACCTACTTGCTCACCCTATTTTTTTGAAAACACTTTTTATCTTTTAAGTTATATCAAATTTACTTTGTTATTGATATATTTCTTTTTATTTCTCAGAGTGTAAATCTCATGGTGAAAAGGCTTTTTTTCTGTTTTATTCATTGTTGTGTTCCTAGCTTCTAGGAGTACCTCAGATTATAGCAGGTGTTCATTAAATGTGTTTTGAATATTTCCAAGGCCAACTGCTTCACTTAATTTAAAAAATTTTACTGCTGAGCATTTAAAGCCACAGATCTCTTTCCATAATATTTTCCCCTCTCCTGTTTTCTAGTAGCAGATTCTCTTTCTACTTGAATAGTCCACACTATTTTCTTTTACAGGTATTTATTTATCTAAACACAGTTATAAAGGTATCATTGATTTTATACATTCCCTTGTTAGCCACCATTCCTGTTGCTGGAACAACTATCTGACACCTGCATGTTAAAGAGAGGCTCATTTAGTTTATAGTTTTCACGGTTTCAGTCCATGGCCAGCTGGCTCCAAGGCAAAAATATCATGGCAGAGGGGTGTGGCAAGGCAAATCTGCTAAGTTCCTGGTGACCCAGAAACAGCACAGGAGAAGAGCACGAACAAGAGATATACCATAGGGGCATCCCACTTTCCAGTCCCCCTTCTGTCTCTCTTAGGCAGAAGCTTTCTTTCTCCCAATAAATTTTGCCTACTCTTAACCTTCATTTTTCTTAAAATTCATTCTTTGATTTTAGATAACATGAACTTGTGTTTTGGATATCTAGTAGGTTTGGGAGTTACAGCTCTTCCCCCTATATCATTTTGGAGGTCTTCCACCGAGATTACTGGTCAGAGGTAAGAGTTTTCTTTCATACATTTTAACTTTGGTCTTTTTGCTTCATAGAGCATTACTTTTCATTTTATAGGCTCTGGATATTTGTTTCATAGATTCTGGTTTTTGTTTCATAAATTCTGGCCTTTGTTTCCACTTTTATTTCAAAAGTGTCTTCATTTTAAGTTGTGTGTTTTAAATGTCTGCATTTCTTGATCTTCTTATGCATTGTCCTTTGTTAAAATTGCATTTTTTTCTTGTTTTGTATGTGTTGCATTTAGACTTAGTTGCTTAAAAATGTTGTAAAATGGGTCTCACAAAATTGGCTCAGATAAAGACAGTTCAGGCTTTTATTTGTCCCTTATAGAATGCCAAACAGTGGTTACTCTTCCAGCTAGTTTGCCTTTAGGGCAGCTGCCACTCTCAAAGCAGAGGACAGGTTTCTCCAGTTGTCCTCTGGTGAATCCCCACTTCCATTGACACCAATGGTGGGTGGAATGTTGACAAGATAGGCAATTGGGTTCCTTTTGGAGACAGATCTCTGATTGCATGGAACTAGCAGAAATGTGACAACTGAGGGGTTATGTCCAGGGCTACCCTCTGGCAGATACCCAAAGGTCCCTCAAAAGAAACTAGCTCCTGACAGCCTGTCTGGGTAATCAGCAGAAAATCTCCACATCTTGTCCCTATTTGGACTCCTCAGTGAGGTGAAAGGAGAACTCTGTCAGTAGTCATCAGATATCCTCTGTCTCAGAGTGATCTGAACAATGCCATCAGAGCCTTTTCGTTAGCCTCCATTAAGAGTTGAGTTACAGGTTTGGACTGCTTTCTCTACTACTAGTAAGACCTCTAGACAAATGTACAAAACAAATCTTTGATAGAGTAAAAATACCTAAACCTTTTCTCCCACCTAGGCATGGCCTTCATCATTTATGTGTGTAGGGTAGAAAAATGCCTTTTCTGATAGGTTATAGACTTTGGAACATTGACTGTGGACTTATAAAATGGCGTATGGTATTTTTGGGATGTTTAACCAGCTTGAGATTTATTTGGGCTCTTTCTGCTAGTGAGTTAAAAACTCCCCTTACACTTTTCTCCAACTTGTTGGGAGTTCATTTGAGAATCTCTTGTAGTCAGACTCTTCCTCCTTCCAGAAAGTCAGACTAAAGAAACTTGTAACAACTGTTTTGTCTCACACTAGGGAAAATAGCAATCAGTAACTTGCATTTGTGTTTTTACATGCTAACTAAAATATGGTGTTATGCAAGCAAGCCAGGAAATCACTGAACACCAGGACAAAGACAGAGTTAAAACCTGAAAGGAGTTTATTCATGCTTGTGAACTCCACCCTCTAGGAGAAGTGAAGCTCAGAAGCAGGGGATAGCACAACTTTTATAGGTAACTCAAACAAAGAAGCTCAGGGGGAGGTCAACACATCCTTCCACCAGTTGCAAATTATCTTTCACAACCTAGCTATCTTGTCAAGATAGGACATTCTATGGCTACAGGGTTTGGCAGTTACAGGGAAGCACCAGGCACCATCTGTTCCCAGGGAGTGATAAAGCATATCTACAGAAGCAGAGCAAGTGGGTTAGAAAGGTGGTTACAAAACTGCATCTTTAGGAGAATTCCAGCACTCTGTAAGGGGAGGGGTATAAGGGGAGTTTACTCACAGGCCAAGATGGCATTGCTTAGGTTCACTTTTGAACATTCCCCACTGGTTTTCATACAAAATCAAACCTTTGATTTATCTCTGTCATATATTTTTTCAGGCAAGGGTTTATACATTTGATTCAGCAACATAATAGTCAAATTTAATAATCTATGAACCACTGAGGCATCGCATACAGTAAGGTAGGCATTGTATGCTGCAACATGATAACAACAAATATATGACTACAATTATGACTACAAGAAAAAGCTGTTTTAACCATTGGATATTAGGCAACCATTGAGTTAACCATTGAAACAAATCCCATCCTAATTTTTTATTATGTATTTTTTCTGCCAATTTTAAAAATTGTTTTATTTTTTCTTGAATCCCTGGGGTATTGCCAGTCATATTAAAACAACACATATTTTTTATTTTTTTACATCCTTGATGATAGAACAAGAACAAGAGCAAGTAATCTATTGCTGCCCTGTTGTCTAGTATAGCCCATCGGTGCTCTTGTAATTCCTCATTAATTAATGCCAAGGCAGATGAGGTAGCATTTAGACCTTTGACCACCTTGAATGCCAATTTTTGCACCACCTTTTCTGCATGAATTCCTATGGCAGGCTGAGCAAGCACAGATGCTATCATAGGTATCACTTGAGCATCTGTTAAGAGAGCTACATCATCATCATATCCTGGTTCAGTATAGGGTGATCAACTTTTAATTTTTTTTGGCACTATCAGATCAGTTCGATCTGGCAATATTATGGCCAAGTGACTCAGGCAGCACTGAGTCTCAGACAAGTAGGCAGGGATATAATTAAATGTTACTCTTTTACATGTATAAAACCATCCTGATGGTAAAGGTACATAACCATCACTATATATGATTTTTTCTTTCTCATAAAAGGTTATTTTTCCTAACCTTTTTAATCTTAGACATTGTATATTGTTTAACATAATCATCTGAGGTGTATATAACTTAATAGCATTTTTTGGCTTAGAATAAGAAGGGGTCCCCCAATTATAACTATCTTTATACATAAGATTTTTTTCCTGTGATGTCTTTAAACAGGGTATAAGGTTGTATCAGACTCAAGGGAGTGCACACCAGGATGAGACAACTCCCTAATACATAATGTAAATTTATGTCTACATTTAAACAGAGCTCAGACAAATTAAGTGATTGCACCAGTTGAATCCAAACATTACCAGCAAGGTCCAATTGTTTTTGGGGTAATATTGCCAATGTTCCAGAAAATAATTACTTAAAAATAATGATCATAATAAATGTTGAATTACAGGTCAATATAGCAAACAACATTATTTCCAACAAAAGTAATCCATCAGTTTTTCTTTTAATCTCTTGGGCCTCAGGGTTAATGTCTATCCATTTATCATCATTTTTAAAGCTCAAATTGACTCACAACCCCACTCAGCACAGTAAGAGGGGCTTTCCTGACACTTTGAATGGCCATCTGAATTGCAAGCATAAAATTGTAAAGGCTTAAGGACTGAGACAGCCAGATTGCCTGAAGTATTTACCAAGTGCCACATTACATTTGAGCAGTCTGTACTTAAGGGATTCAGGTGGGGATGGAGCAGTTGGTATAAAGAAATAATTTTAAACTTTAGATCATTTTGGTCTGGCCCAAACTTTGTCCATCTATATATGTGTTCTGTGTCAGTTTCCCGGAGCTGCCATTTCTCCCACTGGGGTGGTTGTCCCAGCCATTGTCCCCCCACTCATTTCAGTATTAACAAGAAGGGGATATATTTCCAACCCATCCCAGCCTTAGATCTTTGTCACCTGGTTGACTGATGAGCCTCCATTTGTCCTCCAGGATGTCCTCAGGAGCCACTTTGATGTGGCAGTGATGTATCCAGTGTCTTTCCCATGAACTTTACGGCAGATGGCATCATCAAGATCACCTAGAAAGGCCCTTCCCAATGTGGCTCCAGAGCCTTAGATGAATGTCCCTCTCTCTCTTTTTTTAAAATTCTTTTATTGGTACATTTTAGGTATAGAACACAATTACATTTCTCATTGGGAATTGTACCTTTACATAATGCATCTTGGTTCTTATTTTTTCCCCATTCGTTGCCCTCCCTTCACGCCCTCCACCCTTCCCTATTTACAAAGACTTTATTTCCATTTTTTCCATTTCTCAGCATTTTTTCTTTCCCTTCTTTCCTTTCCCTTGCCCCTCCCAATACCCCTACCCTTTTGGATCTTTTCTTCCTATTTTGCATTATTGATTATTCATTCTTATCATTGGGACATTTTAGGTATACAATATAATGACATTCATCATTGGAAATTTGCACCTTTACATAATCTCTCTTGGTTCTTATTTTTCACCCTTGCCCACCCCTCCCTTCAACCCCTCCAGTCCTCCCTATTTACAAAGATTTTCTTCCTATTTTTCCATTTTCTCATATTAATCCCATTCCCTTCTATCCTTTCCCCTAGTCCTCCCACTTCCTTCCCCTTTGCACCTTTTCTTCCTATTTCACATTACCTATTATACATTTTAGTCCTTATTTACACTTTCAGTTTCTCACACCAGAGAAACTATTCAGTATTTATACATGTGTGTTCTATTTATTTCACTTAAGAGTATTGCCTCAATGTGCATCCACTTAGCTATAAATGTCTCTAATTTCTCAGTTTTTATGGCTGAGTAGTACTCCATTTTATAAAAAAACCCACATTTTCTTTATCCAGTCTCCAGTAGATGGGCATTTGGGCTGTTTCCAAGTTTTAGCTATTACAAACTGTGCTGCTATGAACATGGGTGCACATATATCACTGTGGTATGATTCTTTTAATTCTTTGGGGAAGATCCCCAGCAGTGGAATAGTGGGATTAAATGGGACTTCCAGTCCTAGTTCTTTGAGGTATCTCCATACTGATTTCCACAGTGGTTGCACCAGTCTACACTCCCACCAGCAGTGGAGCAAGGTTCCTCTTTCCCTGCAGCCCCACCAGCATTTGTTATTGGTTGATTTCATGATAGCAACCATTCTTTCTGGAGTGAGGTGGAATCTCAGTGTTGTTTTCATCTGCATCTCTCGAATGACCAGTGACATTGAACATTTTTTCATGTATTTATTTGCTATTTCTACTTCTTTGTCTGAGAAATGTCTGTTCATTTCAGATGCCCATTTTCAGATTGGGTCTTTAAATTTGGGAGGTCTGATCTTTTTAAGTTCTTTATAGATTCAAGATAGTAGACTTTTGTCTGAGGAAGAGCAGGGGAAGATATTTTACCACATTGTGGGTTGTCTCTTCACACAGATGGTGGTTTCTCTTGCTGTGCAGAAGTTTTTAATAAGAAGAGATCCCACTTGTTGATTGTTTGTGGTAGTCCACGGGCAACTGAAGTTTTGTTCATGAAGTCTTTTCCTACCCCAATATTTTCAAGAGTTCTACCTAACCTCTGTTCCAGCTGGTTCAGCATTTCTGTTTTTATATTTAGACTTCTAATCCATTTTGATTTTAGTTTAGTGCATGGCGAGAGATATAGGTCTAGTTTTAATCTTTGGTAAGTCAAAGCCCAATTTTTCCAGCACCATTTAATAAAGAGACTATGTTTTATCCAGTGAGGGAGTTTGGCTCCTTTATCAAAGATGAGATGGCTGAGTGTGTCTGGCATTGTTTCTGCATCTTCTAATCTGTTCCACTGGTCCTCAAGTCTGTTTCTTTGCCAGTACCATGCTGTTTTTATCACAGTAGCTTTGTAGTAAGAGTTGCAGGCTGGGGATGGTGATACCCCATGCCATGTCTCTGTTACCTAGAATTGCTTTTGCTATTCTGGGTCTCTTCTTGTTCCAAATGAATTTTTGGATTGTTTTCTCAAGGTCCATGAAGTATGCTGCTGGGATCTTAATTGGAATTGCATTAAAACTATATAGCAGTTTTGGAAGTATGGCCATTTTCACTATATTAATCCTTCCTACCCAAGAGCAGGGGATGTCTGTCCATTTTCTGATATCATCTTCAATCTCTCTTTTCAGAGTGCCATAGTTTTCAGAGAAGAGGTCTTTGATTTCTTTCATTAGGTTGATTCCTAGGTATTTCAGTTTTTTGGATGCTATTGTGAAAGGAATTATTTGCCCTATTTCTCTCTCAGTGAGTCTGTCATTCGTGTAGAGGAAAACTATTGATTTTTGTGTGTTGACCTTGTAACCAGCTACTTCACTGAATTTGGTTATTAAGTCTAGAAGACTTTTGGTGGAGTTCTTGGGGTCTTCTATATAGAGTATCATGTCATCTGCAAATAATGACAATTTGACTTCTTCATTTCCTATCTTTATTCCTTTTATTTCTTTCTTTTGTCTAATTGCCGTGGCTAATGTTTCCAGAACTATATTGAACAAGAGTGGTGATAGTGGACATCCTTGTCTTGTTCCTGATTTGAGTGTGAAGGATTTCAGTTTTTGACCATTTAGTATGATATTGGCTGTTGGTTTTTCATAGATGGCTTCTATCAGTTTGAGGTAGAGACCATCTATTCCAATTTTTTATAGGGTTTTTATCATAAATGCATGTTGGATTTTTGTCAAATGTTTTTCTGTATCAATTCAGATGATCATATGGTGTTTGTCCTTGGCTCTATTGATATAGTGTATTACATTGATTGATTTCAATATGTTGCACCATCCCTGCATCCCTGAGATGAATCCCACTTGGTCAGGGTGTATGATCTTCTTGATGATTTTTTTGCATTCTATTGGCCAGTATCTTATTAAGGATTTTGGCATCTATGTTCATTAGTGAGATTGGCCTATAGTTTTCTTTTTCAGTTGGGTCTTTCTCTGCTTTGGGGATCAAGGTGATGCTTGCTTCCAGGAATGAATTTGGGAGTATTGCTTCCCTTTCAATTTCATTGAAGAGTTTAAACAGTAGTGGCAGCAGTTCCTCTCTAAATGTCTTGTTGAATTTAGCAGTGAAGCCATCAGGGCCCGGGCTTTTCTTAGTTGATAAGTTTTTTATCACATTTTAAAATTCATTGATTGATATTGGGTTGTTCAGAATTTTTAGGTCTTCTTCATTCAATTTTGGTAATTCATATGTATCTAGGAATCTGTCCATTTCTTCTGTGTTGTCCATCTTATTGGTGTATAGGTTCTGGAAGTAGGTATTGATGGTCCTCTGGATTTCTGCTGGGTCTGTTGTAATTTCACCCTTTCCATTCCTAATTGCATGGATTTGGGCCTTTTCTTTCCTCTTTCTGACAAGGTTGGCTAAGGCTTTGTCAATTTTGTTGATTCTTTTGAAGAACCAACTTTTGGCTTCATTGATTTTTTTGTATCGTTCTCTTAGTCTCCATTGAATTGATTTCTCCTCTGATCTTTATAATTTCCTCCCTTGTATGAGCTCTGGGGTTGTCCTGCTCTTCTTTTTCTAGAAGCTTGAGGTTCAGCATCAGGTTGTTTAATTGGGCTTGTTCTGTTTTCCTAATATGTGTATTCACTGCTATGAATTTCCCTCATAAGACTGCTTTCATTGTGTCCCATAGATTCCGATATGTTGTATTGTCATTGCCATTTAATTGAAGGAACTGTCTGATTTCTTCTTTAATTTCCTCTGTGACCCATTGGTTATTCAGAAGTGTGTTGTTCAATTTCTAAGTGTTTATGAAATTTTTTGAGTTTCTTTTGCTATGGATCTCCAATTTCATGGCACTATGCTCTGATAATATACAGGAGATAACTTCAATTCCTTTGCACTTACTTAAACATGTTCTATGTGTGAGTATGTGGTCTATTTTTGAGAATGATCCACGTGCAGCATAGAAAAATGTGTATTCTGATTTTGTGGGGTTGAAGACTCTGTAAACATCTGTTAAGTTCATTTGTTCAAGAGTTCAATTGAGTTCTTGTATTTCCTTACTTATTTTTTGTCTAGTTGATCTATCTATTTGTGACAGTGGGGTGTTGAGGTCCCCCACTACAATTGTATTAGTGCTTACATGACTTTTCATGTCCATTAGTATTTATTTTATATAGTTGGGCGCACTAGTGTTTGGTGCATAGATATTTATAATCATCATCTCTTCCTCTTGGATTGTTCCCTTTACAAGGATGTAGTGTCCTTCTTCATCTCTCTTAATCAGTGTTGGTTTGAAATCTACTTGATCTGCCAAGAGGATAGCTACTCCTGCTTTTTTTCAGGTTCCCGTCACATGAAGTATTGTTTTCCACCCTTTAACTTGCAGTCTATGAGTTTCCTTTTGAATGAAGTGTGTTTCTTGTATGCAACATATTGTTGGATTTTTCTTCTTGACTCATTCTGCCAGTCTATTTCTTTTGATTGGTGAATTGAGACCATTAACATTGATGGTTATAACTGAAATGTATTGACTTGTCATTGCCATGACTTTTTCTTTTTGTTGGGTTCTTCCCCTTTACATTTAATTTCTTGTTGTGCCAGATGGGTTCATTCTGCTTTGCTTCCTGAGGTTGTGATCCTCAATGTCTGTTAATAGGATATTGTTTAAAATTTTTTGAAGTGCTTGTTTGGTATTCACAAAATTCTTAAGGTGCTCTTTGTCATGAAAGTATCTTATTTCTCCATCCATTTTGAAAGATAGTTTTGCAGGGTACATCAATCTGGGTTGGAGGCTGTTGTCTTTTAGGACTTGGAATATGTCACTCCAATCTCTTCTTGCCTTGATGGTTTTTGTTGAGAAGTCTGCTGTGATTCTGATGAGCTTTCCTTTGTATGTGATTTGTTTCTTTTCTCTAACTGCTTGTAGAACTTTGTTCTTCTGTTGAATTTCTGGAATCTTAACAATTATATGCCTAGGTGTAGATTTTTTTTGATCAAGGCTATTTGGAGTCCTATATGCCTCACTTATCTGTATGTCAAGCTCCTTTCCCCTGCTTGGGAAGTTTTCTGCCATTATTTCTTTGAAGAGTTTTTTTATGTCATCTGCACTCTCTCCTGCTTCTTCATTGACTTCAATCAGTCTTATGTTATTCTTCTGTGCATCATCTAGCAGGTGCTGGATTGATTTCTCATGGTCCTTTATAATTTTAAAGCAATTTTTCTTTTCCTGGTCACTAATTGCAATCTTATCTTCTATATCTGAAATTCTGTCCTCACATTGGCTCATTCTGCCGTGTAGACTTTCAATTGAGTTTTTGATCTCCTGGAAATCTATTTGCATCTGTTTTATGGATTCCATTTGTTTCTTATGTTGGGATTCCCTCATGTTCCTCAGCTCCTCTCTAGACTTATTAATCATGTTTGCACCAGGAGCACAATTTCTTCTGTTATCTGAGAAATTATTTCTGATTTCATTTTTTGCAGATTCCCTTTTGTTGCCAGTTCATTGGGTCCAGGTGGTTGAGTATCAGAGTGTTCCATCTCATTTCCCTTTGGGGTTGCTGTAGGTGATCCGGAAGTCTGGTTTTGAGACTTATTTACATGTTTTCTCATTTGAACTGGGCGGGAGTGGGCTGTTGGCACCTGCATGGATTACCTCCTCTGAGCTGGGAGAGGTGAGATGGGGGCTGGAAGCAGCGGTAGTAGTGGTGGCCCAAAAGCCCTTTCCTGTGGGCTGGGAGCAGTGGGAGGGATAGTGGCCAGAAAGCTCCTTCCTCTGGACCAGGAGCAGTGGGACTGCGGCTCAGAAGCCCCTACCTCTGGGCCGGGAGTGGCAGGACTCAGTACCATGGTCTAGTGGTCCAGTGCCCTCTGTGTCTTTGTAGTGTGGATCCAGGTGGCTGTCTGTCTGTAGTGGGCTGATTCGGCATGTTCCATGTGACTTGTGATCTCAGTAGGGTATGTGCAGACCTGTCTGTCTGCAGTGGGCTGATTTGGAGTCAGATGAATGTCTCTTTACCAGCACCAGATCTCCAGGCTGACGTTTATGGTGGGTGACATCAGGTCAAGGGGCCAGCCTGGCCTCCTGAACTCAATTTTGCAGTTTCTGTTGGATTACCTGGAAGGCCTTTAAAGAATTTAGCGAAGTATGATTTTTACATTTTAAGACATTTTTCAAGTTTACCCTCAGCAGTAAGGGAGGTGGTCTCCCAAACATGATTTCATAAGGAGTTAGTTTTTCTATATAAGGAGTGCACCTAGCCTGCAAGAGGGCCAGCGGGAGGAGGTCTGTCCAGCTTCCTCCAGTCTCCGAAACAAATTTAGTTAATGTCTCTTTTAAGGTATGATTCACCCTTTCTACTTGCCCTGAACTTTGTGGCTGATAGGCACAGTGAAGTTTCCAATCAATGTTGAGGGCCTTGGCCACCAATTGGGATACCTTGGCCTTGAAGGCTGGGCCATTGTCGGACTCCAGAGTATGGGGGAGGCCAAATCAGGAGATGAGCTCCTGTAACAACTTTTACTGACTATTGTAGCTGTCTCTCCTTTAGTAGGGAAGACTTCTACCCATCCAGAGTAAGTATCTACCCAAACTAACAGGTACCTATATCCGTGGCTTGGCTTGACTTCAGTAAAATTCAATTCCCAAAATTCCCCAGGATGCTCACCTTGGCATCAGGTTCCCTCACCTCTGGGTGTTGTCTTGGCATTTACCTGGGCACATGCCTGGCACTGAGTGCAAACATCCCAGACCATGGCAGCCAGCTTAGGAGTTAAGAACCTGGAACTTATCAATTGTCTGAGTTTCTTTTCTCCTAGGTGAGTAAAGTGATGTATTTGTTGAATTAGCTGTCAGCCAAGAGCCTGAGGCAAGCAAATTTGGCCATCAGGATGACTCCACCATCCATTTTTATCTTGTATCGCTCCCACCCGGGCATTTTGTTTCCCTTCCTCTGAAGAGTAATGTGGCTTAGTTGGCAGCTCGGGAAAACCTTTAAGGAGCAGAGTGGGGGACATCCCCACTGTTTTTCAGGCAGCCAGTTTAGCAGCTAGATCAGCCTTTTGATTTCCTATGGCTTCCAGTGTGTCGGCCCTCTGATGTCCCTTGCAGTGCATTATAGCCACTGATCTAGGCTTCCATATGGCTTCTAGTAAAGCTAGGATCTCATGTTTATCTTTGATGTCTTTTCCTCCTGATGTGAGCAGGCCCCATTGTTTATATATCTCTCCATGAACATGTACAGTTGCAAAGGCATACTGACTGTCCATGTAGATATTAACAACATTTTCTTCACCCAGGTTTAAGGTCTGAGCAAGAGCTATCAGCTCTGCTCATTGGGCTGAAGTTCCAAGTCCCAGGGCAGTGGCCCACCTCATCACTTCCTGGCCATCTACCACTGCCACCCCGGCATAATTGACTCCTTGTTTGATGAAGCTGCTTCCATCCATGAAGAATGTCTCACCAGGTTCCTTTAGGGGCACATCCCACAAACCAGGTCTGGTCATGTTTATGTCCTGGAGGGTCTCCTGGCAGTCATGTAGCAGAGTCATTGGGTCTGAGGTTGGTAGCGGGGTTGTGGGGTTTAAGGTAGTGGCTTCTGTGAACTTGATCCAGGGCTCTTGGAGGTCTCGGACAGGCCTGTAGTTGGAAGTATGAGGCTTTTTGACAGGCAGGAGTGGGGTGTTCCATGGTGATTGGCAACAGCTTTAAGATTCCAGCATCTAGGAGTTGGTCAATGTGTGTTTGAATCTTTTTTCTTGCCTCTTTTTTGATGGGATACTGTCAGACAGAAATGGGGTGGGCATTGGACTTTAGACTGACCACTATAGGAACTTGACGGCTTGGTAACCCAGGGGGATTAGTTTCAGCCTACACAAGTGGAAACTCTGTTTGTAGACCACCAATGAGCCCAGCTGACTTGTCCTCTGGCTCTGAGAGCATGAGGTATTCAGAAGCCAATGGGCAAGTCACCATAACTTTGACAGTCCTCTGTGGGATGCCTAGTTTTAGGTCTGCCTTTTCCTCTGTAAAGGTAATTGTTGCACCCAATTTTCTTAGCAGGTCCCTGCCAAACAAGGGGTATGGACACTGGAATCACCAGAAAGGAGTGGGTCACTTTCCTGTGACCCAAGTCTACCATTCATGGAGTTGTCCATTTATAAACTTGAGAGCCCTTGCTGGTAGCCCCCTCCACCAAAGTCTCTTGTGTTGTCAATTTTATCAAAGGTTTAGTCAGTACCAAATGGGCCACCCCGGTATCTACCAGGAAGTTGGTTGGTGTGCCCCCAATTTTTAATTTTACCATGGGCTCACAGGGGCTCAATTTGAATGAACCCTGACTTTCCTATTCCATATCTTCAAAGGTCAGAACCTCCTGTGCCTTTTTCTTGTTCTGTCCCTCTTTTTCCTTCTTGAGGAGGCACTCATTTTTCCAATGTCCAGTCTGTTTGCAATAGGCACATTGGTCCCTTCCAAGCTTAGGCTGCAGGGGTCTCTCTGGCTTAGGTCTCCCGGTCTGTTTACTTGTCTCATAGTTTTTGAGAGCAGCAATAGTAACTTTTCCTAGCCGCTTGGTGACTGCCTCTTCTGGGGAGTCCTGGTTGTCAAAAACCTTTTGTGCTATACTCAGGAGCTTGGACCTGTTCTTTCCCTCAAATCCTTCCAATCTTCTGAAGTTTCTTTCTAATATCTGGGGCTGACTGAGACACAAAAGCCAGATTTATCATGGCTGCGTTTTCTGGAGCATCAGGATTAATAGGTGTATAGACCCAATATGCCTCTAAAAGGCACTCCAGGAAAGCCACGGGGGACTCCGTCTTATCCTGTTTTATCTCACTCATCTTGGTCAAATTAGTCAGTTTCCTAGCCACTTGGTAGAGTCCCTGTAAAAGATGCTGGCAGTAACTGGCCAGGTCTCTCCTACCTGCATTGGTGTTGGGGTCCCAGTCCAGTTGGTGGGTCTGCACCTCAGCCTCTGCTTGCTGCAGATAAGCCAGAGTGCTGGGACTGAGGTCTGGGTTTGGTCCCAGGGCTGCCTTAATGGCCTCTTGGAAAATCCTGTCCTGCTCCTCCGTAGTGAAGAGGGTGTGGAGCAGCTGCTGCCAGTCATCCCAGGTAGGCTGATGAGTATGGAAAACAGATTCTAGGAGGTGAATCAAGGCCTAGGGTTTCTCTGAAAAAGGGGGAACTTGATTTTTCCAATTATAAAGGTCACTAGTAGTAAAGGGGACATACACAAATCTGCCACCTGGCTCAACCTGTTTTAAAGGAAGGACAGTGGACATTACCTGACTACTTGTCCCTTGTGACTCATAAGTTTGTCCCAATCAGGTATGAGGGGGAGACAGGGGGTCAGATGGTGTGGTTGGGGCAGAGGGATTAGTGGGGGCAGAATCAGAAGGGGAGTCAGGGTCTTCTACTAAGTCCACCCAAACATCAATATAAGGGAACTGATCAGGGTGATGGGGCCCTCCCTTTCCTGTAACCTGATTCCAAACCTGTTGGGTAGTCTGATTGCTAAAACTTCCCACACTCAGCCATCCCACCCTAAACAATGACCACTCTAATTTACACAGGGTCCAGAATTTTCCTTTTGAGAACTTGATGCTGAGTTCATCTGCTTTCTGTGGGGTATAAATTTGAGAGAAATGTTGTAAAACACAATCAAAGGGGGTGGAGGGGGTAGATTGTCTGGCTCCCATGGCTCGCTGTAAAACATAACTGAAAGCAAAAGGCACATAGAGCAAGCTGACAGACAACAAACAACAGATACACAGAAATTTAGACAGACTATAGCCTTCTTTACCAAAAGGATAAACT
Organism: Heterocephalus glaber; assembly: GCF_053883595.1. NCBI lineage: Eukaryota > Metazoa > Chordata > Mammalia > Rodentia > Bathyergidae > Heterocephalus > Heterocephalus glaber. The sequence goes on from NW_028258323.1 coordinate 2,599,139, forward strand.
GACCAGGGGACTTCCCACTGTCATGGCAAAGTCCCAGGTGTGGGAATTAGCACTGTGTCTGACTTCCCTTTCACCCTCTTTAGGTTCCACTGACTGAGAATCATGAGATTCTTACCTGACCTCCAGAGGCTTTCCAGATAAACTCCCTTCAGGATGGCTGGAATGACCCAAATCCTCTGCTCTGGGCCCGAGTTCCCAGGGCCCTGATCAAATGGTCAGGGTGTCCTCCCCAGGCCTATCTCAGGCCTCAGTGGCCTGAGACAGGGGCCGTCCACTGGACAGACATCACTGAGTGGTGGTGATCTCACTGGGGCCTCCAAAAATGTTATGCCAAGCAAGTGAGGAAATCACCAAACACTGGGACAAGGACAGAGTTAAAAACTGAAAGGAGTTTATTCATGTGTGTGGACTCCACCCTCTAGGAGAAGTGAAGCCCAGAAGCAGGGGACAGCACAGCTTTTATAGGTAACTCAAACAAAGAAGCTCAGGGAGAGGTCAACAAGTCCTTCAACCAGCTGCAAATTATCTTTCACAACCTAGCTATCTTGTCAAGATAGGACATTCTATGGCTACAGGGTTCTGTGGTTACAGGGAGGCACCAGGCACCATCTGTTCCCAGGGAGTGATAAAGCATATCTACAGAAGCAGAGCAAGTGGGTTAGAAGGGTGGTTACAAAAATGCATCTTTAGGAGAATTCCAGCACTCTGTAAGGGGAGAGATATGAGGGGAGTTTACTCACAGGCCAAGATGGTGTTGCTTAGGTTCACTTTTGGCCTCACATATGGGACTATTTTGGTCAGCCTTTCTCTTTATTCTTGAGTGCATAGGAAGTTGATAAGTGTGCCATTACTATGTAGATTATGGCCGCCAGTAGGACCTGTAAGTTTCAAATACTTAGTGAATTTAAAATGGACCTTAAAGGAGTAGCCTTGTCTTGCTGCTAATAAAAGTTGTCCAAATGACTGGATAGACAACAGAAATTTTTCAGAGCTTTCTCTGCCCTAGGGTCCAGGGTAGAATCTCTGACTTACTCTGGAGGTGATCTCTTTTGCAGGAAAAGTGCTCTAATTTGACTGTTGACTTATTTTCCTTTCTCTCTTTCAAGGAACTAGAAAGCAGTGGTTTAAATTTCTTGGTTTGCTAGCAATACTTCCTTCTCTAAACATGATTGTTATGGCTAAAGTCAATTGTAACTTGTGCTTTGAGAGTACTTACTGGAGTAAGGATATGAGTTACCTGAGGAAGATAAGATCATACTCTGGTAAAGGGTAGATAGTCCAGTCTGGTTTTATTTCTGGTTCTCTCTCCAGATGGTAGCTACCTATCCTGGAGTGATATAAACCTTGGGGGATGCTCTGGGGACACTCTAGGGGGCACAAGAATCAAGCAAAGACTTATGGAATGCCATATTTGTTTCTTTTGTTTCAGATTAGAAACTTTGTATCTGAACTTCTTACTTCTTTGGAATATATTAAGGAGCAATTTATTGGAATTTATTAAGGAGTATTTCTCTACACCTGGGCATGCTGTGCCTATCTCCTAAAGCCAAATACACAGAGGAAAGTACTATGATGCTATCTCACAATTAGAATTATACTGTAAAAGAGAGAAAATGGTCAAAATCATCTTATGTTGAGATTTTCTTTACACTAAGAAGCAATTCTTGCTTATGTTCAAATGTAAATGTGGGGCATAGAAAAATGAGAAACACCTGATCCTTAAGGCATTCAGTACCTCTAAGCCTAAGGCTACTCCTCACTCTTTGTAACCTGATAACAAAGTTTCCAAGACAATTTTTAAGTCTTGACCACCAGGTGCTGAGGGTGGGGTTTCTAGGCCAGCCATAACTAAAACCTCCATGAGTCTATATCCATCCTTAGCTAAGTTCACATCCCTCAAAGACAACGTCCCTTGCAGGAAGTAAATGACACATATGGGACTACCTGTGTTCATGTGTCTTTTTCTTTCAGTGATAAGATAGATTAAATGAGACCTATGAAAGTTTAAAGATGACCCTGATATGTACATTGAGGTCTTTAGAGGACTTACTCAGACCTATGGACTAGATTAGAAAGATATAATGTTGCTCTTAAATATTGATTTTTAATGAGAGACAAGTAGTATTACAAGCTGTTACTACATATAGAGACAAATATTATCTTAATTTTGGAAGCTCAAAAGACAGGCAACCAGGGGAACAACTGGTTCCTACTGGAACACAAGCAGTTCCTATACAAGGCTCCCACTGGCCTGCCAATCAGATATGAGGTGAAATAGAAGACATTTTCAGGCATGTACTCTTGAAGGTCTAATACATGAGAACTAAGCCCTTCAGTTAATTTAAATTGTCAACTATTTACCAGGAAAAAAGATAGGATATCCCTACATCCTGATTTGATAAAAGGACATACTATAGTTTTTCCCATCACAGTCTTGCAATACATAGATGGTATGCTGTTATGTGCCCCCTCAGAAGAGCTTTCTAGCCAAGACATCTGCTCTGCTGAATTTTCTAACAGACAGGAGTTATAATATTTCTAGATCTAAGGCACAACTTTGCAGCCTTGAGGTAAAATATATAGGCCTTATATCTGAGGGAACCCAAAGACTGGGGAAAAAAAGAATTAAATGGATTCTTTCCTTTCTACAGCCCACAGTTAAGGAGATTCCTGGAAATTACAGGCTTTTGTCACCTTAGATAGCAGGATATAGTGAGATTGTTTGAACCCTCTATTAGCTTATAGAAAAACCCAAGAGACAGACACCTGGGGACCTCATTCCCAGACCACACTCTAGAAGTTCAAAGAAGCACTTCTAAGTGCCTAACTACAGGGCACTGTTTCAGTTTGTGTGTTAATAAAAGGTGAGACATGGCTTTGGGAGCGTTTCTACAATATCAGGGAGCTGCTCACAGCCTGTAGGGTATTTCAATCATAAATTAGATATTATAGATTCAGAGTAATTCATTAAAAGGGTAAGCCCTAAACAATATAGTTAGAACACTTTAATTCTCTTTCAAGAAGCAAAAAGCAGCCATTTGGCTGCTTATTGGTTTGATTTTTCTGCTTGGCAATTCAGTTGGAGTCAATCATAGCTTTTTTCTCTGGAGATGTTTTGCTAAATATTACAGATCCACTCTGGAAAAGCTCATGATCTTAATTGTCCTTCTACACCTGAGACAGTTAAGATTTAGTTCTTGTGCCATACTTAAAGACACTCTTCTGTCCCATCTCCACTGCCCTGCCCATGAAAAATAACAGTTTGATTCAAGGCATTTCTCTCCTCTGTGGCTGGTAGATTTCAAGACAAAGCTTCCAAAATGGTGAGTTTCCCCTTCCTGAAATCTTTCCAGAGTAAAGCTGACCTTCACTTAACTCTGGGCCATATAAAAAACTGGACTGGGTTTAATCCTGGAACTCAAAAAGTAAATGTAAAAGTTTTAGTTCAGATTTATCTGTCTTTCAGCCCTCAGGAAAAATTAGAGAATAGTAAGACCAGCTAACTCAGCTCTGGCCACTTCCTTGCACCTCTAGTCTGTCATCACTGGCACTGGATGAGAAAAAGCCTAAGGGATAACTTAGATTGGGCACAGAACAAGAGGGATAGGTGGGGTTGCCTTCTTTTTCTTTGTTTATTTTTCAAAATAAAAAAACTGATATAGGTAGACATCTATAGCACAGCAGGTTGGATCCTCAGCAGGCCTTCTTCCCTCACTGCATAGAATTCATACTTAGCTCCAAAGAGGTTCACCTAGTCTCTTCTACATGCAAACCTGGCCTGAGTGGACCCCACTGGAGATAATTAAAATTACCTTTAATGGTCTGTCCCTTTAGAGGAAACAACTGTGGCTATCAAAGCAACCATGAGAAGCCTGTGTAGTTGGGTATTCCAGTCAGATAAACTCTCAGTTTAGGGCCATCTTAAAACCATTTTTGCTTCACAGGTGTAGAAGATTTTTATTCCTTTTGATCCTTATTACAAGAGATCTCTGTTAATTGATCTACAAAGTTCTGGCTAGTCTTTTTTATAGTTTTAAATCTAAAAATTATAAAAGTTATTATAATTCAACTTGGTCTAATACATTTGAGTGCACTCTGGTTTATAAACAAGTTGTCTGATGTGTGTGTTTGTCTGTCTGTTCAATTTGTCACAACAGATACAGCTGTTGTGTTTGAGCCTTTTTCTTTTTGTATTTTGGATTTTTTAAGATGTTTGCCTGTAACTATAGATAAATGTCACTAAAGACATGCTTCTCCAAGGTTGCCAGATTATCCAAATAATGTCAACTAGTTTACAAATACAGTACATATCATTGTCTATATATAATAACTCAGGAATCTTTCATTGGTCAAAAATAATGTTAATTGTTATGATCTGGCTCTCACAGGTCATCTAAAAATTTGTTAAGATAATAATAAAGACTCTTGAGCTTAGGAAAACTACTGGACAGGACTCCCCTTGGTAAATAAAGGAGTGGCTGGCTGGAAAATAATTTATTCCAGCCTTTGTTCACAAAGGGGACCCAAATAATTTCTGTAGCCTTGTGGGAAATACATTGCTAAACATTATTGTGAAATATATACATTGGTTATGGTCTAAGTTTTCTGTGGAAAAACAAGGTTTTATTTAAAATGGTCTTGGTACAAAACAAAATTAAATGACAAGGGGTTGCATGTAATTGATATTCATTGTTATTTCATGGTGTACTAAATATCATTCATGCCTTATGGGTGTACAGGTCTTATAAGATATTGTTTATGGTGATGATCTTTGACTCAGGTATCTGCCTTTCTCTTGCACTCCAGCTACTTGTGATAAGAGGTACATGTCAAGCCAGCATGAGAAAACCAGTCAAATAGTAGTTTTCTTAAAAACTTATGTGATGTATGTTATATGTATCACTACACTTAGGGACTAAAGTTTGAAGACCAAAACTAGAAAGGTAACTGGGGTATGAGAACAGCCAGTATTTTGGCCCTGGCCCTTCAAGGTCAACAAAGATCCAGGATACAAAGGAACCTTTCCTACAGGATCCTACATCTTTGGTAAATCACTCAACCTCCTGAGCAGGGAGATTGCTGAGCACCAGAGGACAAATGTACCATGTGCCAAAGAAGGGTCACAAAGAGGGAAAAGTCTCCCATGCTTTCACTGAAAGCAACATGGTCAAGCAAGGCCATGACCCATCCTGATGGCTGACACTGACAGAGGAGCTGAGAAGCTCTATGCATGGTTCCAAAGTAATGCCTGAGGAGAATTCTTTTTTTGGTACCAGGGATTGAACTCAGGACCTTGTGCTTCTGAGGGAGGCAGTGGCACTACTGAGCCAAATCCCCAGCCCATGCCCGAGGAGACTTACCTGACCTTGATAGATAGCAAGAAGTTCATACTGATTTGACACAGGTTTCACTTTAACTTGGTCTTAAACACCCTGCAGAAAAGAATAACCAAAAGAAGTATAAAATAATGCCATAGTAATAAAGCTAGATATAAAAAAGGGCTCCAGTCGCTGACCCCTTCTGGCAGTTTCTAGCTATACCAGTAGCTGACCACTGTTATGGATCATTAGGAAAAACTATGGTACAATCTATAAGAGCCAGCAGGTTACAATCACTATTTCAATTTCTAAGTGTGATTTTCTTTCCAACCTGCCCTTCCATTCAAGTGTGCTCATGCTTAGATTATACATGCTCTAATTTCTTAAAAGTTTTGTTTATTCTTACCTAGAGGCTGCCAAACTCCAAACAGTAATACAAATGGAACCAATGACAAATGTGCTAGAATTCTTTTACTGGGATCCACCAAATTGACCTTGTAAACAGCTCGTAACTGCTAAACTATACAACATGACTTTTATGTTGGGATTCTGAGTGCCCTGGACCTTCTCCTTATCCTGTTTGTGGGAGTGGAAACCCTTGTTGGCTATATTCATAGCAATCCTGCTGACCTTATAATTTGGTCCATGTATTAACTGTTTCTTTGGCTTTGTCTCCTCCAGACTCAAAGCTATACAGCTACCAAGATGAAAATGCCTGGCAACTTTCAAGGGCCTTTAGATAGACCCTCTGGAGAGTAACTCTAACTGCTGATCACAACTATGACCATAAGCCGGAAGTAGCCAGAACGGTTTTTCCCCCTTGCTCCCCTCACAGCAGTTAGGGGTACTTTTTCAGAGTGGGAAATATTGCAGATAGGTAACTTAATTAGATATCTTGTGGGCAGTTAGACAGGGCCAGCCCAGGAGGAGCTAACATGGAGGACAGCCAAGGAGCCAACATGGAGGAAAATCAAGACACATTCACTGAAGGCCAGAATTGTAAAAGGAGAGAGACTACACTGCCTTGTGCTTCCCCTGGGGTTAAATAGCAGTGATTAATATTCTAAGTAGGTATCAATCACCTGGATTGGGGGGTCAAGGTCTTAACCCAGTCTCTCCAGGAAATATCCCTGACCCCCACACTTACTGTATGCTTGCTATGTGACTTGCTCCCCCATTTGACCCCCATTTAATTAATATTACCTGGGTGACTGTACTTGTAATTTTATTTGGTTGGTCATGGTTTTGTCCCACCTCATGCCCACCTTGTAAATTTCCATTGGGTCTTACAGTTTTGTCCCACTTTGTACCCACCTCACCACATGGCTTTGCTGTATAACACATCTTTGAAAAGTGGGGTGGGTGGGCAACCCACTTTCCAGTCCCCCTTCTGTCTCTTAGGCAGAAGCTTTCTTTCTCCCAATAAATTTTTCCTACTCTTAAAAAAAAGAGATATACCCTAAATGGCATGCACTCAATGACCTATATCCTCCAAATGGGTTCCATCTCCTAACAGATCATGAACATCATGTTCATCCAATCATCTCATTGCAAGTCTCTTAGTCCAGTCACTATGGCTATTAAAATTAACTGACACAATCTTATGCACATATCTATGTTGCAACTACTCTTTACATCTCTTCAGCCTTGCTATCTCTCCAATGTCCAACATGACACCTTCTATTGGATCTCCTACAGGTCTTTTAGCTTCAAAAAGCCCATCAGACTGCATGAATTCTGATTTGATTTTCCTTATTTTCTCTTACTTTAGTAATAGTATCATCATTCCTAGTTGCCCAAGCTGGAAATCTGGAGGGTTTTCTCAATTTTTATTCTGCTCTATCAAATCTAATTGATCTTATAATCACATTAGTTTTATATTCTAAATATATATCAGGCCATTACTATACTGAGGTTCTAACCATGCCGTGGTGACTGCTACCATAGAGATCATTCGAAAAGGCAAGTTCAAAGTTGGTGTTCCCTTACTTGACATCTCAGAATGGCTCAATTGGCCTGCAAAGCCCCTGCCTTCTGGATCCTTTCTTTTCCTTATTTGTCCCTAGATATTCTTCTCAATGAATAATTATCTATTGTTGCCCTAATTTGCCATGCATTCTACAACTATATGCCCTTCCAGGCCATGTTCTATGCTTGAAACACTGTTTCTCCTGATGGTTTTCCATAGCTATTTTCTGTACTTCAGTGCTTTCCTCTTCTTCTCCACTCAGCAAATTCACAATCATATTTTAAAATTCATCTTAATTATCTATTTCTATGAAATTGTTCCTGAGTTTTCTCAAGAAAAGCTAAGCACTTTTTTGGTTGATTCCATGGCATCATAGACATTGTAGACCATATTAGAAGTGCTGTTTACATATCTCCTTCTAGCTTTGAAGACAAAAATGTCTTCTTCATCATTGTATTCTCAGTGCTCAACTCAGTGCTTAATGATCTGTAATAAAATGATCAACTAAAATTGGAGTAAACAAGTGCAGAAACACTACACATTCTGGAAACCTACTGTGTTAGTTTAGCCTCAACTAAAAAAGCTCAAAACAAGTATAAATTGGAAACAAATGGAGTACCTGCATATTTTTAGTACTATTATACTTATAAGAATTCTTATGTTAAGGAGAGATTCCAACATGATCAATTAGAGAAGGAATTGCATTGGAGAAACTCAGAGGAGAGACATTGGACAGTGCTTATGTATGTGCAATAGAGAAAAAGAGTAGATCAATACTTTAACTTGAATGGTATCATTCATAGCCAGACAAGTAACCCTTAACAGAAGAGTGCTTAGAGGATCCAAACAAAACTAACTACAAATTTACTAACATGTTCTAACAATCTCATAGCTTTCCTCAATCTCTAATTACACTTCCCTCTCTCTGTATCTCTCCTCCTACCTCCACAAAATTTCCCTCAACCGCTCTTACTCTAGATATAAAATAACTCCAACAGAGTCCACTTCTGTTTTTCCACCTACTAATATTGCTACTTTTCATCTGCTGATATTCCTATTACCTCCGTCTCATCTTGCCTACATACCCCTTTTCTTTATTCCCTTTCTATTTCTTTATCTCCTCCCTCTGCATCTGAGACTAATTGCTAATAACACTACAGTATAGTTCAATGGTGGTGACCATATGACTTTTGTGCCAGAGCAGGCTGTTTATATCACTGAAAGCTCTAAAAGTTTTGCTATCACTGGTATAGCTTGTAAGGGAGACTGATAAAATGTTGACATTATAAAACAAATTTTAATATCCATGATTGACATGTGGTGGGATCTGGGAATGTTTTTATAACCAGTAGGAATCCTCTCCTTACAACACAATGAGCAGGTACTATCCAATTAAATTGAATAGGCTGAAATCATAGATAATATTGCTTGACAAAGCTAAAATTACCTCACTGGAAAACAGAAACTAACTAAACTGACCTTCATACCAATACAGAATTCTCTGCATGCTATTTGTCATCAGCTCTCAGCACACACACACCAAGGAACATGAAAAAATAAGGCACCAAAATGCCTTCAAGAGGACTGGGAATTTAGCTCAGTGGAACTGCACCTGCCTCGCAAGCGCAAGTCCTGAGTTTGATCCCTGGTACCGCACACACACACAAAAGCCTCCAAGGACTCCCACTTCCCCCAAAGAAGGTCCAAGGGGCACTGATGGAAAAGAAATCTAACCACATATAGATGAATTGTGTAAAATGATTGAAGAGGAACCAAAGAAACTTGGTGAACTCAGAGATGATATAAGCAAACAGGTAGTGAAATTAACAAACCAAAAAATGTGTTTAAAGAAGAGTTAAATTTAAAAAAACTAGAAGAGCTAAACAAACCACTCAAAATGTGAATGACAAATTTATCAAAGAAATAGTTCCCATGGAAAAGTGCCAAAGAGAAATCCCAGAGATAAAGAACTCTATTGAATATATGAATAGCAAAAGTGATCAGTGTGAGAAGAAAGGGTCAGATTTTGAGGACAGATTGGAAATGAAAGAACATATACTCAAAGATACATTTAGAACAACAAGAATGCAAGGAACATTGATTTAAAAACTACTAGATGAAGCTAAGACTAACCTAAAACTAACTGGAGCTAAAGAAAGAGGGTAGCATGTTTGGAATAAAATATGTGTATCCAGAAATCATAGCAGAAAACTTTCCAAATATAGGTAAAGAAATCAGTTTACAAGCAAGTGAGGCATCAAACAGGGTGAGCAGTTAAACAAGAAGGGAAAAATGAAGGAATGAACAACAGAAAAATAATGCAATGACAGAAATAAGTCAACACCATGTAGTAAGAACTCTCACTGTAAATAGTCTCAACACCCAAATTAAAAGACATAGATTGGCAGACTGGATGAAAAAACAAAACTGAATGTTTTGCTGCATATAAGAAGCATCTAATCCAAAAAGAAATTCATAGACTAAAAATTAAAGGGTGGAAAACAATATTTCAAACATCCAGACCCTCCAAAGCAATTTTAATTACAGAAAAACATCAGAAATCAAGCTAAAACTGACAGAGGAGGCAAAAAAGGATCACAATATATTAGTTAAGTGAAGAATTCAATAGGAAGTGATAACACTTGCAAATATATGTATATGCAGTGAATATTAAAACAAGCACTACTTTATAAAACAAGCACTATTGGACATAAAAGATCAAATAAACACACATTCATAGTGGGGGACCTCAGTATCCTACTTTCATAGATAAACAGATCAACTAAAATATTAATAAAGAAATATCAAAGATGAACTACAATTTTGAACAAATGAACTTAATAGATATCTACAGAGTGTTCTACTCTACTACAACAAAATATACATTATTCTCAGTGGTAAAAAGAACTTTCCCCAAAATAGACCACCTGCTAAGCATAGAATTTGCTTAAATAAATACAAAATAATCAAAATTACCCCATATATTATTACATCATAGTGCACTGAAACTAGAAATCAATGGCAAGAGAAACTAAAGAAATTTTACAAACACCTAGTTATTAAATAACACATTCCTAATACCCAGTGGTTCATAGAAGAAATCGAGGAAGAAATGAAAAAATTCATAGAATCAAACAATAATGCCAGTACAGCATTCCAAAACCTATGGGATACAATGAAAGTTTATTGCTATGAATATTCACATTAGAAAAAGAGAGAAAGCTCAAATAATGATGTACCTCAAGGTCACAGAAAAACAAGGACAGTCCAAACCCAAGTGTAGTACAAGAAAGGAAATCATAAAGACTAGAATGGAAATTAATGAAATTGAGAATTAAAAAAGCAATATAAGAATCAATGATTTGCTAAGCTAATTCTTCGAAAAAATAAACAAAATAGACAAACTCTTAGCCAAACTTATCAAAAGAAGGAAAGAAAAAACTCATATCAATGCAATTAGAAATGAAAAAGTCAAAATCACAATGGACATTCCCAAAATTCAGACCATTAGTAATTATTATGAAAAATTATAAGAAAAATTGGAGAATTCTGATGAAATGGACTCATTTTGAGTCACATATGAATTACCAATACTGAAATAAGAAGACATAAAAGCTCTGAACAATCCAATAACAATCCTGAAATTGAGGCAGTAATAAAAAACCTACCAAGTAAGAAAAGACCAGGTCCTGAATTCACACTGAATTGTATAAGAACTTTGGGAAGGATATAACACTAATACATCTCATACTCTTTAATGAAACTGAAAGGGAAGAAGTATTTTTAAACTCATTCCTGGAAGCTAGTATTATCCTTATTCCAAAGGGATAAGGACCAAAGTAAAAGAGAGAACTATAGGCTAATCTCCTTAATTAGCATAGACACAAAACTCTTCAATAAGGTACTGGCAAATAGAATGCAACATTTTATTAAGAAGATCATACACCATGATCAAGCAGCTTCATTCCAGGGATGCAAGGATGGTTCAACATATTCAAATTAATAAAAGTAATAAACCACATAAACAGAAGCAAGGACAAAAATCACATGATCATATCAATAGACAGAAAAATCCTTTGAAAATATCCAACATCCATTCATGATAAAAATCCTGAAGAAAATAGATATGGAAGAACCTTATTACAATCTGATAAAAACAATTTATGACAAACTTACTGCCAAAATGATATGAATTTGGAAAGGCTAAAAGCTTTCTCTTTAAAATCAGGACTAAGACAAGGATGCTTACTATTATCACTCTTATTCCATATAGTACTCAAAATATTAGCCCAAACAATCTGGCAAGAATAAGAAATAAAATGGATATGTATAAGAAAGGAAGAAGTCAAATTATCATTATTTCCAGATGACATAATCCTTAACATAGAACCCAAATTTCCACTGGAAGTCTCCTAGAATTAATAACTGTATTCAACAATGCAGCAGGATAAAAAATCAACACAGAAAATGATAGTTTATCTGTATGCCAATAATGAACTCTCCAAGAAAGAAATTAGGAAAACAGTAGTGTTCAACATAGCACCATGACAAATTAAATACTTAGATATTAACCTAACCAAGGAAATGAAAGACCTCTAGAATGAAAGCTACAGTACTCTGAAAAAGAAGATCAAAGAAAGCACCAGACAATGGAAAGATATCCTCTGTGTCAGGATAGGCAGAATGGCTATGGTCAAAATAGCCATACTTTCCAAACTGATATATAGATTTAATACAATCCTAAATCAAAATACCAACAGCATTCCTCACAGAACTAGAAAAAGTCTTAAAATTTGTATGAAAACAGAAGAGACCCAGAATAGCAAATGCAATCCTGGATAAGAAAACCAAAATATGATGCATCATAATCCCAGATTTCAAGTTATTGTACAAAGCTATAATGATGAAAACAACAAAAAAAGACTGTTGTTACTGCACCAAAAACAGACATGCAGATAAACGAAGCAGAATAGAAAATGCAGAAAAAAAATCCAGGCACATTAAGTTGTCTGATTTATGACAAAGAGGCCAAAAGCACATGCTGGAGGAAAGATAGCATCTTTAATAAATGGTGTTGGGAAAATTGGTAACACATATGCAGAAGATTGAATTTAAATCCATATCTTTCACCATGTACTAAACTAAAGATGAATCAAAGCCCTAAATATTAAAATACAAGCACTTGATCTGCTGGAAGATAAAACAGGTGAAAACTCTTGAAGACATAGGCATAAAAAATACTTTCTAAAGAGAATCCCAATTATAAATAAAATAGCACCAAGAACCAACAAATAGAATCATATCAAATTCAAAAGCTTGTGCAGACCTGTGATGGAGAGGGTGAAGGGTGCACAGGTAATGAGGAAAAAATAAGAACCAAGATACATCATATACAGGTACAAGTACCCAATGATAAATGTAAACATATTGTATACTTAAAATGTACCAATAAAAGAATTTAAGCAAAAAAAAAAGCTTCTGCAGAGCAAAGGAAATAACAAATAGAGTGAGAATACAACTGCATAGTAGAAAAAAATTTTGCTTGTTTCTTTTCAGACAGAGGACTAATATCCGAAGTATACAAAGAACTGAAAAATCAGACCCCCAAATAAAAGATGAAATAAAAAAAAACAAAAGAAATGAATAGATACTTTTCAGAAGTACAAAAATCCTCCATATCTCTGGCCATTAGAGAAATATGAATTAAATTAACAGTGAGATTCTATCTTACTCCAGAAACAATGTTTATCATCAAGAAATCCAAAAAATGGAGGAAGCTCCCCAGATGCCATTCCACCATTCCCAGGGCAGAGGAGGTGAGCCAATCCTAGCACCCAGGAGGAGGCTTGCTGTCTGCCATTCCACCACTCCCAGGGCAGAGCAGGTGAGCCAATCCCAGCACCCAGGAGGAGGCTCCCAGCCCGTCATTCCACTGTTCCCAGGGCACAGGAGGTGAGCTGCGTGGGTGCCAGCAGCACCCCTGCCCACAAAGAAATGAGAAGACACATAAACAAGCCTCAAAAACAGACTTCCAGATAACCTACAGCAATCCCAAAGGGAAACAAGATGGAATAATCTGATATTCAACCACCTGGACTCCCTGACCTGGCAAAAAAAGAGGATCTGGAAAAAGTGAAATCAGAAATAATTTCTCAGATAACAGCAGAGATTGTGCCCATAGTGCAAGACATGATTAATAAATCTAGAGAAGACACAGATAAAAAAATACAGGAGCTGAGGAACATGATGGAATCCCAACATAGGAAACAAATGGAATCCATAAAACAGATACAAACAGATTTCCAGGAGTTTAAAAACTCCATTGAAAGTCTACACAGCAGAATGAACCAATGTGAGGACAGAGTTTCAGATATAGAAGATAAGATTGCAATTAGTGACCAGGAAAAGAAAAATTGCTTCAAAACTGTAAGGGACCATGAGAAATCAATCCAGCAGCTGCTAGATGATACAAAGAAGAATAACATAAGACTAATTGGAGTCAATGAAGAAACAGGAGAGAGTACAGATGACATAAAAAAACCTGTTCATGAAATGATGGCAGAAAACTTCCCAAGCAGGGGAAAACAACTTGACATACAGAGAAGTGAGGCATATAGGACTCCAGCTAACCTTGATCAAAAAAAATCTACACATAGGAATATAATGGTTAGGATTCCACAAATCCAACAGAAGAATAAAATTCTACAAGCAGTGAGAGAAAAGAAACAAATCACATACAAAGGAAAGCCCATCAGAATCACAGCAGACTTCTCAACACAAACCATCAAGGCAAGAAGAGCTTGGAGTGACATATTTCAAGCCCCAAAGGAAAACAGCCTCCAACCCAGATTGATGTACTGTGGAAAACTATCTTAACAAATTGATGGAGAAATAAGATACTTTCATGACAAAGAGCACCTTAGGAACTTTATGAATACCAAACCAGCACTCCAAAAAATTTTAGACAATACCCTAGGAAAAGACAATGAGGATCAAAATCCCAGGAAACCCAGCAGAATGAATCCGTTGGGCCTGACAAATTAAATGCAAAAAGGGAGAGTCCAATAAAAAGAAAAAGTCATGACAAGGCTTTTAAAACTTTAAACTTCACCTCCCCAATGAGTGTATAATTCAATCTTATTATTGTACTGATTAGTATTTTTCTGATTCTAGTGTTGCACACCTTTCCTTATGCGGTAATTGCTATTTATCATCTTCTTGTGTCTATTTTTTAATTGGGTTGTCTATTATTGAGCTGTAAAAGTTCTTTATATATTCTGGTCATAGGTTATATGCATTGTAAATATGGTCTGTTTAAGGACTACTTTTCATTTTAATGATGTCATTTAAAGTTTTAAATTTTGATAAAATCTCATTTATCAATTTTTTGCTTTTATACATCATGTTTTTGTATCCTAGGAAGTTCTTGCCTACCCTAAATTCATAAACATTTTCCCTTATAATGTCTTCTTGTACATTTATAGTTTTAGTCTTTCATATTTAGGTTCATAGATCCTTTCAAGTTATTTTTATGTATGGAAATAAAGGGTTGAGGTTAATTTTTTATATACAGATACCAGGTGTTCTAGTGCCATTTGCTGAAAACACTACTTTTCCTCTGCTCTTGAATTGAGTTTGTGTTCTATAAAATGTTAATGTTAAATAATCCTTCAAAACTCAGTGGACCATATATGTGTGCTTCTATTTCTAGATTCGCTTTTATTCCAATGATCTATATGTCTTTCCTTACATCAATACTGCCTTGATTACTGCAGCTTTACAGGAGGTCTTAAAATTAGGTACTAAATGTCTTCCAACAATGTTTTTTTTTCTTTTTCTTTTTACTTTTCTAGGTCCTTTGTACTCCTACATGACTTTTAAATTTGAACATCCAATTCTTCACTTATAGCAAGTATACATAGACCTGAATTTTATATATACCTTGTGTTTTCTAATCCTGCTAAATTCAAATACAAGTTCTAGGGGCTCCTAGAGATTTCTTAGTATTTTCTCTGTAGATGATCATTTCATCTACATATAAAGATTTTGCTTCTCCCATGCCAACCCTATCCTAATTGTGTCATTTTATTGTCAGACTATTTTGGTTTAGGTCTATGTTTCAAAGTCTAATGTACAGATGAAGAGTAGGTATATCTGTCCTTTTTCCCCACTTTAGGGAGAAACCATTGTATCTTCTTCACTCATATAAGGTGTTTTTGCTGGAAGTATGGAGTACATGCCTTTAATCTGTTGAGAAGTTTCTGTTCTACTTCTAGTCTCCTGATAGCTTTTATCATGAACAGCTGTAGAATTTAGCCCAATACTTTTTCTCCAACTAGTGACAGGATCATATGGCTTTTTCCTTTCCTCTGTTAAAATGATGACTTCTGGGGGTGAATCTTCCAATGCTGAACCAACACTGCCATCCCTATAATAAACCACTTTCTACATACTGCCAGATCTTACTTCTAATAGTTTGTTTTGTTAAACAAATCTCTGTGTTCATAGCTTTTTCTTCTATTATCTTTATCTTGTTTTAGTATTAGCACAATGTTGATTTCCTAAAATGAGGGGAGAAATGTTCCTTCTTTTTTCTGCTTCAAATGTTTGATACAATTTATCAATTAAAATGTATATGAGCCTGCTGTTGTCACATAGGTAGGTTTTGAAGCTAGGAATAGGCTTTCTTTAATAGGTGCTATTCAAATTTTATATTTCCTCCAGAGTTAGTTTCATTAATCTTCCGAGGTACTTCTTGGAAGTTATCAAATTTATTTCATAGAAGATTTTTGTAATATCCTTTCTATATCCTTTTAAATTCTGTAAAATCTGTGGTAATGCCTCCTAGATCTTGACATTGTAATTTTAAAAATGTATAATTGACATTGTGTAATAGGAAGAAAAAGTCTAAAGGAGCAGGGGAAGTGGAAGGGGTAGGGGAAAGGAAAAAAGGGGAAAAAAAAGAAAAAATATGAGGAAAGGAAGAAATGGAAACAAAGTCTTTGCAAATAGGGAAGGGTGGAGGGGGTGAAGGGAGGGCATGGGAAGGGAAAAAAAATAAGAACCAAGATGCATCATGTAATGGTACAAGATCCCAATGATGAATGTAACTATATTTTATACCTAAAATGTATCAATAAACTTAATAGGAAAAAAAGAAATTGAAAAATAGCAAATGCTTGAAAGGCTGTGCAAAAAAAAGAGAACCTTCTACATTATTGTTGAGAATGTGAACCAGTGGAACCACTATGGAAAACAGTATGGGTTTTCCTCAAAAAACTATGACTACAAATTCCATTCCATCCAGCCATTCCTCCTTTAGGTATCTTCCCAAAAGATTTAAACTAAAATTGGAAATTGCATTTGACCCAGCTATACCTCTTTTATGTATCTTCCCAAAAGAGTAATACATGCACACCCATGTTTATAGGAGCACAGTTCATAAGAGCTAAATCTTGGAAGCAGTAAATATATTCACAAATAGATGAATGTATAAAGAAAATGTGGTATATGTGCACCAGGGAGTAATATTTAGTCATGAAGTGGGATAAATTTGAGTAATTTGTTGGAAAATAGGTGCAAATTGACACCATAAAGTTATGTTAAATTGGGCTGGGGTTTAGCTCAGTGATTCTGCCACCTGCCCCACAAGCACAAGGTCGCAAGTTCGATCCCCAGTATATATAAAAAAAGTTAAGTTAAATCAAACACATAAGCTAAAGTATCACAGGCCTTCTCTTATATGTGAAACCCAAAGTATAGATAATTTAAAAAACAAAATAAAGGATATACAATAGGAAACAGGGAGGTAGATCTTTTGCAAATGGAAAAGGGATCTAGAGACTGAAGAGGGGGTGGAGGGAAGAAAGGAGACAAAAATAATTAAGACATTTTAAGTATACGTACTTACTTCCCATAATAAATTAAACTTTATATTGCCAACATGTACTAAAAAATATAAAAAGAATTCTTACATTGAATACTGGATTGTCCTTGTAAACCATCAGTCTCAGTGTTAGTTGCTTAGCCCAAATCCTGATTGAGCTTCTCAACTTTCATGGATGCCATTCAACCTGTCCTGAGCCATTTAATCAATGATCAAACTATACGGCATGTTTTTAGTAACATTAAATCTCTATTCACTAAATTATTAGATTATAAGTATAGAGACTTGACCTCTGCTAATTCTTAACAGTGGATATGTGTTTCCTGCATTTTTTAGGTGTTCTAATTTTATCATCCTAGAAATAAGGCCACGTATTTCCTATGAGCTCTGACTATATCATTTTACATTCAAAGAATAATTTTTCTGAATGTATTTAGGGACACTGCAGCTATATGACATGGAAGTCTCTATTATATCTAGTGTAGGGAATTTTAAGGACATAATCTCTTATAGCTCCCCTTATATTGATCAGTAGAGAAATTTTTCTGAGTTTTCATTACCATGAAATTCTGCCTCCCAAAAGAGAGATTTATTTTAAAGTCATACTTCTGTGAATCCTATGCCCAACTATGCTTCTCTCCTTTTTTACATGTAAAGAGCTTTAAACACATACCTGTGGTCTGACTTTAATGAATGCATAGTAATTTATGACTTGGATTTTTTTATGTACTAAACTGTTCCCTTGGCTTTATTTTGTTTTCCTGCCCTTATTTCCACTTTGCTCAGATGTGCTCATCTATTTAGTTTCTCCCCATTTGTGCATTTTTATAAGCTGCTTCAAATATTTTTATAGTAGCAAGACAGAGCTAACCCAAATTAAATAAAAACACAATTATCTCACTTGTTGTTCATGATTCTTTTTAGAGGAAGAATAATCCTCTATCTACTCAAGGTAGATACTACTCATTGGGGTGCAATGTTATGGCTTCTATCAAGATGTCTCCCCAAAGACTCATACAGTCATAGGTGAGGCTTTTTCAGAAGTGGCTGAATCTAGAGTTTGTGCTGCTGGGATTGATTCAAGGTGCAATGCCAGGATGAAGGGCACTAGGAGTAAATGTGTGAGTGCCCTCTGGCATAAATATCTTGGATAAGATATATAAAGGCGGTGGTTGCCCCTTGCTTGCTTTGCTACTTCTGCCCATCATGACCTGTTTCTCCTCTGCAATGCCTGTCTGCCATCCACCCTGCTTTGGAGCCAGCCGATTGTGGGCTGAAACCTCTACAAACTGTGAACTAAATAAATTTTTCCTCCTTTAACTTTGGGTGTTGAGTATTTTGTTTCATCAACAAGAAAAATAACTAAGACAAATAGCAAGACAGAGCTAACACAAATTAAAGTGAAATTATCTCACTGGATATTTATGATTGTTTTTAAAGAAAAAATCATTCTCTACCTAGCTCAAAGTGAGTATTAATTCTTCAGGAGCCAAGAATTGCAAAGTTCATGAGGTATAAAATGATTTATTTGGAATGTCAAGAACTCAGTCTCTTCTCAATTAATGACCATTCCCATCCATGTTTTATGTTCTGAAGAATGATAAGCTGGTAAAATATGTGAAGAACAGCCATGCTGTCCACAAGCTCTCACAAATCAGGTTGTACCAGCCAGATGCCAGGACATGATGAGCATCTTGGCGGTGATCCCATCGCTCTGTGATGAGGATAGTGTGGACTGCAGCACTGCACAGGCCTTTGCCCTCTGGTGGAAGTTCATCCTTACTATGTGAGACACACTGTAACAATTTGTTATTCAGTTATTAGATTGCTGTGAGTTTTGAAAGTGTAACAAAATAGTTTGGATGCTCCCATTGTTTAAATTCCTTAATAAAGATCCTCTACTGTACTTTCCCAACCAATGAAATAACACATATGGTGCATGCAGTAGAACAGAAGTTTTGTATGCTTTACAACTTTTAAATTTAAACACCCAATGATAAATGTAAATGTACTGTATACCTAAAACGTGTCAATTAATATATATATATATATATATATATATATATATATGTATGTATATATATACCAGACCAATGTTTCTCACCAGGCACTAAACTAAAATTGAAATGGATCAGATTTAAATAGTAAAACAGAAACACTAAACCAGCTGGAAGAGAGGTTAGGTAGAACTCTTGAAGACATTGGTGTAGGAATATATTTCATGAACAAAACCTCAGTCACATGTGAACTAGCACAAAGAATCAACAACTGGGATCTCATCTTATTAAAAAGCTTCTGCACAGCAAGAGAAACCACCAACAGTGTGAAGAGACAACACACAACGTGGGAAAATTTTTTTACCAGCTGCTTCTCAGACAAAGGTCTACTATCTAGAATCCATAAAGAACTTAAAAGCAATCAGACCTCCCAAATTTAAAGACCCAATCCAAAAATGGGCATCTGAAATGAACAGACACTTCTCAAACAAAGAAGTAGAAATACCAAATAAACATATGAAAAAATGTTCAACATCACGGATCATTTGAGAGATCCAAATTAAAACAATGCTGAGATTCCACCTCATCCAGAAAGAATGGCTGTAAACAATGAATAATTTCTCTGGTGTGAAAAACTAAAAGTGTAAATAAGGTTCAAAATATATAATTGATATTGTGAAAAAAGAAGAAAAGGTCTAAAGGAATAGCAGAATTGAGAGGGGTAGGAGAAAGAAAAGAAAAAATATGAGAAAAGAAAAAAATGGAAACAAATTATTTGTAAATAAGGAAGGGTGGAGGGGGTGAAGAGAGGGCTGGGAAATGGGGAAAAAATAAGAACAAAGATACATCATGTAAAGGTACAAGATCCCAATGATGAGTGTAACTATATTGTATACTTAAAATTTACCAATAAATAAACTTAATCAAAAAAGAAATCAATCAATAATAAATGCTGGCAGGGTTGTGAGGAAAAAGGAACCCCTCTCCACTGCTGGTGGAAGTGTAGACTGGGGCAACCACTGTGTAAATCAGTATGGAGATACCTCAAAAAACTCAGAATAGAGGTCCCATTTGACCCAGCTATTCCCCTGCTGGGTATCTTCCCAAAAGAGTTAAAAGAATCATATCACAGAGATATATGTGCACCAATGTTTATAGCTGCACAGTTTGTAATAGCTACAACTTGTAAACAGCCCAATTGCCCATCAACTGGAGACTGGATAAAGAAAATGTGGTTTTCTATAAAGTGGAATACTATCCAGCCATAAAGAATGAGAAATTAAAGACATTTATAGCTAAATGGATGCGCATTGAGACCATACTCTTAAGTGAAATAAATAGAACACACATGTGTGAAAACCAAATAGTTTCTCTGGTGTGAGAAACTGAATGTATAAATAAGGATCAAAATGTATAATACATAATGTGAAATAGGAAGAAAAAGTCCATGGAGGAAGGTGAAGTGGGAGGGGTAGGGGAAAGGAAAGAAAGGGAACAAATAAATGTGAGAAAAGGAAAAAATGGAAACAAAATCTTTGTAAATAGGGAGGGGTGGAGGGGTTGAAGGGAGGGCAGGCAAAGGGGGAAAAAATAAGAACCAAAATATAGCATGTAAAGGTACAAATTCCCAATGATGAATGTCAGCATAGTGTATACCTAAAATGTACCAATAAAATTAATGAATTAAAAAAATTAATCATAATAAAAATTCAATGAGATATTATTTGATTCATTACAGATGAGAAAATTGTAGTTCAAGGGAAAAAGGAATTTATCTTCATAATCTGAATTGCAGTATTAAATCTCAGATCATATAACTCCAGAGAGTACAGTATTTGCTTTCTTTAAAAGCAAAGTATTTCTCTTGGTTCCTTCTTTTTTTTGGGCATAATCTTGGGTAATGGTAATATTGTGTGTGTGCATGTGTGTGTGATTGTGTGTGTGTGTGTGTGCATGTGTGTACATGCCCATGCACCAATGTGAAAACAATCCAGTCTCTCCTTTGTATTCTGGGCATTGAGTCACTCCTGGCTCTAGAAGGTAGTAGAGAACTTCTTCACTTAAAGGAGTTTAACTTAAAAGCATGTAGTAAAGAGATTACCTGAAGGGCTTGGAATCTCAAAAGGACAGCGAGACACCCTAAGACTGGCAACAGTGGGACAGCATTGTCACCCCTAAGTTTAAAGGCACCAAAGAAGGGAATTTTGTTTCAAGAGCCTCGTGAGATTCTAGCCACCTACTTATACAATTTATTTGTTTTTCATGGACTTGCTTACATCTGGTTGCATATAGTTTTTCTAAGAAATAAAATAAAAATGCTATAGAAGACCAATTTTATGATTTGTGTAACAGAGAAAGATCAAGTTACATAGTTAATTGGTGTATCAGGCTTAGGCATTCAGTCTCTACCAGTCCTAATGGTAAACCAGAACTTTCTGCTCCAGGATATCAATGCTACCTTTCATTAATGTGTTGGTAAAGAAAGTTACACCAGTCCCTAGGAGTGTTTCAGTAGATAGTGACTGAGCAGAGTCAACACAATAGGTTTACTCCAATATTCTCACATCCTTAGAACTCCTTTTCTACAGTTCAGTTTGCCAGAGAAGTTCTAGCAACTCAGCCAAAGTGACTGTAGACTACCACTGAGTCAAGACTTCATTCATCAACCCAGAAAATTAATGGCACCATTGCTATGTGTTTGAGGTGATGCATTACATCCTCAGCTCCAGAGTGCTCCATATTGATGAATTTTGTTGAATTTAACCCTTTGTTTCATTCTCCTTCCTCTAAACTCTTGGAATCCACTTCCATGTAAGGTGCCTAGAATCATAAATATAAATTAATAAGAACCTACAATTACCTCAATGTTCACAGTCTCCCTCTTGGATCAGACTTTCTCTATCTGGACTCTGATGGCATCTACTATGGATCCAGAGGTAACAAAGAATCATAGAGTGGATCTCAGGAGTACTGATATCTTCTCTTGAAGGAAAATTCTATGTGTGAAGTTTTTGATGTTATTTTACACAGGGAAAATCAGTTTCTTAGGAAAAAGTGAAAGGGTGCTTCATTTGGCAAGGAAGATTAATAGGAATTTGAGTTTTAGTGTTCTTAATATGGTCTATTTCTGCCCAAATGTTCTCATAGTAAATTTCAGAGTTCCATTCTTTCCCAAACAAGGTCCTTACCTTACATAACTTGGTTAGATTGCTTAACTGGTTTTTCAAATATGCAACTACACAATCACATCTTCTTAGTCATGTCTCTTTACAGCCACATTAGATAAGGTGTGTTAGTCAGCTTTCCAATCACTGGTGCCAACTACCTGGTTCTTGAAACTTAAAGAAGGAGAGGTTTATTTGACTCACGGTTTTAGGGCATCAGTCCATGGTTGGCTGGCTAGAAGGCAGGAACACCATGGTGGAAGGGCTTGGAGGAAAGCTGCTGAACTCATGGCTGCCAGTAAGCAGAGCAGAGAAACAGCATCAAGAGAGAAAGGGGCCAGGGACCAGGTATAGCACTCAAGGTCATGCTTCCATAATCCACCCAGACATACTCAGAAAGAAGTGTACTTTACTATTTTCCCAGGCAGCTGTCAAGCCAATAAAATTGACAGTCCAGCTTAACTCTCATGCAAGAATTTTCCTTTAGGACATCACAGAGGCACTTTGTTTCTTTCCCTAAGATGTGATTTGAAAATCTAAGGCTCTAAATTCTTGTGTGTTTTTTAAAGCTCTCCAAGGCAGTAGGAAGTAATTATATCAACATTACTGGTTTGAAATTGAGGGTGTGGCATCGGTAATGTTGGGGGCTTTATTTTTTTATGTTTTTTTGGCTTAAATTCTTTTATTGGCTCATTTTAGGTATACAGTACATTTACATTTATCATTGGGTGCTTGTATCTGTACATGATGTTTCTTGGTTCTTAATTTTTCCCCATTACCTGTCTATCCGTCACTCCTGGCAACCTTCCCTATCAATATAGCGCTTGTTTCTACTTTTCTCTTTTCTTATAATTTTTCCTTTCCCTTTTTTCCTTTCCCTTTCCCCTCCCCATCCCTGTACCTCTTTGGACCATTTCTTCCTATTTCAAATTATCAATTATTCATTTTAATCATTTTAATCCTTATTTACACTTTCAGTTTCTCACACTAGAGAAACTATTCGGTATTTATACATGTGTGTCCTATTTATTTCACTTAAGAGTCTGGCTTCAATATGCATCCATTTAGCTATAAATGTCTCTAGTTTCTCATTCTTTATGGCTGAGTAGTTCTACACTTCATAAAAAATCCACATCTTCTTTATCCAGTTTTCAGTTGTTTGTCACTTGGGCTGTTTCCAACTGTACAAACTGTGCCACTATTAACATGGGTGCACATATATCGCTGTGGTATGATTATTTTAATTCTTTGGGGAAGATCCCCAGCAGGGAAATAGTTGGGTCAAATGGGACCTCTAGTCCTAGTTCTTTGACGTATCTCCATACTGATTTCCATAGTGCTTGCACCAGTCTGCACTCCCACCAACAATGGAAAAGGGTTCTTTTGTCCCCACAGCCCCTTCAGCATTTGTTATTGGTTGATTTCTTCATAGCAGCCATTCTTTGTGGGGTGAGGTGTAATCTCAGTGTTATTTTCATCTGCATCTCTCGAATACCAGTGATATTGAACATTTTTTCATATGTTTATTTGCTGCTTTTACTTCTTTTTCTGAGAAATGTCTGTTCATTTCAGGTGCCCATTTTTGATTTGGGTCTTTGAATTTGGGGGGTCTGATTGTTTTCAGTCCTTTATATATTCTAGATAGTAGTCTTTTGTCTGAGGTACAGTTGCTAAAATTTTTTTTCCCACAT
The DNA here is from genome assembly GCF_053883595.1 of Heterocephalus glaber. Classification (NCBI taxonomy): domain Eukaryota; kingdom Metazoa; phylum Chordata; class Mammalia; order Rodentia; family Bathyergidae; genus Heterocephalus; species Heterocephalus glaber. The sequence continues at coordinate 2,623,164 of NW_028258323.1, forward strand.
TGTAGTTGTCTCTTACCTCTGTTGGTGGTTACTCTTGCAGTGCAGAAGCTTTTTAATAAGATGAGATTCCAGTTGTTGATTCCTTGTGCTAGTTCCCATGGTACTGAGGTTTGGTTCATAAAGTCTTTTCCTATGCCAATGTCTTCAAGAGTCCTACCTAACTTATCTTCTAGCAAGTTTAGTGTTTCTGTTTTAATATTTAGCTCTTTAATCCACTTCGATCTTAGTTTAGTGCATGGTGATAGATATGGGTCTACTTTTAATCTTTGGCAAGTTGAAATCCAGTTTTTCCAACACCATTTATTAAAGAGGCTATCTTTCCTTCAGTGAGGGTGTTTGGCTCCTTTGTCAAAGATGAGGTGGCTGAGTATGTCTGGAGTTGTTTCAGCATCTTCTAAGCTATTCCACTGTTCCTCAGGTCTGTTTCTTTGCCAGTACCATGCTGTTTTTATCACAGTAGCTTTGTAGCATAGTTTTGAGTTGGGGATTGTGATACCTCCTGCCATGTCTCTGTTGCTTAGACTTGCTTTTGCTATTCTAGTTTTCTTCTGGTTCCAAATGAATTTTTGGATTGTTTTCTCTAGTTCTGTGAAGTATATTGTTGGAATTTCAATCAGCAGTGCATTAAATCTATATAGCAGTTTTGGAAGTATGGCCATTTTCACTATGTTGGTTCTTCCTACCCCGGAGCAAGGAATGTCTTTCCATTTTCATATATCCTCCTTGATCTCTTTTTTCAGAGTGCTATAGTTTTCAGTGTAGAGGTCTTTTGCTTTCTTTGTTAGACTGATTCCTAGATATTTCATTTTTTGGATGCTTTTGTAAAAGGATTTGTTTCCCTAATTTCTCTCTCAGTGAGTCTGTTATTTGTGTATAAGAAAGCTGCTGTTTTTTGAGTGTTGACCTTGTATCCAGCTACTCTACTTAATTTGTCAATTAAGTCTAGAAGTCTTTTTTGGAGTTTTTTGGGTCTTCTATGTAAAGTATCATATCATCAGGAAATAATGACAGTTTAACTTCTTCCTTTCCTATCTTTATTACTTTTATTTCTTTGCCTTTTCTAATTGCTTTGGATAATATTTCCAGAACTATATTGAGCAGGAGTGGTGATAGTGGGCATCCATGTCTTGTTCCTGATTTTATAGCATGAAAGTTTTCAGTTTTTGACTATTTAGTATGATGTTGGCTGTTGGTTTTTCACAGATGGTTTTTATCAGATTGAGGTAGAGACTGTCTATTCCAATTTTTTGTGGATTTTTATCTTGAATGGGTGTTAGATTTTGTCAAATGCTTTTTCTGCATCTATTGAGATGATCATATGGTTTTTGTCCTTGACTCTGTTAATATAGTGTATTACATTTATTGATTTACATATGTTGAACTATCCCTGCATCCCTGGGATAAATCTGACTTGCTCAGGGTGTATGATTGTCTTGATGACCCTCTGTATTCTGTTTGCCAGTATCTTGTTGAGGATTTTTGCATCTGTGCTTATTAGGGAAATTGGGCTGTAGTTCTCTTTTTGGGTTGGGTTTTTCCCTGGTTTTGGAATCAAAGTCACACTTGCTTCCAGGACTGAATTTGGAAGTATTGCTTCCCTTTCAATGTCCTTGATGAGTTTAAAGAGTAATGGTGATAGTTCTTCTTTAACTGTCCTGTAGAATTCAGCAGTGAAGCAAGCCATCAGGACCTGGGCTTTTCTTTGTTGGTAAATTTTTTATTACATTTTCAATTTCACTCATTGTAATTGGGGTGTTTAGAATTTCTATATCTTCTTCATTTAACTTTGGCAATTTGTATGTATCTAGGAATCTGTCCATTTCTTCTGTGTTTTCCATTTTATTAGAATACAGGTTCTCAAAGTAGGTATTGATGATCCTCTGACTTTCTGGTCTGTTGTGACTTCACCTTTCTTGTTCTTAATTGCATTGCATGGATTTGAGCCTTTTCTTTCCTTTTTTGATAAGCTTGGCTAAAGGTTTATTGATTTTATTTATTCTTTCAAAAAATGAACTCTGATTCATTGATCTTTTGTATTGTTGTCTGTCTCCATTGCATTGATTTTTGCTCTGGTCTTTATAATTTCCTTTCTTGTATGAGCTTTGGGATTGTTGTGCTCTTCTTTTTCTAGGAGCTTGAGGTTCTGCATTATGTTATTTATTTGAGTTCTCTCTGTTTTCCTAATATAGGCATTTACTGCTATGAATTTTCCATGTAGCACTGCTTTCATTATGTCCCATAGATTCCTGTATATTGTACAGGCATTATCATTTACTTGTAGAAACTGTCTAATTTCTTCTTTAAGTTCCTCTGTTACTCATTGGTTGTTCAGGAGGGTGTTATTCAATTTCCATGTGTTTGTGAAGTTCTTGCAGTTTCTTATGTTATTGATCTCCAATTTTATTGCATTATGGTCTGATAATATACAGGGGGTAACTTCAATTCTTTTACATTTACTTAGACCTGTCCTATGAGGTAGCATGTGGTCTATTTTGGAGAATGACCCATGTACAGCTGAAAAGAATGTGTATTCTGATTTTGTGAGGCTGAACACTCTGTAAACGTCTATTAAGTCCATTTGTTCAATAGCTTGGTTCAGTTCTAGAATTTCATTGTTAATTTTTTTTTCTAGATGATCTATTTGTGATAGTAGAGTATTGAGGTCCCCCACTACAATTGTATTAGTGCTTATTTGGTTTATCATGTCCATTAATATTTGTTTTGTATAGTTGGGGACATTCATATTTGGTGCATATATATTTATGATTCTTATCTCTTCCTCTTGGATTGTTCCCTTCACAAGGATGTAGTGACCATCTTTGTCTCTCTTAATTAGTTTTGGTTTGAAATCTACTTTGTCTGCAAATAAGATTTGCTACCCCTACTTTTTTCTGGGTTCCTGTGGCATGGAGAACTGTTTTCCATCCTTTTACTTTCAGTCTATGAATTTCTTTTTGATTTAGGTGTGTTTCTTGTATACAGCATATTGTTGGATTTTTCTTCTTAATCCATGCTGCCAGTCTATTTCCTTTGATTGGTGAATTGAGGCCCTTAACATTGATGATTATAATTGATAAATATTGACTCATCCTTGTCATGGTGTTTTACTGTTGTTGGCTCTTTCATTTCCTATTTTTCTCCCTTTTCATTTAGTTTCTTACCTTGCCTGGTGGCTTCCTTCTTTTGGGCCTCATGGATTTGTGACCTTCATTCTCTTTTTCTAGGATATTGTTTAGAATTGTTTGGCGTGTTGGATTGGTGTTCATGAAATTTCTCAGGTGTTCTTTGTCATGGAAGTATCTAATTTCCCCATCAATTTTGAAAGATAATTTTGCAGGATACAATAGTTTAGGTTGGAAGTTATTTTCTTTTAGGGCTTGAAATACTTCACTCCAGGCTCTCCTTGACTTGAGGGTTTGCAATGAGAAATCTGTTGTGATTCTGATGGGCTTTCCTTTGTAGATGATTTGTTTCTTTTCTCTAACTGCTTGTAGAATTTTGTTTTTCTGTTGGCTTTCTGAGAGCTTCACTATTATATGTTTAGGCATAGATTTTTTTTTTATCATGGCTAATTGGAGTTCTATATGCCTCACTTATCTGTATGTCGAATTCTCTACCTCTGTCTGGGAAGTTTTCTACTATTACTTCTGTGAACAGTTTTTTTATTGTCAATTGTACTTTCTCCTGTTTTTCTTGGACTCCTATCAGTCTTATGTCATTCTTCTTTGCATCATCTAGCAGTTGCTGGATTGATTTCTCATGGTCCCTTACTATTTTTAAGAAATCTCTGTTTTCTTGGTCGTTAACCACAACCCCATCTTCTATATCTGATATTCTATCTTCACATTCCCTTAATCTGCTGTGCATGCTTTCAATGCAGTTTTTAATCTCCTGGATATCTGTTTGAATCTCTTTCATGTATCCCATTTCTTTCTTATTCTGGGTGATCATGGTTTCCATTTCTTTCTTATGCTCAGCATTCATGGCTTCCAGCATGTTTTTGATCTCATTTATTTTTTTATCTGTTTTTGTTCTAGAGCCTTTAATCATGTCTTTCACTCTGCTCACCATCTCTGTTGTTATCTGGGAGATTATTTCTGCTTTGAATTTTTCTAGAGCATCATTCATCTGTTTTGTTAGTTCCTGGGCTATCAGTTCAAGGTGTCCAGGTGGTTGATTATCAGACTTTTCCTCCTCGTTCCCCCCAGAATTTGTCTTTTGTGGGGTGGAAGTCTGATTTTGTGCCTTGCTTAAATGTCTTCTTAGTTTTGTTTTTGGTATTGTCCTTGGTTTAATTCCTGGGTTGATACTTCAAAGTTGCTTATTGTAAGTATCTTTGTTGCTTGTAGTTAGAACCCTTATGAAATGATTGCTTCTCAGAGGTGTCTTCCAGACATAGCCAGTCTTTAGGTTTTGAGTCTCTAATGGCTCTGAGGTTATCTCATTTTCATTATACCAGGAAGGACAACTGATTAGATCAATCATAACACCTTAGCCCAAGTGATACAATCAGAAACACCATAGCATCAAGTACATCTTAGAAAATGACAATTTGTGGTAGTTATTAATCTATCACCTTTAACTGTGTGAATTAAATCAAAATCGAGGACCAACCCAACTTATGTTTATAGTGAATAAACTCTTCAATATAGCAATTTTACCCTTTGGGATGGAGAGTTAGAAGGAGCTGTGGAGGGAGAGATAAGTAGGTAGAAGGATAGGGGAAGGTTAGCAGTGAGGCCAGAGGACACAGGCAAGAGAAGGAAAAAGAGAAGAGAAGAAAAATAAAGAAGAAATATGAATTAGGGCTAGAATAGGAATACAAAAGGAGATGGACAATGTGGGACAGAAAGTGAGCAAGTGAGAGAAAGAAAAGAGAAGACAGAAAAAAGAGAAAAATAAAAATTTGAAAAGAGTAGAAAAAGAAAAAAATTAAAAATAAGAGCAAAAAAATACTACTAATAATTTTGGAAATAACAAAAGATAAGAATGAAGGGCCTCCTTTAGGGTATGTCTCTGCTGTCACAATAGACAATATGGGCAGCAGTGAGCAGATAAAAGTCAATGAGTCCTAGCAAGCCAGTTGCAGACCTGCGAAATTCAGATAGATTTCTGGCTGGAAGTCCCAAGTTGAACTCCCTGTCCTCCTGCAGAGTTGAACTCTGGAAGGCTCTACTGCAGGTTTCAGCTGCCTTTCCCCTGAAGATACTCCAGGTTCCAATGGGAGGTGATGATCCCTCCAACTTACCAAGTATGGTGGTCTTGTGTGCTTTTGTTGCAGAGATTCTCTTCACTTTTCCAGTGGGCTTCAGTTCTCATCAAGGAGCTTGAGAGAGGCCCTGTATCTGTTATTTACCTCTACAGCTCAGGACAATGGCCTTTATGCCACCCTGTGCCTTTGCAGTGTGGAACTAGGTAGCAGCACAGCCACCAGGCCTGATGTGGGGGGTGGATTACAGGCACCCGCTCGGCTAAGCTGCTCACCGTGGGTGTGTTGAGGGTCCTCACCATCTCACTGGTTGCAGGTGGGAGTGGGGAGCTGGATGGAGTGGGGCTTCAGATGGACATTACTAGTTTGTTTTTACCACTGAAGCAATAACAATAAATGCTCAGCCACTTGATTTCCCAAACCTTGCTCTCCACTTGCACTCCATCCCATCCTATTACTGGTGGTAAGAACTGGCACAATGCTTGTGGATGCTATTATTTGTCTAGGGAATACTTCCTTTTGTTGAGGAAATTGACTGGGGCTGATGGCAACCAATCCAGAATCTATCTAAAGAATCTGTTTCCTGGAGTGAGGCTGAATATTAATCACTATGTCAGTCAGTTGTGACAGACAAGGAAGAAACAAATGGTACTTTAAAAAAGATATAACTGAAGAGAAATTTTAAAAAGAACTTTTTACTGAGACAGATATATATGCATAGTTAAGGAAACAACAAGTGATGGTGAGACATTTGGTTTGTCTACCAACCAGAAGGTGAAGAGTGAAGAGGAGGAAAAAGTGTTACCAAACTTGATAAGAGGCTGAGTCCTGGAAGAGAGGCTGCTTTTCAGGGAGCTGTCAAAACATCAAGGCAAGGAAAGAAGGAAGATGAATACCCCTCTCTCCTCTCACCATTTGATCTCCTGATATCCTATTTCTTATTGTTTAAGACCAGATGGTAACCAGATGGAGCAAGGATGATGTATACAGGCAGTATATATCTCTTCCATTTCTAGGTAAAAGAAAGTCAAGAACACGGATGCCTGAGATATTTTGCGAAGACAAAACCTTCCCTTATATGTGGTATACATTTCTTACATATTTAAATAATGTGGATTATATGTTAGGCAATCCTCCAATTAATAAATCTATATTTTATCAATCTATTGAAAATTTGTCAAAAATTCTGCAATATTGATAGATGAATCTAATCTTGAAGGAAGGCGAGGTGAAATAAATATTTGTTCTAAAGCCCTAAGAAATATTTTAAAAGATTTGATCAAGTTAAAACCCTGAATTTAATGGTCTAACTAAAATTTTTAGCTTAAGCTCCTGCAAGAGAAAAAGCTCTGGAGAGCATTTTCATATAAGTAATTACTTAAAAATAATATTTTGACAAACTTAAATATGGAACAACTTGAAAGGTTGTACATTGTATTTAAAATGCTCATATGTTTAAGGAAGTTCTAACTACTTCTCGAGTCTTTATATCCATAGTAATTTTTCAATTTTATGCCAGACAATTGTTGAGGTTTTAGGTTTATGCATCTTCCCATAAAGAATGTTGGGCTTTACTCTTGCAGAGAGCTTCATTATGCTGAGACTTGGTTTCCAGCTTTGTTAGAGCAGGTCTGCAATATTTCTTCCACCTGGACAGGAGTATTTTTACCCCTCAGTAATGACTTTACTGGGGTCTCTCTTCTGGGTTGCTTTCACTCTGTCTCCCAGCACTGTGTGTTCTCTAGCAATTCCATTGATGTCATGTTTCTCAAGAAGTTGCTTTTGAAGAGACTTCTCTGAGCTTTACACATACATGCACAGGTTTTCAATCAAAGACTCCAGAGGATGCCTGTGCAGATTTCCGGGGCTCCTTCTCTATTATGTTCCTTTCATTTTTGTAACCTGAAATATAAATTCCAGTTCCTACAGTAACCTCAAACTTCAATCTCTGTTTCCTGTGGCCAGCAGGACTACAGCACTCCAATTGGGCTCCTTGGCCAAAATTCAGAAGTTGCTTTCAGGTAGTAAACTAGAGAAAATATCACATTTACCTATGTGTGATGTCTCTCCAGGATCATGGCCATGAACTATGTGTGGACCAAGGCCCAGAAAGAATTGCTTTATATATTTTTTCAGTTTTATAATTGGTAATAGTGGAATAACTCTAATAACTATTTCCTCCACTATGGCCAGAGCCAGAAGTCTTCATTTTCAGAATTCATTTCATTGCTTGCTTAGTAAATAATTGGCTATATTCCAAAACATTATAAGACTTGGTGACTGAACAATGTCCTTCAATTGAAAAAGTATATTTTTATTGAGCAGTTTCTTGTACCAGGATGTACACTAAATGCTTTGCATAAATTTTCTCATTTAATTTTACAAATAAATCAGTGGAATATAATTCTTGTTGGCTGTATTTTAGAGATGAGGAAAATGAAATTTAAAGAATAATGAAGCCTTACCAAGAACTCATATCTAATGAATAATAGAGCCAAGAATTGAACCAGATTAACAACACCAGGGTCAAACTCTTAAAAACCATTCTAGATAGATTTTCTAAAAAAACCACTTATGTAGGTAAAAGTGTTCTTCCAATGAAAATGCCTTATTAGCTTTCCATATTGGAAAATTCAGCAATATGTACAGGCTCACTACTTTTGAAAACCCTCATGGTTGTAATTGTTCCAAAATAGCTTTATTATTCCTCCTTGTAACCAAGGATGAGGAAGCTACATTTGATTTTTTTAAGGAGAAAGTAAATTGATTTCCTTAAACATGAATAGAAAGGAAGGAAATCAGTGTCGTTTATTATTAGTCAAATAACAAAACAAAACACAACTATATATTTTAAATTAACACACCTTATTCTTTAGAATAGTTTTTGATTCACAGCAAAACTGGGTGAAAACTACAGAGAGTTTCTACATATCCTTTTCCTCCAACACACAATCTTTCCTCCCCTCAACACCACAGCACCAGAGTGACACATTGATTGGGGTCATTGAGCCAATATTGATCATTATCAACTGAAGTACATAGTTCCTAGGGTTCACTCTTCATGTCATACATCCTATGGGTGTTAGCAAATGTAAATGACATGCATCTGCCATTATAGTTTCATAATATTTTAAACTTAAAGAAAAACCAAACCAAATAGCTCAGTGCCTATTTTGCTTTCACCTTACACTGAAAGCATTATGAAGATCTTTTTTTTTTGGTACCAGGGATCAAACTCAGGACCTTGCACTTGTGAGGCAGATGGCGATCAATTATTGAACCAAGCAGTGAAAGTGATAGCAGTAAGGAAACTTAGAAAATCCCCCTCCCTCTGTATTCTGGGATACACCCTCCCAAACCCCTATCCTTTCAGTGGATTTAGGATTTAGAAAACAAAAGCCCTGAAGCCTGAGTCAAAATCTTCCTTAAGGCAAGAAAGAAGCCAACCTTTTATTGCCTTGAATAGGGAAAGAGAAAGGCGGATAATAATGGGTGAACACATAGACTGATAACTAGAAGAAGAATTCCATAAGAGTAATGTCCTTTCCCAAGAGCAACTTGGATCCATGTCCTGTCATGGATTACGGCCCTGGTCTATCTCCCACTCCTCTCAACACCTCCACATCCTAGTAACACACTTCTCCCTTTTCCCTGGTCATAGCTTCTTGCAGGAAGAACGTGTCTTCTGAAACCAAGCTTCAACAAGTCCATTTACAACCTCATCTGTGTCAAATTGGAAATTTCTCTGTTTTGCCTTGACACATTTCTGTGCCTTTTATACTTTTGATTCCTTCTACTTGTTATGCCCTACACGGCCTAGTTTCTAACCTTTCATCAGGAACAGTCCTGTCTATGCTTCAAGACAGTTGGAGTGCTGTTGCATCTAGGAAGTGTCTCCTGCACCGCTGGGCATTTTGGAGCACTCAGTGAGCCCAGCCTCAGGGTGCTCCTGCACCACAGAAAGCAGCACTAGCGACCCTGTGCTAGACCACCCCAGCCTCGTCTAACTTCACCTGGAATACACATTCCTAAGTGTCTGCTTCAGGCTGTAGATTTTCACTTCAAGGGACAAGATGGAGCCTGTTCACAGATATACTTTGCATAACAATATACATGGCACAGGAAAGCTGCTCAAAGGTGCTGCATCAGTTTCCCGTGGCTGCAGAATAACAAGTCACTGCAGAGTGGTAGCAGCTGAAAGTTGCTCTCCCACAGTTCTGGAGGCCAGAAACCCCAAAGCAAGGCATACCCTCTGAAGATAAAGGGAAGACAGCTCGCACCTTCCTGCTCTCCAGGGCTGTGCTCCTTGGCTAGGCGGCCACCTCCGGTCACCTCTGCCCAAGGGGACACAGGAGCTCCTCTTCTGCTTTGCCTCCTTTCTTCTCCGCTGTCTCTTAATGGACACGTGTCATTAAGTTGAGATCCTGCCCAGGCAATTTAGGGTGACCTCATCTCAAGAGCTGTAATTACATGTGCAAAGACCCTTTTTCCAAATGAGGTCACATTCATAGGCTCTGGTAGACACATCTTTTGGAGGCCCACAAAAAATGCTTTTCAGTTGAAAAATGAATAGAAAGAAAGATAGCGCTGTATAAACGTGTGTCTGCATGCATGAAAGATGAGGGAAGAAATATTGCATTTTATGTCACTGTCTATTTGTAAATTCGTTTTGTAGATAATACATTGTGCTTCTTGCTTTATGCATGAAGACAGGGTTTTGTTATGTTAAGTTATATTGCAGTTCAAAAATGAAAATCTTTAAATTGAAAGATACAAATATCTGCAATCATTCTGACTACTGTTTCATTTTTTTTTGTTTATCTTACTTCTTATTTATTTATTTATTTATTTATTTTGTTTATTAGTACATGAATGTTTATACTCCTGGTGGGGAGGTGGTGCATGTACATAACACATCTTAACTCCTTTTTTCATTCCTTTTCGCTCCTCTCTCTTCCCCCTCCACCCATCCCTTGATTCTTTTTCTTTCTTTTTTTTTATTAGTGCATATTGATCATAAAGAGTAATGGCTCCCTTGTGGCATTTCCACACATGCGTGTCACATACCCAATCCCATCTATCCTCCCTCACCCTTGCCTTCCTCTTCTGTAATAGTCTCCCTTCTGCTTTCATGTCATCTTGCCCCCCACTGATTCCACAGATGAGAGAAAACATGTGATACTTGTCTTTCTGTGTATTTCATTCATTTCTGACATGACTATTATTTTCCATCTATGGCCTCCTTTGTCTCTCCTAGAGTGGAACATAAGTTGAGAAGTTTCCACAGAAATGGAAGAAGGGTTTGCCAATAGGCATTTCTCCACCTTGTCCCTTATTCTGGGTTCCTTAAAATGAAGTTCACATTAAGAACCAGAAGTGGGAAGAGTGCCGACTATTGGTTTTTGTGGAGAGTTATATTTGTATATTTTCACAAACAGAACAGGTCAGGAAGTTACAGACAGAGAAAAATATAATAAAAAGTTCCAGATTCATTTTTCTGTTTGGTTTTAATATAGTCATTTTCTGTTTCCACTTTCAATATGACCAAAAGATTTAATTTGAGTAATGCCACAGGAATGTTGTTTTTAAGGGGGAAAATGTTCAAATATCCACCTTCCTGTTCTTCTCTTAAAAAAGAATGATTTTCTATGATATATATTGAAAGGCTTTTGAGATGTTTGATTCTTTTTGCTGTCATTGTGTTCTTTATTATGTAAGCAAATAAATATAATTTATATAGAAATTTGAATATATTTTTCAAAAGAGAATGCTAAGAAAAACACAAGTGTTCTTTCTTAAACAGTTACTCTCTTGATGTATTTCAGAATAAAAGTAACACTTAATTTTTTTACTGGAATAATAAATTTAATGTGTATATTTATCTTCTTTTCACCCAATCTCTTTTATTTTTCAGTACAATTTCTCCTGATATAATTATTGAATTTTTCTGAGAATCTCATGGATTTTCATAGATAGCACGTTGAAAAGAGGGGCCTACTAACTCCATGCCTTGACTCTGGGGGGACTTGGGTAGCTGAGACATCTGAATGCTTCAGTCAGTTCTTAAGAGAACTACAGTCTGGGCAAGGAGGTACAGATGTATCATAGGCATGCATCTTCCATTCATTCTCAATGGGATTATGTATTAGCTTCCTTCTTGCTAGGACACAATACCCAACACACACAACTTAAAGGAAGAGAGGTTTAATTAGGCTCTTTACTTCAGTTGGATTTAGTCCATGGTCAGCTGGGTCCAAGGCAGAAACATCATGGTGGAAGGCCATGATGGAGCAAGGCTGCTTAGTTAATGGCAGCCATAAAGCAGAGCAGAGAAACACCTAGAAACAAAAGGGCCAGGGATCGTATATCATACCCAAGTTCATGCCTCATTATTCACCCAGACACACCCAGAAGTGTGCTCTTTGAGGCTTCTAAGCCTCTATGTGGCTCCCAGGCCAATCAAGATGACACAGTTAAGCTTAAACACCATGAGTTGATGGGCCCTAAATTACCTTTTCTCCTTTCCTGTATTGCTTAAAAGTTATGCATACACATTTTATAACAGTCTTTTTTAAAAAAAGTCTCTCTTCTTTTCTTCCAAGTTTGTCATGATTCTACTATTGCACCTAAGATTCATAGCCAGTATACTGTCGCTTCTTTCTCTAGACAAACAGCAGTGATTGATCACAATATTCTTCACTACTAAGCCTTGATTGGGCCTCAAATTCAAGGCTTCTGGTGACCATCTGCTTGCTCAGAAACTGTCCAAGAGATTTTTTTCCTGTTCTTGTCCTAATTTATGAAATGGAGTCTTCGTAATCTCCTTAGCTCTTGCTAAACTCCTCTCCCAGGAAGGCCCTAGCTTGTCTCCTGTATTCTCCTCTTGCTGATAGTAGTCTCACTAGGAATCATATGCCATACCTACTTGACTCTGAGTAGTGGCTGCTCATTCCCTGGTACCCTAGTGACTTAGTCACATTTCTCCCTGCTGGGTCTCAATGATTGACACAAACAAATTAAAGGAAGAGACATTTATTTTGGCTCACAGTTTTAAGTCCATAGTCCTCCTGTTCCTAGGCAGGATGGCACGGCAGAGGGGCACTGTATAGGAAAGGCTGCTCACATCATGGTGCCCAGGAAGCAGGGGAAGAATGGAGGAGTCATGGAGGGAGATAGGCCTTTTTTTGGTCATGCTCCAGGTGTGCCCCCTCTTCTGACCGGTCCCCACCTCCCAATAGCAAAAATTCTTATCAGGCTCTTTGCATAGTTCCTACCACATAGCAAGCTGTCAATTAATATTAGCTGCTTTAAATTCTATTATTATCATCACTATCATTTCAACCAGGATCTCCATCTTATTTTAAGAAAGAGTTTTGCAACAATCAGGAATGGGCTTCAACAAGTCTCAAGACCTTCTGGCCACTAAAGGCAAAGCGATATACATCTAACAGGTTAAACTGCAGCCATGACAAATGATGATGATGGTTGCCATTTTCTGAGCTCTTTTTGTGTTCTAAGGAGTTCCCACATAATTTCTTACTGAATTGCCAGAACAACTCAAGTAGGTGGGGATAGTGTAATAAGATTAAAGAATCCGCCTGCACCCCAAAATAATAGTGAAACTGAAATCAAATCAGCCTTTTAAACTAAAAAAAGTAAACATATTCTGTTGCTTCTACACATGTTTCTTCTCTACAGACCACCTACATATCCTAGAGCTTGGTTTCTGGGTTTTCACTAATCAGGTCTCACCTTGCAGCCTGTATGTTTCTGATTGGCTTTACATTTGGTGATTCCTGAAACCTTCATCTTGTATTCTGATTTAACTTCTTTCTTCTCTTCTTCTAACCTGTCAGTCATACTCCTAGTTCTAGCTGTTATTAGTCACGTTGGTTTTCATTTATATAATCATCCTTAAAGGTCCAAACCCTCCATTTAGACTACTTGGACTTTTATGGCCCATACTCAAGCTATTTCACATCCTTTTTCAAATTACTTTCACTCTATTACTCTGTATTGAGTGTCACATAAATATTATTATTAATTATTCCCTATTTTAAGTGCTCTTTCATTAGACTACTACATATTTAAGTACATGTTAAGTACATATTAAAATGTTAAGTACATATTAATATTAAGTACATATTAAAAATCAGATGTGGGAGGGGTTGAAGGGAGGGCTGGGCAAGGGTAAAAAATAAGAACCAAGAGAGGCTATGTAAAGGTGCAAATTTCCACTGATGAATGTTATTATATTGTATACCTAAAATGTACCAATGATTAGAATGAATAATCGATAATGTAAAATAGGAAGAAAAGGTCCAAAAGGGTAGGGGTAGTGGGAGGGGCAGGGGAAAGGAAAGAAGGAAAAGGTAATATGATGAGAAATGGAAAAAATGGAAATAAAGTCTTTGTAAATAGGGAAGGGTGGAGGGCGTGAAGGGAGGGCTAGGAATAAGGAAAAAATAAGAACCAAGATGTATTATGTAAAGGTACAATTCCCAATGAGAAATGTAATTGTGTTGTATACCTACAATGTACCAATAAAAGAATTTAATACAAAAAAATCAGATGTGGAGTTAAGCAATGTATATGGAAATATATAGATTAATAAATCATTAGAAATACTTTAATTTCAGGGCAAATAAGAATTATATGGCAATATTTATGGTACTGTGTTGGATAAGAAAAGCACCATGGGAAATAAAAAGAGTTAAGAGAAATCAGATAAAGGAAGAAAATCTTTCTATCTAAAAGGGAATGAGAAATGATAATGATCCCCCTAAACTGGATTCCAAGTTTTGGTAGGAGGTACTGAAAGAGCATTCTGCCAGGCATGGCTGAAGGTAGCACAGAGCATGAGGAGGGTTCTATTAAGGCATAGGAAGCAGCTGTGGTTTGATCAAACTTCAGGGCACATCAAGGAGGATAGTAGGCATGGGGTACCAGCAGGACTGTCTGTGGTTATCATTGGAAAAATGAAGGTGATTGAAAGTTTTTGAAATGATAGGATCTCAACTATGTTTTGGATCTCTCCTCCTAATTATCAGCAAGTCTGTGGAAGTTTGAAATCATGCTTCTACATTTCTTTACTATTTCATCAGAACTCAGCACAAATGTGGCCACCAAAGAACATTCCACAGATAGCCGAGTGATAGTTAAAAGCAAATCATGTATGATAGCTGTTATATATTTTGTTATTTGTCAACTTTCATGTTTACTGACATTAGAATTTTTAAAATTACAAAGTATAGAATAATGAGATACCACGACCATTAAGGAAAATAGACCTCTGTCTCTGAGTGAGTCTAGAGATCTAAATTGTACAGGTGTGAATTTCATCTTCAAAAATATTATGAGAAGTTCTAGATAAAGCAGTGAAATCTGACTTTAATATTCTTTACATTTTGTTAGGGATTTTATTTTTATTATTAGTATATATTTGTGATACATGATTGTATTCGTCTTGTGAAATTCATTCATGTACATATTGCATTTTGATCATTTTTATTCCCTCTTGCCCCAGCCCTCTGCTTCCTCAGATTCCCTTCCCATCCCCACAAAGTCTACCTCATCATGTTTACTGAATTATTTTTCCTCAAATCTTAATAAGTACCTGAAAAGTCTTTGCTTACAAAGCTTTTTTCTTCTTTTCTTTAAAAAGTGTAATTTAATCACTCTGCATAGTTGCTTTTAAGTCATGAAGAGTTACTGGTTGGAGACATCTTTCCCATAGAGCTCATGGTTTGGACAGGGCCAGGAAGAGCAGGAAGAGCAGAAGCTCACAGTCTGGACTCCTGGCAGGAATGGCAGCAGAAGCATCCAAGCTGTTCTGAAATAAACACCGAAAAGAGCCAGCTCTGTTCCCTTTGAGGATTCCCTCAGCAGAACTGCATACATACTTCTTCCCAAGGCCAAGAGCAAGAAACTGGAAGACAGTCAAGATTTGGTTATTAGTTTCTGTAAACCACTTTCTCTGGAGAAGACACTTTAGTTCAAGTGGGAAGGATCCTTGAATTGCAGCTTTTATTTTTATTTGATTCAGGATCCTAGATGCACCAAGTCCAGGGCTGAGTCAGCAGAGGACCGAGCCACTGACCTCTTACCAAAAGGTTGAATTCTGGGGGAAATTTTCACCATATTTTAGAAGGAGTTGGTGAATTTATGGTTTTTATGGTTTATCCTGAGAGAAGTAAAAATGTCCCTTCTTGAACCAAATTCCCTACTATTGGTCAGTTGTAAAATGTGCTTTAGGTGAAATGAATTTCTGCCCAGAGAATACTGGTAGGAGTAATAGTAATGATAGTGATGTTTGGAATGCTTACTTACAACTAGGGAACTTTCATGAAAATTCAAGTCTTGTCGGAAGAGGCTGATGGAATGTTTGAATCTACCTCGTGTGCCATCAAGATTTAGCAGGTTGTGCTATTTGCAAATATATTGTTTTTTAGGGTGGAACTGTGTTTATTTTTTAAATGTCACCAATATTTCTTGCTTCTAGCCTTATTCCTTTACAAGAGAGGACTCTGTGTACAGAGCTTTCTATACTTGAGAAATTGTTTGGCTTGCTCTTTTGGAAAAATAATTACACAGTGATCAATCCAGATATTAACATTAGAGTTATCTAGTCCTGTAGCAGTGTAAGATCAGGGAGATTGGATTGTGATGTACACAGTGCATGAAAGACTATTTAATTTCTTTTTTTTAAGTTCAGGAAGGACTATAGTTGCAAAGTGAGTCAACATCCTGCAATATCCCACAATGTATGAGGTGGAGACGCTGTGTTTTCTTTGTCGTATGTGGTACTGTGTATAGTGTCTCCCTTCTTTCTAAATCTGTTTTTCCCAGACAGGGCCAGTCTAGAGGTCTAGAAGTTGTTTGTACTGAGTGGTTTTGAGGAGGGGTTTAAGAATAGCAAGTCCAAGTACATTATTATTATTTTCAGCCTTCTCTTCAAAAAATGTCATGCACTGCATGCATTTACTTGTATGGAGTAAAAATGGTAATTCCCGGTAGGACTACCCTGTGGAGGATGGGAAACAGATGCTTTGGTCAAACTCAGGAACTGACTGTAGCACACCATAGAACCACAAAAGAATAAGAAAGCAGTTGTACATACTCAGACTTTCATGAGCTCCTTGACCCAGGTGATGTGTGCACACCTTGTTTCACAGGCCACAAGAGTGGCCTGATTTCTTACTGCTGTAAGAAATTGAGGACTATTTTAGTATAATTGCCTCATCCTGACCACTGGTTTTGGTTCCACATTTTGGCAGGAGATTCGTATCATGGAGAAGCATTCATTCATTTAAGTAGAGAAATGCAAAGACTTGAAAAAAGGGTCAAATAATAACCAAATTTTCAAATCATGAATTTGATGCCACCACAGAAAAGAATCTCATTAAGGTTTTCCTAGAGAGGGATGACATGCGTCTGCTCCCCAAGGCAGACCTTGAGAAAAGGACTTTGGTGCAAGTATCTTACCAAGAAGTGGCCCCAGGAAGAAGAGGGAGAAGGGTAAGACATTTAGTCAGGAAAAGGAAGGAAGCAGATAATAAGTGGGATGTTATTCAGCAAGGTGCTGGTGCTGTTAAGTGGGACTCTGTCTCTCTGAGGAACTCTGGGAAACTGTGTAGAATAGGCTCCAGTTGTCCAACCAAAGGAGCTGGGGTTTATCTACGTGCTCTCATCCTTCATTGATTGAGAACTGCTCATGGTGACATGACTTCTCAGGACTTTCAGCTTGACCTTCAGTCCCAAAGAAGTCCCAGCAGAGACATTTATATAACTTTGGCTTGTACAGAAATCAGAGGCATTATTGTTTAAGAACCAAACAATCCCTGCATGGAATGTTAATGACTTATTTACCCAAAGATAGCCCCAAAAGGCAAATGGATATATGAATAAATGAATTGAAATTTTTTGAGATATTGTTATTATTTCAACTGTCTTCTTATTACTACTGTATATACTTATTAATTATAAATGGAAATAGAATAACTTGACAGTGCAGAAGCTTTGCCCAGCACCTTAGTCAAGTGATCAAAGCTAACACAGCCAGTCATGAAACAAATCTATATGCCACCCAATAAATGCTACAAAAGCACAGAATCACATCTATGTTATTGCTGTAAAAGAACCGTTATATGACTTGAATCCTGAAGGAACATCTGGCGAGCTGAACTTGAAATAACCTGACCTATAATCCTTAACCCTCTGGTAGTTTGGCTGACCCATAGGACACAAACTTTTCTTACATACTGTTAAGGGGTAACATCTCAACCACAGTCTCTGCAGGATTAAAAGAGAAAACCTGTTTTTCTTATCCTCACAGCCTTCTCTCAAAAAATGTATGGGAATTTCCCACACATTATAATTCTCCCATAACCAGTGGACACTAACTGCGTATCCTACAATTTAACTCAGTTCTGATGTTTCTTGGAGTGAGCACAGACTCCACAGGATAAAGGCTCGGTCCCACAAGAATGCCTATGCTCTGTCTCAGATGCCAATTATAAGAAGAGGGTTCCTAGGTTACCCACAAATCCTTCTTGACTTGACTATTATTCCTTTCTTCCACTTGATAAATTGCTGGAACATCTCAAAGAACCAGGAAATAGCTTACTGACTTATTACAAAGAATATTTCAAACGATACAAATAAATAGCCAGATACACAGGGTGAGGTCCAATAGAATCCTGAGCACAGGAGCTTTTGTCCCCATGCAGTTTGAGGTATGCCATCTTCCTGGGATGTGGATGTATTCTTCTTCACCAATACAAAAGCCCCCAAACCTCATTGTTTGGGTTTTGTGGACCTTCTTCCATGAGATAGGCATGGCCAATTACATCACTGGCCATTGGCCATTGAGTTTAATCTCCAGCCCTTCTTCTGTCCCTGATGGTTGGGGAATGGGGTTGAACTGTCCCACCCTCTATTGACGTGATTGTAGCCTAAACCCTAAGAGTCATATCATTAGCACAAACTCAGGTATAGCTAAAAGATGCTTACTATGAACAACACCATAACAAAGTGCCCCTCTCCCCTGTATCACTCCAGAAATTGCAAGGGCTTTAGAATCTTTGTTTCATGGATATTTCTTACTATGTTTTAGTCATGAGGGTCAAGGTAAGACTAGAGAAGAGTTCTCGATTAATAGTGTCTAAAGAAATGTGGCAATTCAATGTGACATGTGATCTGGACCACTTCCTTTTTCCATAAAGGACATTATTAGGACAGTGACAAAGTTTCAGTGGAGTCTAGAGAGCAGATGTCATGAGGTATCAATGTGAACTTCCTAATGATACTGTTTATGGGCACACAGG
The DNA here is from genome assembly GCF_053883595.1 of Heterocephalus glaber. Classification (NCBI taxonomy): domain Eukaryota; kingdom Metazoa; phylum Chordata; class Mammalia; order Rodentia; family Bathyergidae; genus Heterocephalus; species Heterocephalus glaber. The sequence continues at coordinate 2,641,698 of NW_028258323.1, forward strand.
TTAGTGTTCTTGTTAGCGGGACTTACACACTGAAGCACTGAGGCATAATGGGACACTTTGGCAACTCACTCTTAAATGGCACAAAGTAAATAGTTTTCTTGTGTCATTTACATAACTTTTTCACAAACTTGAGGTTGTTTCAAATCAAACAGAATCAAGATTAAAAGGGTCAAGATAGCATTATAGAAAATGAATGCATTACATTTTCTTTTTAAAGAGTCTGTCCTGGATGGATGGTAGGTCCACACAGAGTATCCAGGCACTACCAGGTAAGAGCATGCAGCCCCACTAAGCAATGGGTACCAGTGCCCCACTGAACTCAAGTTTAACTAAACAGAGTTTTCACCTTGAATAGATCTAGAAGCATCTCCTGACGCTGAGAATGAATCCGCTTCCTAAGCGTTCATTACAGCATGTGAGAGATTTCATGTCTGTTCTCAAAGTAAGTTAGGAGGGGGGAAAGTGGAGGTTTTGAGGGACACTGTAATAGATTCCTCAATTATAGGTAGAACAATTTTTGTCAATGTTTTTTGTTAATAAATAGAAGCTGTCCTTTTATATGAAGGTCATTCGATGTAAGGAGGATTTTCCTACAGATCACAGAATCTAAAAACTCCCAAATTTTCTTAGAGAATGTTTAGCACAATATTTTTCTGCGTAGATGTATGAAGATCCCTCTAGAAGAAGGAAAAGGGGGAAAAAGGAAGAATCAAGATGTGTCATGTACAGGTACAAATTCCCTACAATGAATGTGATCATTATGTATAACAAAAGTGTACCAATACAATTAATTAAACAGAAAGAACTATGAGCTGTATGCTCTATGTGCTTACAAATGTTGGAACACATATTAATAGGCACAGTTTATCAAGAGAATGAAATTCTGAACAGATATTTAAAGTTTTTCTTGTTTCAGCTAAGTGGGCATTTTGAGTACATCTAATTAGAGGTCTTTAGAATTAATTTCTCTTTCTGATTTGATAAACTTGTATTGATTTGCTTATCTTTCTAACCCATCAAATCTGTATTTGTGAATCACCATGTCTGCCTGCTGTCATGGATTCTAAATATATTACAAGAAGCCATGCTACCACTGAATGGACCTGATCTGTAGAAGTTCCTTGTCCTTTCCTAACACCAACAGCTCCGGCACCACTGCAACAATTGCATGCATATTTCTTTGTCTGGTCCACATCTCTTTTCTTAGAATCATCCCTTACATGTCTCTCTTCGATTACATCTGTGCTGTCCTATTGTACTAGGACTCTCTGTCAGAGCCGATTAGTTTACTGCACCATGTAACACAAGCTGAGTCTGTCTTTTCACCAGCAACTACAAGAGTAAAAAAGAGGTGGTTAGACCTATAACTCACAAAGTGCAAAGCTATCACTGATTACTTATCTCTGTCTCTTCCCCCCCTCTGCACCTTTCTCCTTCCTTTTCCTCACTTTTCCTTCTTTCCTTCCTTCCTTCTTTTTCCCTTTTCTCCTTCTCTCTGTCCCCCTTCCTCATTCCCTTCCTCTTCCTCTGTCCTGTAGATTGGGAAACAGAAAACTACAATGCAGAAAAAAGGGTGAATGACTAGAAAAGCTGAAAAATAAACTGGATAGAGAAGAGAGATGGAAAGAATTTTAACCGTTTTGAGTTCTTGGTTTCAGAAACTTATTTGTATCTTTGGGTTCTATCAACTGTCTTAATATCTTTCTAATAAAGTTTACATTTCTGGCTTAAACTAGCTAGATTTGGTTCACTTCCCTGTGAACAAAATAGTATTATTTAGAAATTGACATAAAAGAAGTGGGGTTCTGGGAAAGACAGGCTCTAACTTGCAGAGCTCATGGGATTTACATGAGAAGAACTGCTCATTCTGCCACTGCTCTGTGCCAGGCTGTGACACTGTGGACCATGCAGCAGGCAGCTAAACCATCTCTTGTCCTCTGTTGGGATGCAGGCCTTGTGCTCGATGTTGCTGGGGCAATGAAGCTTAATGAAAACTCGGCAGTGTATGTGTGTGTGTGTTGTACTGCAGGAAATGTTGCCTATAGTAAGAGCTACAGCAAAACTAGCTCTTCAGGTGTGTGTGTGTGTGTGTGTGTGTGTGTGTGTGCGCGCGCTCACCTTTGTGTATTGGAAAGCAAAAGGACAACAGGATAAATGTGTAATCTTGTGAAGAAAAACTATCTTCCTTAGAAATCTTAAGTAAGACATTGTAGGTTACAAAGTGTGAGAGGATCAGAGCCTTCCTGTCTTGTAACTCCCAAATTCACCGCAGCTATTCAAAATATGTGTAATGTTGAAGAAAGCGAGGAGAGCTTGGTAGTTGACAAGGAGATATTTGGAGAAAGCTAGAAGAAACAGGAAGAACTGATCCCTTTCTAAAACCTTCTGCTGCAAATCCATGGTCAATCAAAAGACCATACTTCTTACTGAGCAGTGTGTGGGCCAGAGGAAGTCCTGCAGCAGGCACAACTTCCAGGTCAGACCAGCCTGCTCCACTACAGCCTGCGCCCCCCCCGCCTTTTCCACAGTCCTAAGACTGATTCCCCAAAGTTGGAAGCACGTTGCAAAGAAGCCTAGAATGTAGGGTGCAAGTTTAAATAAATAGAGACTTAGATTATGTATGGATTAAAATTTTCTGTCATTAGTTATGTGTCCTTAAATAAGGAAAACTAGAACTTATGACATTGTTTTTTTTTTAAGGAACTGTATTACAAAAACTGACAGCCTTGTACAGAGCACAGTGGGATTTCTCAAACCAAAAGCAACACTTAGGAACCAATAGAAAGTCCTCTATTCTCAGGAATGAGATGTAAAGATCATGGGACAAGGGACCTCCTCCTGGCAGACAGGACCTGAGGCAGCCAGGTTGTCTCAGCAAAGAGCTCACTTTCATGAAAATGTCCCCCATGGTTTGTTTCATGATGAGAACACAGGCAGGAAGAAGATAATGTCTTTCCCAAGATGACAAAACTACTGACTTGGGCCATCAACACAGGTAGCCTAGTTTCAAAACCTCACACTGCGGCATTTACTGGTTCACTGCTGCAATCAAGTTGAAACTAGAAGACAAGTGCTGGTTCTACTGCTCATAAAATATGTAGCTTTGGACAAGTTACCCTCTCTGTGCCACTTCCTTTAGTGGAAAGGATCATAACAGTGGTGCAGTTATAAGGATTATAGGAAAAAGTACATGGAAAGCCCAGAGAACAGTGCCTGGCATGGGTACTGTCTTGTTTCTGTTTTTTAAAATACTGCTGTCAAATTTACGTTCCACATCAAGGAAAAAAATGTTATATAGCTAGGCCAGAGCTTTCTCATCTCTTGTCAGCCCTATTATGTTTAAAGGGGTTACTAGTTGAATCTCCTCAATATCTTATTGTCAGCCTTCAGCTAATTCTTACACCTTCTTGGATCTACAAATGACCTCAAACTTTAGCTGAAAGATATTCTAGAGGTTAGACTTTTATTTTATGCCTTCTACCAAATATTATTTCAGGCCACTGAAGGATGCCAATTTAATTAGCAAAAGGAATGAATTATCAAATGCTCTACAGTTAGTTTCAGGACAAAATTCATTAAATCCCTATTGGTGTATACTATGTAAGTTTTTGTCCTCTTGGAACTCAGCGCATTTGGAGAGCTGGATTTATAGTTCATATAATGGAGTAAGGGCTGTTAGTGGTATGAAGGAGACCACAGGGAAACATGCACTGTGTGGAACTTTGACAGGTATGATGAGGACAGTGCAGGGCAAATGATGGTGTGAGCAGGGATAATCCAGACGGTACATCTGGGGTTACAGGGCCACTCCCCTCCACTCACCTGTAACCCCAGGGTCAACCCTCTGACCTTTGTCCTAAGGCTTGCTATTCAGAGGGAGAGATAAGAAAAACAAAGAGCCCTGGAAAATTCCAAAATCCCAAACCAAGGTACAGGTGAGCCAGATTCTTTGGCATGACCTACAGTAACTTTTCTTCACCTGGAGCTCATTGACGGTTCATGCATATGGGCCACATCTCATGCATCCAATTATAATAGAGTGAATTATGGGAAAGGACATGCACGACAGACACAGCTGACTTGACTCAGCACCCTGTCAATCATGTTGTCAACCATGCTCTGGAAGACCAAATGGAAGGTTCCTTAGACCCGGCACAACATTTCAAATCTATAACCCCAATGCATTCAGTGCTTGTGCCTTTTTCCTTTTTCAGGCTCTGAGTGTCCTGCTGCTGCTATTTCCTTACTGTCCAATTCTTTGTTCTTTATACACAAGAACCTAGGAACTCATCTGGGACCCCATCACCCATGGAAATGAGGGCATGGAGATTTTGAAAGTTCCTTATGTGTTTGAGAATGCTGTGGGCTCTGTTGTAGTAAGGAGGGCAGCAGTGGGGGATGGGAGAGATGCATCTAGAAACCTACATTGAACACTGAATGACATCAGTTTTCATATTTTTAAGAGACTGTATGCTACTGGCATTTATTAATAAAAGACCCTGGGAGTTACTTTAATGATTAAGTAACAATATTTTTAATTAGCCTGATAATTTAGAGGGGTGAATATTTCTGAAAACATTTGAAGTTACCAAGATTTATTAAATTTCTAAAATCTTTTGAGTTATAATTTATATTGTTAATGCATTATCAAGACTAATAATCAAATTCCATTATTCCAGATGATTAGAAGACTCTGCTTATGACAGATAATTATCAATTTACTTTTTTCTAGATTTCATTGGAATGTAAACATTTGCCATGGAATTCTCTGGGGCAGTATTTCTAAGACTGTGTTTCATTTAAAAAGTAAAGTTGGAAACAATTTTGAAAAACCATAGAATAAACAAAGTTAACTGTTCTCTATTGTTGGACTTTTGGGGCATTTAATATGCAAATGTTGATTGTAAAATTCCAAAAGAAGATAAGTAATTAACAGTTTTAAAAATTATGTGACAAATATTTACTTAGGGGGTGACCTAGTAACAGCTTGAAGAAAACCAGCATTCTATGGAACTCTGGATGGGAAAAGTATTGGAACCATTCAGGTGTCACATGATGCAGGTCAAGGGGCAGTCACAGCAATTGGCTCATCGGCAGCCATGAGCATAGCTGAATGGTGACAACAAATTCCTTTCATTGGAAACCCTCCTTTAGGGTGTCTTGCAGAGCAATAATTAATTTTATTATAGCTTAGATTCATCCTGAAACCATTATTTTTTCAATAAAATAAATATAGTCTATGGGTGCTTATTTTTATGATAACTACCTCTTTTATTGACAGGTGTTGCTTAGCTTGACAATAACATGTTCCCCTTAGTCACAAAGGTGACTACTAGGAAAATGGAAAGTACTTTCTGTCTTCAGCTCCACATGTGAAGGAGTGGAGACTCCTGAGACTTATTTTCTTCTGCAAGAAGAAAACTCAAGGTTGTAAGGAATGAAGGCATTATGAAGTTTTCAAAGCTGGCACTATTTTAAGAAATACTAAGCTTTCTGTTATTGGGAATTTGTACCTTTACATGATACATCTTGGTTCTTATTTTTTTCCCCCATTCCCCTGACCTCCCTTTAAGCCCCCTCCACCCCTACCTATTTACAAAGACTTTGTTTCTGTTTTTTCCTTTTTTTAAAGATAGGTTTTTAAATTAATTAATTAATTTTGGTACTGGGGATCAAACCTGGGACCTTGTGCTTGCAAGGCAGGCAGTAGAACCACTGAGCTAAATACCTGGCCCCTGCTTTTTCCTTTTCTCATATTTATTCCTTTCCCTTCTTTCCGTTCCCTTACCCCTCCAACTTCCTCTTCCCCTTTGGACTTTTTCTTTCTATTTTATGTTATCTATTATACATATTGTATAGCTAAAATGTACCAATAAACTTAGTGAATAAAAAAAAATACTAACCTTTTCTAAAAGGCCTCCTGAATCCAAACACTGTAAAAGAGGATGCTTGGAGCATTATCTATCTTTATCAAGCTTTCCAGGTGATTCAAATGCAACTGGTGGGCAGGTTGGCCAACTGTAGTGCCCAGTAAGGATTTGTTAAGGCTTGCCATCTTTGTTTCCACCTTTCTTTCTGTCAGGTAAAAGGCTGAAGACCAAGACCAGACCAGGCCACAACAAGCCTTTATTAGGGGAATAGATCTGCTGGGCTGTCTCTGAACAAAGGAGAGACAAAAGCAATATGGCTGGGGCAAGGAGAGTCTTTTATATAGACTGGGGTGGGGTTTGTAGGGGCTGAGGCGGGGTTGAGTGAGGTAGTGACTAGGGAATGGAGGAACTAGTGACATCACTAGGTGGAAGAAGGTGAGCAAGTATTAGGTTACTCTCTAGGCGGGAACAGAGTCATGCTGGGAAGAAGGGTTTGTTCTTTGGTGGGAGCAACCATCTTGGCATGATGTCACACAGGGGAGGGGGCAAGGCATGATAGGAAGAGGGCAGCTACTATACATAATAGCTGCTGAAGTAGTGGGAGACCTATCATTTTCTGTATGGGTTTGTACAACCATATATTATATTGAAGTTTCCTGGGAGTTTTGGTCACTTACATTTTTCACTATTTACACTTTCAGGATATCTCATCTAGTTTCATGGTTTTAGGGATCACCTCTATGCAGGCAGCTTCTTTCCCAGACTTCAAATTTCTATATCAAACCCCAGCTGGACTTCTCTGCCCAGATGTTCTATGAACACATCAAAGCCCACTTGCCATTCTCTTCCCCAGATCTCCTTCTCATTACCACACATCTAATTATCCAAATTGAAATCATAGAAGTCACTATTTTATTCTTCCATAAATGTCAACCCATATCATAATCAAAGTCAGGCTTTGTTATTTCCTTCGAACTTATTGAATCTAATGTACCACTTGGTCCTCAGTTTCCAGAATCTAGAATATAGGCAAGTAAAAAAAAAAAAAAGGAAACTTATTATTGTACAATATTGGAATACTCGTTTCTAAGAACATATTTATGGAAAAACATTCATTGAGATAGAGAAACTGAGCTTTTGAACCATAGCTCCTTTATATATTGGACTGACTATATTAATAATTAATCTGAAAAATCAATAAAATTTTTAATTTTATTAGAAATATAGCTGCTTTGAAAAAATATTTTTAATTAGAGGAGAGTATAAGCAACACAGAAACTCTTCTATGGACATTCTGAAGAGAAATTCCAAATTTTTTCAGGAGCTTTAGAGGTTGATGGTTTTGTAAAATATATGAGATGTGATTTAAAAAAATATGGTGAATTGCCTGCCTCGAAAGCACAAGGTCCCAAGTTTGATCCCCAGTACCACCCCCCAAAATATGGTGAATGGTTAAATTAAAAAATTCACTACAGTAAAAGACACATTTCCATGAATCCTCTTCAAAAGTACCCTCCCCTAGCTTCAAACACACCTATTTCATCATTCTTGCCACTTTCTGAAGCAGTTCTGGAAGTCCCCTTTCATGAGTGTTTTTATGCTTTTGTGGCTCCCTCTCTTGAATAGATTCAAAATGTTTACCTTTCATGGTCAGTTTGACTGGGGAAGAGCCAAGAATTGAAAAATGTAAGATCCAGTGAAGAAGCTGGATGAGGACACAAGATAATGTTTTTATTAACCTTCCTTCCCCATGGATGGCACTCAGCAGCAGCATCACCATGCTTCAGATCACACCTCATAGAGACACGCACAAGAGAGGACTTCCAGAACTGCTTCAGAAAGTAGCAAGAAGATGAAATAAGTGTGTTTGAAGTGAGGGGGAATCTTTAGCAGGGGATTAATGGCAATGTGTCCTTTACTGTAATAAATAAAAAAACATTTTAAACATTCATTGTAGTATTTGCTTATACTTGTTTCCCACTTTCTTTTATTGTCCTTTTCTTCAGTGAATTTTGTGACTGGTGGTTTTCTGTTGTTGAGGTAGTTATACTAAGTTCTAGCTACTGTATGCTAGAACTCACTATGTCTAGTAGGTAACAAAATACTGCTCATTGGATATCATTATCTGCTGTATGCCTTAGGGTGGGGAAAGGGGTGGTCTGCAGAGGGGTCTGATGGAGTTTTCTAAAGTGATAGAAATATTATACCTAGGTTGTGTCGCTGGTTTCTCAATGCACTTGTCATAATGGACCCAACTATATTTGATTGTGTGTTTAAATTATGCCTTAATGAAGTTGAATTTTTCAAAAGCTTCCTGTGAGGTAAACTGGCCAATATGGATGGGTCATTTGGATGACACTTGATGACCTGGAGAGGAAAGAAATATGAGCTTGGACACTTTGTATATAAATTAAGAGAGTCCACCTGCCCATGGGGCAAAATTGAGAGTAAACGAGCCACCTAGCAGGACATAAAGTCACAAGTTTAGAGGTTGGGACGTAACCTTGACAAAATATTCTTTAAAATTTTGCACACAATGGAGCACTCTTCTGCCATAAATATCAACTTGAATCATTTGTAGAAAAAAGGATGAGTCTTGAGACCACAATATTTATTGAAATAAATCAGACACACAAGCTTAAATATTGAATGATTTCCTTTATATGAGAAACTCAAAATATAAATAAAGATCAAAATAAAAGATAGATAAGAGGAAGTAGGGAGATAGATTTTTGTCAAAGAGGAAGAGGATTAAGAGATGAAGTGAAAGAGCGGCGGCGGGGGATGAACAAAGGAGTTGGGATATGTTATGCACAGGTACCGACTCCACATAAGGAATGTAAATATTATATACTGAAAACATGAACTAATAAAAAATTTTTAAATTCTAATTAAAAAATACATATGGAGATAAAAGGGAAGTATCCCTAAGTAAACCAATCAATTCTATAAATTACCATTCATTTTTTTTCCTTCTTCTCTTTCTTTCCTTTCCTAGTATCCACTCCATCCCCTATCCATTTTCTGTATTTTTGTTTATCACTTGTTGCAAGGTTTATATCTATTTGCAGCAATTCTGCAATCCAGAAGCACTGTAATGGCAGGAGACAGATGACCCCTGGACATTGTATTTTGATACATCTGCAAATAAACATTAACATTCCTGTCCCCAAAGAGCTTAGGTTCTCTAGAAACAGAAATTACAATAAGGAAAATATAAACTTCTCAGTTTCCTGGAAAATAGAAGGAGCTGTTATGTGTTGTGTCCCTCTCAAATTTCTGCTAAACTCTTAATCTTCAGTACTTTAGATCAGAAATGTCATTGCAGATGTAATCAGTTAAGATGAAGTTATTTAGATGGGACCCAAATCAGTATGACTGATGTCTTCATAGTAAAGGAGAAATTTGAATATGGAGAGACAGACACACAGGGAGAGGGCCGTGTGAACTTAAAGGCAGAGATCAGGGTGATGAGTCTATAAGCCAAAGAACAGCACAGATTGCCTGCAAACCACCCCAGCAAAGAAGCTAGGAGAGAGTCATGAAACAGATACTCTCTGTTGTGCTCCTCAGGAAAAAAAAATCCTGCCAACACTCTGATCTTGGGCTTATAACCTCTAGAACCATGAGATTATAAGTGTCTGGTGAAGCTGCCCAGTTTATGATGGTTTGTTACAACACTCCTAAAAACAAATACTGAGGTCAGGAAAAATCAAACAGAAGATGCTAAGAGCACCTGGAATCTTTAATAGGACCTTGCTCCTAATACTCATTTTTTCATATAGGGAAACCAAGAGGAATAAGCATTCTTGCCCCTGATAGGACAAAATTATTTTGGGTTCTTCCTTCACCAAGGGCGTCTTAGCTGTTATTGTAAGAGGTCCCTGAAGTTACACTGAATGATTTATTTCTGTAGTCATCTCTCCACCCAACCAGGAGGGCTTGAGTGGTCATGGTAGAGATGGAGAAAAGTAATGTTCTGAAGATAAGTGGTGACAGAGAGGGCCTACAAAGGACTAGGACCAGCCTGCTGACTTGATCATGGCTGAAAGGGTTGCATTTACTGAGACAGCACACGGAAGTGAGCTGAATTTTGATAAAGAAGTACAAGGTGCCTTTAAGACATCGCAGTGAAAATGTCCACTGATCAACTGGGCATATGGGCCATGGTGCAGGAAAGATTCATGTAAACATGAGGGCTCAGCATCCTTTGCCTGAGGGGAAGATGTAAGGGAGTGGGTATTTTGTGGTCCCCCATCCTTGTCCTGGAACAAAGCATGGGCCTTGGGAAGGAGATGGACCAACCGGCCCAATGTGTCATAGTTTCTTTTCAACAATTTCTATTCTGAGCCCTGAATCCACTGTGTGGCCCAAACTGAACCACAGTCAGTCAGAGACCTAGAAATTTCTCCAGTGATGCATCTAAATGAGAGGTTTGAGTGGCGCTGAGTCCTCTGGGTGAGTATGAGATCTTCAGAGTCATCTGTCTGCACAATCATCTGGTCCTCAATTGTCAGTTCATCAAGGGTGCACTGAGATGTCCCTTGTCCTCTCCCTTCTGGTATAGCAACCCTTTGTGCTTCTTCCTCCTCATGCCTAAGTAAAGAATTATTCTGCAGCTTCTGTCATGGTCTGAGCACATGAGTCTAAACATCTCCTAGGTTCTGTGAACCTGGACTCAATATACAGCTCTTCCCTTTTGCCATCTCCTTAGGACTTTACCAAGGGAATGGGTACTAAATGCCCTTTGCTCCAATTTCTGGACTCTTCCAACCTCACCATATCTCTAAACCGAGAATGGGAATTAGGGTTTCTCATTCAATCTATCCCAAACCCCTTGACCACCCTGTCATCTCTCAGGGCCTTTAAACCATAAAATGTGTGAGAAAAAAGCTCAGCCCTCTGACTCCCACTTACAGATTCACAGTGCTTGATCCAGCTGCAGCCTTTCTCTCCATGCAGCTTCTCTGCCTTTGTCTATACCAAGATGTCTTGCTTTCCCTAGGGATTTAGCTTTTGAAAATGGAAGCAAGAAATATTCATTTTTTTTCCTCCTGCTACCTCATATTCTACATCTCCAAGGAAACAATTTCCAAAGAGCTTAACTAACTCTTCAAACAGGGGTAAAGAAAGAAAATTTTGAAGAGAGGATCAACGTTAAAAATGATTTCATGAATTGAAAACGTAATTAAAAACTTATCACCTAAGAAAAGCCCAGGCCCTGATGGCTTCACTGCTGAATTCTACAAGACATTTAGAGAGGAACTGCTGCCACTACTCTTTAAACTCTTCAATGAAATTGAAAGGGAAGCAATACTCCCAAATTCATTCCTGGAAGCAAGCATCACCTTGATCCCCAAAGCAGAAAGACCCAACTGAAAAAGAGAACTATAGGCCAATCTCACTAATGAACATAGATGCAAAAATCTTTAATAAGATACTGGCAAACAGAATGCAGAAGATCATCAAGAAGATCATACTCCCTGATCAAGAGGGATTCATCCCAGGGATGCAGGAATGGTTCAATATACGAAAATCAATTAATGTAATACACTATATCAATAGAGCCAAGGACAAAACCATATGATTATCTCCCTAGACGCAGAAAAAGCATTTGACAAAATCCAACATGCATTTATGATAAAAACCCTAAAAAAAATTGGAATAGATGGTCTCCACCTCAAACTGATAGAAGCCATCTATGAAAAACCAACAGCCAGTATCATACTAAATGGTCAAAAACTGAAATCCTTCACACTCAAATCAGGAACAAGACAAGGATGTCCACTATCACCACTCTTGTTCAATATAGTTCTGGAAACATTAGCCACGGCAATTAGACAAAAGAAAGAAATAAAAGGAATAAAGATAGGAAATGAAGAAGTCAAATTGTCATTATTTGCAGATGACATGATACTCTATATAGAAGACCCCAAGAACTCCACCAAAAGTCTTCTAGACTTAATAACCAAATTCAGTGGAGTAGCTGGTTACAAGGGCAACACACAAAAATCAATAGCTTTCCTCTACACCAATGACAGACTCACTGAGAGAGAAATAGGGCAAATAATTCCTTTCACAATAGCATCCAAAAAACTGAAGTACCTAGGAATCATCCTCATGAAAGAAATCAAAGACCTCTTCCCTGAAAACTATGGCACTCTGAAAAGAGAGATTGAAGATGATATCAGAAAATGGACAGACATCCCCTTCTCCTGGGTAGGAAGGATTAATATAGTGAAAATGGCCATACTTCCAAAACTGCTATATAGATTTAATGCAATTCCCATTGAGATCCCAGCAGCATACTTCATAGACCTTGAGAAAAAAATACAAAAATTCATTTGGAGCAAGAAGAGGCCCAGAATAGCAAAAGCAATTCTAGGTAACAGAGACATGGCAGGGGGTATCACAATCCCCAACTTGCAACTCTACTACAAAGCTACTGTGATAAAAACAGCATGGTACTGGCAAAGAAACAGACCTGAGGACCAGTGGAACAGATTAGAAGATGCAGAAACAACGCCAGACACATTCAGCCATCTCATCTTCGACAAAGGAGCCAAACACCCTCACTGGAGGAAAGATAGCCTCTTTAATAAATGGTGCTGGAAAAATTGGACTTCAACTTGCCAAAGATTAAAACTAGACCTGTATCTCTTACCATGCACTAAACTAAAATCAAAATGGATTAAAGATCTAAATATTCAAATCGAAACTCTGAACCGGTTGGAACAGAGGTTAGGTAGAACCCTTGAAGACATCGGTGTAGGAAAAGATTTTATGAACAAAACCTCAGTTGCCCATGAACTAGCACAAACAATCAACAAATGGGATCTCTTCTCATTAAAAAGCTTCTGCACAGCAAGAGAAACCACCAGCAGTGTGAAGAGACAATCCACAATGTGGGAAAAAATCTTCACCTGCTCTTCCTCAGACAAAGGTCTACTATCTCGAATCTATAAAGAACTTCAAAAGATCAGACCTCCCAAATTTAAAGACCCAATCCAAAAATGGGCATCTAAAATGAACAGACATTTCTCAGACAAGGAAGTAGAAATAGCAAATAAATACATGAAAAAATGTTCAACATCACTGGTGATTTGAGGGATGCAAATGAAAACAATGCTGAGATTCCACTTCACTCCAGAAAGAATGGCTGCTATCATGAAATCAACCAATAAGAAATGCTGGTGGGGCTGTGGGGAAAGAGGAACCCTGCTCCACTGCTGGTGGGAGTGTAGATTGGTGCAAGCACTGTGGAAATCAGTATGGAGATACCTCAAAGAACTAGGACTGGAAATCCCATTTGACCCTGCTATTCCACTGCTGGGGATCTTCCCCAAAGAATTAAAAGAATCATACCACAGTGATATATGTGCACCCATGTTCATAGCAGTGCAGTTTGTGATAGCTAAAACTTGGAAACAGCCCAAATGCCCATCTACTGGAGACTGGATAAAGAAAATGTGTTTTTTTTTTTTATGAAATGGAGTACTACTCAGCCATAAAAACTGAGAAATTAGAGACATTTATAGCTAAGTGGATGCACATTGAGGCAATACTGTTAAGTAAAATAAATAGGACACAGATGTGTAAATACTGAATAGTTTCTCTGGTGTGAGAAACTGAAAGTGTAAATAAGGACTAATTGTATAATAGGTAATTGAAATAGGAAGAAAAGGGGCAAAGGGGAAGGAAGTGGGAGGGGTAGGGGAGAGGACAGAAAGGTATGGGATTAATATGAGAAAATGGAAAAATAGGAAGAAAATTTTTGTAAATAGGGAGGGCTGGAGGGGTTGAAGGGACGGCTGGACAAGGGTGAAAAACAAGAACCAAGAGAGACTATGTAAAGGTGCAAATTTCCAATGATGAATGTCATTATATTCTATACCTAAAATGTACCAATGATTAGAATGAATAATCGATAATGTAAAATAGGAATAAAAGTTCCAAGGAGGTAGGGGTAGTGGGAGGCACAGGGGAAAGGAAAGAAGGGAAAGGAAAAAATGATGAGAAATGGAAAAAGTGGAAATAAAGTCTTTGTAAATAGGGAAGGGTGGAGGGTGTGAAGGGAGGGCTAGGAATGGGGAAAAAATAAGAACCAAGATGCATTATATAAAGGTACAATTCCCAATGAGAAATGTAATTGTGTTGTATACCTACAATGTACCAATAAAAGAATTTAATACAAAAAAATGATTTCATGTCACAGCCAGGAGAAGAAGTTCTTTTTTACCACTTCTAAATGATTTTACAGTCAGGTAAGTTGTATAGCTTATGAAAGAAAATATGTCTCTTGATAATCTTGTGGCTGGAAAGAGACTATTTTACATATCCTGTGACTATCCACTATTGCATAAATCTCAATTGGTAGGAGGGTCCATCGCATATAATATTTTCCTTCTAGTTCTTTCTTAACTCATCTTAATTGGAGTCCTGTGGGGCAAAAGTAACTGTAACTGCAAAATTTCCTGAAATTAATATTGTTAAAATCATGCTGTGATCATGCAAGGCCCCAAAACTCTATTTCACCATATTTTCTAACACATTATTTTTCAGCATCTAAGAACCACTGGGAGACATTTATGAGTTTTTAGCATTAATAAGGGGGAAGGTGAAATTTGAACACAATACATCAGGATCTAAAGTATCACCACACATTTGTTAATGAAACATCACCTGTTATGTTGTTAAAAGGAAAAAAATTCCTGGTCAGGGTAGTACTAGATTGGATTTTCACAATGCTAAGAAGTTTACCTCTTATTCTATCTAACTTAATGAAAAAAATGCTGAAGGTATATTCTACATTTCTTTAAGTAATCAAGAGGAAAACAAATTGATAATTTTAAAATCATCAGAGTACAGTGAGTGAATGTCAGTATTTCCCATTTAGTAAGCTGTCCATGGTGAATGTACCAGCCAGAGCCTTGGCTGTTAACATGTGAAGCTAGATGACAGATGTTTTAGTTTGTCATATTGATACAACATAAAGAAAGCAGTCACAAGGAAAGAAGGTCCAGAGAATGATTTAAGTATTAGACCATAGCCTAATTTCTTTGGAATTCTTCAACAGAACTATTTCTGATAATCCATAGCAATAATCACTATTCAGCTCTGTATGGATAACTCTTTGGCTTTACAATGTTACCATATACAGTGTATCAGTCAGTGCTTATTAGAGAAACAGATTTGATGGAAGATATACAAAGATCTAAGAATTGACAAGATTGGCTTACAATGGCCAGCCACAGAGTCAGAGGTGGAAGAGTGCAAAGGGTCTGTCTGCACACTGGAGATCTGAAGGATCCAGTCAAAAACCTGGAGCTCACTGTCATGTCCCATTTGAGTCCATATCAGGGGGTGGAAAGGTCTGCCAGGGAAGGCTGAAGGGTCTGTGCTAGAAGCTGGAGTCTGGACTGAAAGCCTGGAGATGGTGTCTAAGGTGAAGGTGAAGGTGAAGGTGAAGTTGAATGGGAAGGTGACGGTGAAGACTGGAGCTCCTCTGAAGAAACAGAAGTGAGCCTTCCTTCTTCATTTCCCTTTTATTCCATTCAGGTGACAAGCCTATTGGTTGGTGCCACTCACACCCAGGATGGGTCTTCTTTTTTTTTATTAACTTATTGGTACATTTTAGGTATACATTATGATCACATTCATCTGTCTTCAGTAAATCCCTTCAGCCACACCCAGAACTATACTGATCCAATTTAGTTGAGTGTTTCTTACTCAAGTTAACATAATCAGTTAACTATTACAACTAGTAAAATGAAAATGAATTTCCTTTATTAAAAGAGGGCAAAAATGTATGCAAGAAATTTTCTATTATTATTTGTACTATTTCCTTTCCAAACTAAACATGTTTTAATAGAAAGTAGATGGAAACAGATATTCTAGCATTCTACAAATTCTTTCTTAGAACTAGTAAGCGGTTATAAATAACATATTTTTAATTATTTAAATGTATGAAAGAAATCAACACAACAGCAGAAAAATTTACATAGTTCTTCTAATAGTTAATTGAACAAAAGACTGAATAATAAAATTAGA